>NC_140368.1:8230000-8530000 GCF_054491055.1 Hypomesus nipponensis | reverse complement strand
CCCTGTCTCTCTCTCTCCCTGTCTCTCGCTCTCCCTGTCTCTCGCTCTCCCTGTCTCTCTCTCTCCCTGTGTCTCTCTCCCTGTGTCTCTCTCTCTCCCTGTGTCTCTTTCTCCCTGTGTGTCTCTCTCTCCCTGTCTCTCTCTCTCTCTGTCTCTCTCCCTGTGTCTCTCTCTCTCCCTGTGTCTCTCTCTCTCCCTGTGTGTCTCTCTCTCTCCCTGTGTGTCTCTCTCTCTCCCTGTGTGTCTCTCTCTCTCCCCGTGTCTCTCTCTCTCCCCGTGTCTCTCTCTCTCCCTGTGTCTCTCTCTCTCCCTGTGTCTCTCTCTCCCTGTCTCTCTCTCTCCCCGTGTCTCTCTCTCTCCCCGTGTCTCTCTCTCTCCCCGTGTCTCTCTCTCTCCCCGTGTCTCTCTCTCTCCCCGTGTCTCTCTCTCTCCCTGTGTCTCTCTCTCTCCCTGTGTCTCTCTCTCTCCCTGTGTCTCTCTCTCTCCCTGTGTCTCTCTCTCTGAGCAGCATGCCATGATGTTGCCAGTTCTCACCCACCACATCCGCTACCACCAGTGCCTGATGCACCTGGACAAGCTCATCGGCTACGTCTTCAAGGAGCGCTGCCTCCTCCAGGTAAGGCCGACCCCTGACACCCCTCCTCCCTCCCTGCCTCCCCTCCCCCCACCTTGACTCCACCAGGACCAGACACAGCCAGTGTCCACACCTCCACCTCTTACGTGAAGAGAAGCGAAGCTGACACCTAACTGCTGGGTTTGCTCTGCTTCTCCCTTCATCAGCGTTCCATACCAGACCAGGCTTCCAGTTTTTGGCTCCACCAACCTGTCCTGAGCACCCAAAGATGAACATTGTTAGGTTTTACTGGACTTTGTCGTCCTCGTCAAGGTCCCCCCCCCTCCGACTCCAGCAGTTTTACATCTGCAGTGGAGGGGGGGGGGGGTTGTTTCAGGCTCCAGAGGTCGGGCAGGGTAACCCGGGCGCAGGCTGATCACTGTCTCAGAGAGACCAGGGGGTCACAGGGCCCCAGGGTCAGAGGGTCACAGGGCCCCAGGGTCAGAGGGTCACAGGGCCCCAGGGTCAGAGGGTCACAGGGCCCCAGGGTCAGAGGGTCACAGGGCCCCAGGGTCAGAGGGTCACAGGGCCCCAGGGTCAGAGGGTCACAGGGCCCCAGGGTCAGAGGGTCACAGGGCCCCAGGGTCAGAGGGTCACAGGGCCCGACATCCACAGCTTCTGCCCTCAAGGCTGCCTGGAATGGAAAGTGAGAGCTGTCACACTCTGACAGACCTTGGATAGGAAGGAGCTGCACTCTCTTTTTCCAGCAGCTCGCTCTCTCACTCGCTAGGTCCACAAACATTGGTCGCAGCTTTTGCAAATTCGCACTTGTTAAAAAGAAAAGTACGACTTTGCTTTGCTTTGCTTTGTGTGTGTGTGTGTGAAGGCGCTTGGTTGTGGGAGCTTGAGGAAGATCATGTCCGTGTAAGCCCTTTTTACAGCGTGTGTACGCAGGCAGGGCGCTAGGTGATCCTGAGTGACGGCCGTCGCCTCTTCCTCCTCAGATGATGACCTGTCATTATTAGTGCTCAAGCGACAGCGGCATGACCCCCATGTAAAGCCGCCCCCCCCCCCGCCTCCCAGATGACAGGCGACAGCCGTGTGGCGGGGGCGTCCTCCGTTTGAGTTATCGACCGTGCTGCCGTGGTGCCCCCACCTCTGTTCCCCTCAGAGCTGGCGTTTCAGATGAGGGAAAAAAGAAAAAAAGATGAAAATAAAGACGCGTTTGATCCACAAGGCGTCCGCCGGGACCACGCCGTGCTGTGTGTCGTGTTTAATTTGAGCCACAGAGGCGTCAGTGTTCTGACTGTGTGTGTGTGTGTGTGTGTGTGTGCACCTGTGTGTGTGTTCAGTCAGTGGCCTGCGCAGGAAAGATGTTGGACAGCTAGGGGGTTTTCCACAGCTCTGAGAAGGACCAGACATCGGCCACATGTCACCCTCTTGAGGTGCGCTTATTTCAGTTCTCCCAGGCCATGGACACCAAGGGAACAGTTCCAAAAGAGACGCCTGCCATTCAAACCAAACGCATCTCCATGCGCATCTCCTCCAAACTGTTCCCCAGCCCTTCTGAACTTCTGCCAGCGTCTGTCCGTCCACCGAGAGCCAAACCTTGGAGGCAGCAGCACCTTCACCGCCCTTCTTAACCATCCCCTCCACCCCCTTCCATCCTCTCACCACCCCTCCTCCTATCCCTTTATCCCCTCACCACCCCTCCTTTTATCCCTCCCTCCATCCCCTTCCCACCCCTCCTTCTTTGACCCATGCTGACAGAACCGGAGATGGCCCAGTGGGGCTCAATAATTCAGCTGTACCACTGCAGCGCTCCGTCTGTGATCCTGCCTCTGTGCGTCTGCCTCTGTGCGTCTGCCTCTGTGCGTCTGCCTCTGTGCGTCTGCCTCTGTGCGTCTGCCTCTGTGCGTCTGCCTCTGTGCGTCTGCCTCTGTGTGTGTCTGCGAGTACGCGCACCCAAGCGGACGGCCGAACGCGTGTCGGTTTGCGTTTTTCAGAAAAGTCAGTTTTGAAATGGAGTGGTCATCAAAGAGCGAGGACTTGACAGCCGAACACACCAAGTGTTTTGATCTCTCAGATTTGATGGTGAAGCTCTCCAGGACCCCCCCCCCCCCCCCCCCTTCACCCCCAGCGGAAATCTGAAATGCACTGCGGCAACTCAAATGAGACACACAGCTGTGTCTTAAATCTGAAAACTGTTCTGTGATCATGTTTACTCTGGTTAACACACATACTCGTATATATCCACACACAAGACATATATATATATATATGCCAGAGGCTGTTGAGCAGAGCAGCGGAAGATTGATCATTAAGTCCAAATCCCTCATACTTCACGCACTCACAATATTGACGGCTAAGGTTACAAAAAGCCAATCCGCTCCTTAAGCTCCCTAGCTTCAGCTGAAACATTCTCTTCCTTGTGTTGAACAGCCTCACGTAAGTGTAGCATGCTCAGGACGATCTTTTTAAGGGGCCCTCAAGATGCCAAGAGTCCTGGTTTTGGAACCAGCATGGGCAGAGACTAAATGCTGAACCTATTAGCAACAACAAGGCTTCTGTCCTCTTTATCTGCCTTTAAATGAGTTTCCCCTTTCAACGCTACAAACCCCTCAAGGCATCTGTGGTGATGATAAATATTGAAACCTTTCTGTTAACATTTTACATATATCTCATTGGAGCTTGAAATTGATTTGAAGTTGAGCTGCAGGAAGACAAGCATTTCTGAACAGCGAGCCCAGCGGAGAGAGGATTTAATATATCTTTTTTTGGGGGGGGGGGGGGCTGAGAACCTTCTGTTAATGTAAGATTGATAAAGGCTTGACATGTCCTACTGAGCAGGAGCTCTGCTTCTTCCTAAGCCAGCCCAGTTTGGCTCAAAACCAACTTTTTGGAGGGGAAGCCATTTTGTCAAAATATGGGGGGTGGGGGGGAAGCAAAGCCCTCTGAGACAAACTTGCTGATCTTCTCTGGGCTCTCTGAAGTGCTCATTCTGAAGTCTACTTGTATGCTGTGGCTGTTCTGACAGGAGTTAAAGGCACATATCCACATTCGGAATCATTTGGCCACATAGCTGGTGTTTTTGTTCTGTTTTAAGCACTCTGGGCCTCATTTACTAACATTACGACTAACATTAATCTGCGCCTTTGCCCAACCGCAAATAGTGGACGGTGTATTTCTGCATTTTGCATGGTATTTATCAAACCAGATCCTCGTCGGGCAATCAGTGCCCTTTAGTGTTAATTAGCGCACCGTTAAAAGACGTGAAGAATCGCCTGCATGTTACATGGGTGATTCCAGGAAAAAAAACTAAACAAAGTTCAGCGAACAGGAGCTAGAAATATACACACCCACTTTCCCTTATACCCTCCCAGCAGCGGTAATCTGTGTTTTTACTCAAGTGCGCTGCCTTTGTAAATACGGTGTTATGTCTTTACCCGCTATTTCACGGCTGAAATGGGCGCAATCCTGTTAGTAAATGAGGTCTGTCTCTCTCTGTCTCTCTCTGTCTCTCTCTCTGTCTCTCTCTCTGTCTCTCTCTCTGTCTGTCTCTCTGTCTCTCTCCGTCTCTCTCTCTGTCTGTCTCTCTGTGTCTCTCTCTCTCAGCTGGCCATGACCCATCCCAGCCACCACCTCAACTTTGGCATGAACCCAGACCACGCCCGCAACTCCCTGTCCAACTGTGGCATCCGCCAGCCCAAGTACGGCGACAGGAAGGTCCACCACATGTACATGAGAAAGAAGGGTGGGTACACCCGTGTTGGTCTGCCTGCTTTGATCCACGTGTTTAACCTGAGAGCGTAGAACGAGAGAGGGATATGGGTCAACATGCATTGAAGCACCCATCATCAATCACTTCACAATTGTTTGTCGTGTCCGTAACGACTTCCGCCCTGTCTACTATCGGCCAGGAATCAACACTCTGATCAACATCATGTCCCGGCTGGGCCAGGAAGACCCCTCCCCCTCCAGGTGGGTCACGTGGACGGCGTGTCTGGGACGGCGTGTCTGGGAAATGAAAAAGCTGTTTGTGTGTGTGTGTGAGAAAGATGGAGAACCTGAAATGCTTGTGTGTGTGTGTGTGTGTGAGTGAGAAAGATAGAGAACCTGAGATGTGTGTGTGTGTGTGTGTGTGTGTGTGTGTGTGTGTGTGTGTGTGTGTGTGTGTGTGTGTGTGTGTGTGTGTGTGTGTGTGTGTGTGTGTGTGTGTGTGTGTGTGTGTGTGTGTGTGTGTGTGTGTGTGTGTGAGAGAAAGATAGAGAACCTGAGATGTGTGTGAGTGAGAAAGATGGAGAACCTGAGTTTCTTGTGTGTGTGTGTTTCTATGCACGTATCCGTGTCTGTTGTACTTGGAGAGGTTAACCCCCTCCCCCCTCCCCTGTCTCCAGGATCAATCACAACGAGAGGCTGGAGTTCCTAGGCGACGCCGTTGTCGAGTTCCTCACCAGGTGAGTTTGCGGTGGGCGGGTGAACACCTCCTGACAGAAACCAGCGCTAATTAAACCCGACCACGACACTTTCTCATCTCTCACCCCGCCAACCCCCACCCTGCCTCATTCACGATGTTGGGATTTGCAACGCAATTGGATTGGGATGTAGACATCAACCCCCCCACCCTACCCCACCCCACCCAAAACTCGAGCCAGCTCTAACATACCTTTTAAAAGGGCTGACATTCTCCATGACAACTGTGCAATTAGCTGTCTGGGTTGCTGACTGTATTATTGACTCCCAGGTGAGAGGGGGCAGCCTGGCCCACCACTTAGCTTGGCACAGCGCTAATTACGTTCAACTATTATTACTCTCTCTCTCACTCTTTCACGCGCACACACACACACACACACGTGCACGCTTGCACTGGTACCCTCCCACTCCTCTTATGAAAGAAGAGAAAAATATAAAATAAAAATACCTGTGGCCAACAACACACACTGTGCATATTGTCTTCTGGTGGGAGAGATCCTTTGTTTTGTTCCCCCCCTCTACTCTCCGTCATAGTGCTGTTTGGCTGTGCTTGCTAACTATTTCCTTTGGCAGTATTCATACGGTATGAATATACTGTATGAATATACAACCTTGTATATACATACAGGGTTGATATGAAGAACGAGACTCTAACAGGGGTTGAGAAAAACAGCTGGAATAAGACTAGATTTTTTCCATCTCCACCGGGCAGGAAAAGGAGGGGGGGGGGGGTATAGAGGGAGAACAGGTGGGAAGAGAGAAGCAAGGCGTTTAGGAGTGGTTTCTCCAGACCCGGGGCAGTGCGTTTCCTCCGCTCGCCTTGCCTCTGATATGTTTGCCCTCGACAGGGGACCAGTGCTCCTTCCTTCCCAACTCTGCGCCGTGAATTATTCAGCCCCTCCTCCCCCCACCCCGCCGTCCATTTCTCAGGTACAGCCAATGTCTGTCGAGGAAGCATCCACTAGGCCCCCCGCTCTGTCCGGAGGGCGAAGCAGAGGAACATGTTAGTGGAACTGAACAAGCTGGGTAAGAAGTAGAATTCATGGAGAATAGGGAAAGATAGAGGAGAAGGAAAAGAGCAAAGCCAGCTGAAGACTGCTCCGTGCTGCATTGTGAGATGAGATCTCCATGACTGTTTTTTCAACCTTTTCAAGACGCGCTCCACATTTTGTACGAGGGGCGAAGCCGTTCGAGAAACGGTTTGTAGCCACCCCATCCCCACCCCCCGCCACCCCCACATAGCTCTACTTTGGGACATTATGGAACACACTGGCCAAGGACTTATCTCTTTTTTTTCCTCTCTCTTGTTCTCTCTCTTTCACACCTCACTCCATACTCAGCCTTGGCCACCTCTCGCCTACTCCCTCCACTGTTCACACAAGGTCGCCTCGCCCCCACACATTCCACACTGACAGGCTGACAATGAGAAGGATTCACACAAACATGAAACCCAGTGTATTGAAATAATACTCCATCGGCCTCAATCTATTGGGGGCATTCGAGTTTGTTTGTCGGCCACAAAGAAAAGATTTCCATGGTTCCTCTGTGTCTAATTCACAAATCCAGAGGGTGCCGTCTCCGTTGCATGCCATCTCGTCTCTGACACGCCATTTTGTCTGAACTACAGATGTGCCCAGACAAATTATCTTCATTATGATGAATAGTATGTATTTATTCAGAATGTGTTGTTAAGGAGGTAAATTAGCGGTGCTTTGACAAATTGACTTTTTTTGTGCTAGTTGGGAACAAAATAATAAAGAAAAAGAACACCACCTGCTATCACACTTGGCATTGATTAAAAATTGCTAAAATAAATGGCTGGTTTTGATATGAAAATCAAATGACACGCTGGAGCTTTTGGGAGGCTGAGATGCGTTGTAATGAAATGGAAGCCAGTTGCCCACGACACAGCTGTGCGATCACTGGACCACAGACAGCCACTTGAGATGAGGTGTTTCCCATTGTGCTTACTCCACCTACGGGCGGCCATTTTGGATTTGGACAGATGGAGAGCAAGAGCATGATAATATATTAATGATTTCTGTCTTGGATGGTAATTAAGTAACAATAACAAATGCGTACCTAAAAGTTTTACTGTGTGTAAGGTTCTTAGCATTATAGTTGCACCATATTATTGTTATATTGGGAAATATTAAAAGAACTGGGGACAAAAGTGTCCCATATTAGAGTTTTGGGACGCATCATGATGTTCTTCCTGTGTTTATCCTTCCATGGGTGGCCATTGTTAATCCAGCCTGTTTGTATCCCCAGTGTCCACCTATACTACCTGTTTCCCAGTCTTGAGGAGGGCGGCCTGGCCACCTACCGAACAGCCATCGTCCAGAACCAGCACCTCGCCATGCTAGCTAAGGTGAGGCACCCTCCCACATGCTATCAGATCTGAAAAAAGAACCTGGAAAACAGGCCTGTATCTTCGGGTCTCTAGCCTTTCATTGCTTTTCTGTGAGGCCACTGAAAATCCCCTCGCCCCCCTTCATCCCTCCCTTCTGTATTCTCTTCAGGTTTGTAATTGGAGTTAAAAGGTTGTTGTTTCAAGGGGTGTGGAGAGGTAGATGTGACTGAAACATACACCAAGCCTCCCTTCAGGGTTGCTGTCTCTCCCTCTCTCTCTCCTCCCCTCCTTGGCAGTGGCTTGTAGCCACACTAGTGTGAGTCCACAAACCCCACTCCAATAATCCGCCACGAAACAGACAGATGCCCCTGTGCACGTACCACGCCAGCCAAGAGTTTGCGCTCGTTTCGTTATTTCAGTGTTCTCCTTTGCTGCTCGTGGAAAGTGAACGGGGTTGGGTGTGCCTGCTTGCCGTGTTGCCTGCTGGGGCACACCTCGTACGTGTGTCTGCTGGAGAGGCCTTGCAATTATCTAGACAGAGAGAAAAAAAAACATCTCAGGCGTAAGCCGCTACTTCACTCGGAACACTTTAGAAGTTGAACGAGTTCCCTGTAGCGGTATTTGTTACAACAGTGCCTATAATGCGTGTGTGCGTGTGCAGTAGAGGTTGGGAGACTGCCACCCTGCAATGTCAGACTCGAATGAGTTGGCACTCTGATGTTATTCTATGAGCTGAGGATTGACTGTTGTCCTATTTCTACCAC
Organism: Hypomesus nipponensis; assembly: GCF_054491055.1. Lineage (NCBI taxonomy): Eukaryota > Metazoa > Chordata > Actinopteri > Osmeriformes > Osmeridae > Hypomesus > Hypomesus nipponensis. Next base: position 8,521,857 of record NC_140368.1, on the reverse strand, counting down.
TCCAATTACAAATGCTTGGTGCGGTGCCTCCAAGTGTCTGCAGAACGTCCTAGAAGGACTGCACAAACAGACATGATGATCCAACGACCTCTAAACCTACAGGGTCATGGGTCACCACCAAGTCTAGTTTGAACTGAATTGAACATGCAGCATATTTCTTGATGTAGTGGCCTAAGTAGGTTGCAAACAGCCTGGGTTGTTTCAGAGTGAGAGGGAGATGTGTTTTTATCTGTCTTCCCAGACGGAATGAAGGTCAGTTGCTGTGATCCAACACAATAGTTTTATATGGGATTATCTCAGACTCCCAACTGCCCCTGTGGGGGTCGGCGTGTGCAAACACTGTGTGTTTGCAGGCATGTGTGTGAAAGTTGTACATCTGTGTGTGCATGTGGGTAAAAGTGTGTGTGTGTGTGTGTGTGTAGCCAGATCCAGCTTGTGGTGACAGCTTGCAGAGTGGAGCAGCTGGATGGCACACCGGCCCTCCATGAGCTCTGAGCCTCTGTCCGTTCTCTGGACAGATCTGTCGGGCCGGCCCACAGTCACTGGACACTGTGTGTGTGTGTGTCTGTCTGTCTGTGTGTGTGTGTGTGTGTCTGTCTGTGTGTGTCTGGGTTGGCACGTGTTCATCTCAGACCGGTTCACTCGAAGATGAATGCTAATCCCTTAACCCAAGACGATTTGTTCAGTCGGATCTGAAACGAGATGATCTCCTCAAGATCCCGTTTGAGTCCCACTCTCCGCGTGTGTGAGGGCCCGGCGGTGCCACGCCCCGCTCTCTGACTCACTGTTGTGCTTGACGTCCACAGAAGCTGGAGCTGGACCGCTTCATGCTGTACGCCCACGGGCCGGACCTGTGCAGGGAGTCGGACCTGCGCCATGCCATGGCCAACTGCTTCGAGGCCCTCATAGGTGAGACCCCCCTCATTGGGGATGACATGTTATTAAGACAAATACAGGAATGCTAATGGAGGAACTCTAGAGAGTCAGATGGCTGAGCGGTTAGGGAATCGGGCTAGTAATCGGAAGGTTGCAGGTTCGATTCCTGTCCGTGTCTAATGACGTTGTGTCCTTGGGCAAGGCACTTCACCCTACTTGCCTCGGGGGGAATGTCCCTGTACTTACTGTAAGTCGCTCTGGATAAGAGCGTCTGCTAAATGACTAAATGTAAAAATGTAACTCCACAGTTAGTACCAGCATGGTACTAACATGGATGTTGATGACGTGTTGTGGTTTTGATGGTGTGGGCCGCGTATACCGTACCGCGTTTTGAGGGAGCGCTTTGGACAGGTGGCGTGTAGGAGTGACGGGACGGCGCCTGCCTCTTCCACATGTACCCCACCGCCAGCGACGCCCTAGCACGGCCGTGCTAGCCTGGGGGGATCGCATTGGTCACTGTGGTCTGTGTCATTGTGCCAATTGTGCTGCACTTCCCTAAGTGACCTACATGTGCTTTGAATACTGAGTTGTATTCAGGTCAGTGTGTGTGTGTGTTTAACTGTGTAAATAGCCTCAGTGCAACTCCCATTAGGGACGCGACACATTAAGCAGCTTTATTGATCTCTAGAGATGTGCTGTGACCTCTGGCTGGACAGCTAGTCCCTGGAGCAACTCTCTCTCTGCCCCCCCCACACACACACCCAACACACACACACACATATACTCTCTCTCTCTATCCATTCATCTCACTTGGTGTTTGCTTGAGTACATTGGAGCCTGTGCAGTGATTAGGACCCCCTGCCCTGGCAACAAACACACACACACACACACACACACACACATTCACACACACTCTAATCTCTCTGCAGGCACGGTCTCCATCGCTCTCTCTCCCAGGCCCCATGGGTAGCGCTAAGCTAAGCCGTGGCCCTGTACAGCTGCAGAGTCTGCAGCTTTCTCCGTCTTATCACCATCTTGATTGAACCAATTCCGACGCTCCTTCACTCCCCTGATGGGAGATAGAGAAGAGTGGGGTGGCTTTGAACAGATCCCTATCCCTCTCTTTTTCAAAAAAAAAAAAAAAAAAAAAAGTATATAGAGGAGGAAAAGAGACAGAACAGTGAGAAAGTGCTGACTGGCATGGTCGGGGCCCCCCCGCTGGGTCCCGGGGCCTCGTACTTGTTACCGGTTCATTATCGTCAGAGACGGCATCCTAATCTATTCTGTCCCGTGGCTGTCGCCGCCTCATCACCGGGCGCAACCGAGCAAGGCAACTGCCACCAGACGACTCGTACCCTGTACCCTTCTCTCATCTCTCTCGTTAAACCCCCCCCGCCCCCTCCTCCTCACTTCCGCCTTGCTGTCTGTCTCTGTCTCTCGCTCTCTCTCTCTCTCTCTCTCTCTCTCTCTCTCTCTCTCCCCAGCCTCTTTCCAGTCCATCTCGAGGATTTCAATTTCAGAACAAAAGTGAATAAACAGGCGTGGTGCTACAAAAAGGAGTCTGTGAAAACTGCTGTCAGTAGACAGCCTCCCCCCCAAGCAACGGTTTTGGATCAGTAGCTCAAAATAGGCCCCCCACCAACACACACACACACACACACACACACACAGACATTCGAGCACGCGAAAACCGCTTACGTTGAAATTGCTTGTCTTGATGTTTCACTTCTCCTCTGACACGTTTGTCATTTCAGTTTTTTGGCTCGGAGCGCTCCTTTAAGACCTCCTTGTCTTACTGTCTGCACCCCCCCCCCCTTCCTCTCTTTGGTTTCTCTCACTCTGCGTCTCCTGTTTCTCTCTCTTTCTTCCTCTCCATCTCTCTTCTTCCCCCTCTTTCCTCCATCGCACTCGTTCCCAGTGTGATGTATAGTTTGGGTGTTCGGAGGTGAAAGGCACGTCTTGCAGATGAGGCGTCATCCTGTCACATTTTCACTCTTGTTCTCCTCTCTCCCTCCTGCTCTCTCCCTGCTGCTCTCTCCCTCCTGCTCTCTCCCTGCTGCTCTCTCCCTGCTGCTCTCTCCCTCCTGCTCTCTCCCTGCTGCTCTCTCCCTCCTGCTCTCTCCCTGCTGCTCTCTCCCTCCTGCTCTCTCCCTCTCCTCTTCCTCCTGCTCTCTCCCTCTCCTCTCCCTCCTGCTCTCTCCCTCTCCTCTCCCTCCTGCTCTCTCCCTCTCCTCTCCCTCCTGCTCTCTCCCTCTCCTCTCCCTCCTGCTCTCTCCCTCCTGCTCTCTCCCTCCTGCTCTCTCCCTCCTGATCTCTCCCTCCTGCTCTCTCCCTCCTGCTCTCTCCCTCTCCTCTCCCTCCTGCTCTCTCCCTCTCCTCTCCCCCTCTCCTCTCCCTGCTGCTCTCTCCCTCCTGCTCTCTCCCTGCTGCTCTCTCCCTCCTGCTCTCTCCCTCTCCTCTCCCTCCTGCTCTCTCCCTCTCCTCTCCCTCCTGCTCTCTCCCTCTCCTCTCCCCCTCTCCTCTCCCTGCTGCTCTCTCCCTCCTGCTCTCTCCCTGCTGCTCTCTCCCTCCTGCTCTCTCCCTCTCCTCTCCCTCCTGCTCTCTCCCTCTCCTCTCCCTCCTGCTCTCTCCCTCTCCTCTCCCTCCTGCTCTCTCCCTCTCCTCTCCCTCCTGCTCTCTCCCTCTCCTCTCCCTCCTGCTCTCTCCCTCTCCTCTCCCTCCTGCTCTCTCCCTCTCCTCTCCCTCCTGCTCTCTCCCTCCTGCTCTCTCCCTCTCCTCTCCCTCCTGCTCTCTCCCTCCTGCTCTCTCCCTCTCCTCTCCCTCCTGCTCTCTCCCTCCTGCTCTCTCCCTCTCCTCTCCCTCCTGCTCTCTCCCTCCTGCTCTCTCCCTCTCCTCTCCCTCCTGCTCTCTCCCTCCTGCTCTCTCCCTCTCCCCTCTCCCTCCTGCTCTCTCCCTCTCCTCTCCCTCCTGCTCTCTCCCTGCTCTCTCCCTCCTGCTCTCTCCCTCTCCTCTCTCTCCTGCTCTCTCCCCTTTTAGAGCTTTCACTCTCTCAAGAAGACCGCTGATGGGATGGGGAGGCATGTTGCCTGTCATTTTCCCCACACACACACACACACACAGAACTTTCCCTAAAACAGACATCATCGCAAAAGGCCTTATAGATTCTCCGACATCTCTGGCACACACGTGGTGACATCCGACAGAGAAAAGCCTTTTCCTCCCTTTTCAGAGTTGTCATAAAATGTTCCAGACGTCTTATTTCAACTCTGCTCTGATCTCTACCTGCACCTCTCTGTTCAGAGAATGCTGATTCTCTCTTCCGGCAACTGCTGTTGGAAAAAAAAGGTTGCAATCTTGAAAGGCAGATGTGTTTTTGAAAGCTGGAGGAGATAGCCGTAAAGGGTCGGTTCGCATGTATTGTGACCCTCCCGCTTTTTGTTTACGCACTGTGGTGACCGTTGAACCCCTCGCCGTGTTGGAAATGGAAGATAATCCCCTACTTTGCATGGACGGAGCCTCCTCCTCCGTCTGACGAACACAGAAAGTGTGTATCTCCTCACCCTGAGGCAGGGCCGCTCTATGGCACCGGCGTCAGAGAGGGAGAGAAAAGGAGAGAGGGAGAGCATGGGAAAAATGGAGCGAGAGCGAGATAGAAGGCGGCGGGAGCGAGGAAGGGAGGAAAAGTGCGAGACACAAGCAAAGGCATCTGCAATGCAAATGGACGCCCCACAACCCTGAATTATTCAAAGTGTTGAATGGAAATCTAGCTTTTCTGATCCGCTCGTCATTAACTTCTTGCCAGAGCGGGCCATTCTCATTTGGGTTCTTTTGGCCCTGGTCGCCTTTACATTCTTCTTCTTCATCTCTGTATCCCTCTCTCACCTCACCTCTCCATCTTTTGAAACAGCTTTCTCCCCTTGGCCTGCTCCCTCCCTCCCTCCCTCCCTCCCTCCCTCCCTCCCTCCCTCCCTCCCTCCCTCCCTCCCTCCCTCCCTCCCTCCCTCCCTCCCTCCCTCCCTCCCTCCCTCCCTCCCTCCCTCCCTCCCTCCCTCCCTCCCTCCCTCCCTCCCTCCCTCCCTCCCTCCCTCCCTCCCTCCCTCCCTCCCTCCCTCCCTCCCTCCCTCCCTCCCTCCCTCCCTCCCTCCCTCCCTCCCTCCCTCCCTCCCTCTACCCCCTAGTCTCTCTTCTCCCTTACACTCTAAGCCACCCCGCTTCCCCTCTCTATTGAACTGCTCCAAAAAAAGGGGGGAGAATTTACAAGAAAGGGCCCCCACTCTGTTTGATGGTCTTCATCATTTTGTACAGTTGATATGTGGGGTGTACTGTGCCTGCCAGCAGTACACAGATGGGGCATTTTGGTGAGGGCTCCTCCTAAGCTCTTCCTATTGAAAGCGTAGAGAATGGAGGGAGACGAAGACAGAAGGATTATCTCTCTCCAACTCACTGTACATCAGATCCGTACACACAATGCAGCCGGTGTATTCACAGAGCAAGTGCTGCTCCTTTTAATTGCTGCCGGGAGAAGGGGGGGGGGGGGGGGGGCAACCAAAAAGGACAACAACAACAAAATCGACCTTTTGTTTGAATTTTGTTTTACTTCTCCCGCTTGTTCTCTTCTTCTCCTCCAAACCCTGCTCTTTGTGTACAGTGAGATGTTTTGATAGTGGAAGCAATCAGGGAGCTCTTGTGCCATGGCGGTATTCCTTTCACATCCCACAGTTTACCGTTTATTTCACCATTTAACATCTGCGTTGGCCATTTCCTACTGTGAGCTTCGTGCTATGCTATGTGATGGATTAGAGCCTGAGCGTTTTTGAATTATTCATTTGGGATTATTAATGCGACTGTCAGGATTGCCTGGACCCCTTTTTTTTTAACTCTCATTCACCGGAAAGCCTTGCATATGGTGGAAAACTCTTCCCTAATGATAACACTTAGCATGCTTTCTTCACAGTGCCAGGCCATTAGCAGTACAATGTGATTGGCCATGCCGTCTGTTTTTGACTCACTGACTCACCCATTCGTATCTGGGCCACATTCATATTTCAAAGGCTATTTGAATTATTTGATTTGTGCCAGTTTTGTCTCAAGCCTAATGAAAAGGCCAGCTCTGGACTACCAGAGAGGTGCATCTGGGCCACCACTGGACCCAACAAGTTCCACTGAGTTGGCCAGTTGAGTCGACACATGTTTATTTACCCACTGACTGAGGTATCTGGGGTCTGCACTGGGAGCTGTACGCACTATAAATCTGACAGACTGGCTGGTCAGGCTTCTGTCGACTGCGAAGCCTGGTGAGCATGCTTCTGGAAGCCTGGCGAGCATGCTTCTGGAAGCCTGGCGAGCATGCTTCTGGAAGCCTGGCGAGCATGCTTCTGGAAGCCTGGCGAACATGCTTCTGGAAGCCTGGCGAGCATGCTTCTGGAAGCCTGGCGAGCATGCTTCTGGAAGCCTGGCGAGCATGCTTCGTCTAATGACGGCAACGTGTTTTTGTGAGATTGAGCGAGCTGCCGGGGGCCATTCTCTTGCACTTTCTCTCGTCTCCTTATTCCCCCTTCCCTTTTTTCCCTCTGTGGATGGACAGCCTCCCTGTCAGAACTAGAATGAAGTGAGCATCTCGGTTTCTTCATCCAGCCGTTTCTTTGATTGACACCAAAGGTGTGTTACTTTGAGATTTTTGTAATACCTCTTACCTACTACTCCCTTGAGGATTCTCTCCACCATTCTCCCACCTCCTTCTCCTCTTTCTTCCCAGGAAAGGGAAGAAGAAGAAAAAGTTGGAAAAATCCAATATAAAGCGAAACTCTTAAGAGTTTTTTGTAGTTCAAACTTCTTTCCGGGACTTTTGGAATCTTGACGGATCATCAAAACCTCAAGCACCCCTCAAGGATCTGTTCTGCTTTAGCATCCAAGGCTGTGGTCAGCTTGTGGTCCAACCACAGATCACGGTTCCAGATCTTTAGGGGTGGAGATCCTGTAGCCTTCTGAGGAGCTGCTTGCTTGTCTCTGTGCACCCTGTGGTGGAGAGCCCCTGAGCATGATGCTGAGATTACAGAGGTCCCACCCTCAGGTACAGCTGACAAGCTTAGAGTAGATAAGGGGTTGTGTGCATGCTTTAGTCCGTGTGTTGCATGTGTGGCGGTGCTTGTCATTGTGTGTGGGTGTACTGTATGTTTGTCTGTGTTTGCATACCCTCTGTGGTGTGTGTGTGTGTGTGTGTGTGTGTGTGTGTGGGGGGGGGGGTGGTGTTCTCTGCCATCTGAGAACAGTTTCCTTTCCAGATGATGGATCCCCATATCAGGTTTAGATGTGGTCTATAAAAACCATTGGGATCGTTAAAGCCGTGCGCCAAGCCTTGCCCACATCTAAACATAAAAACAAGTTTGCGTCCATAAAGTGAAGAAGTCAATAAAAAATTAAATGTATTGTATGTTCAAGTTGCCAAGTTGTTACTGCCGTTTAAATTGAACGAGCCTCCCTAAATGTGATATGGATTAAAGTTCCATTCAGGTTGAGAGATTTTCGCTGACATTAATGTTAATAAAACAACAATGACATTATGAGCGGGTTAGAAGCATGAGAATGATTTTGGTTGGTATCATTATTTTTCACTTTCAAATGTAGCTTTGGTTCACCTGCTCAACATGCCGTTTGAGGGATGGAGTGAGATTGAGAGGGAGGGAGGGAGATGGAAAGAAAGTAAGGGAGGAAGAGCTGGGGAAGGTAATTGACTGAATATTATGTTTGTGCGCTGTATCAGAGTTTGTGCATGCCTTTGTGAATGTGTGTGTGTGTATGTGTGTGTGTGTGGCAGTCATGATGTCATCTCATTTTATGTGACCTTGGTTTGCTCCATCCCTTGTCACTATAGTGATGGAGCCCCCCCGCCCACACACCCCCCCCCCCACAAAGTAGCTCTGTCACAGTGGTGTGGCTGCATAACCCCGAGGTCATTTCACCATAAAACGGCAATACAAATGCACTCTAAACTTTTAATAAAGCAATTATAACTCATTCCCGAATTCAATTAAAACCTTGTTTCCGCTAGAAGAGGAGTCCGATTGCTTCAGGTCTCCCCCGCCCCTCCCCTATCCTCCCAGCCCGGGCTCACTCTCATCACTTCAATGTTTTCGTGTGTAAGGAACAGGGACCATTTTGGGAAGTGTTTGTGTGTGCTAGTGTGCTTCTTCCGCTTTTTGAGTACACAGTGTATATGTGACCTGGCCTCCACACACACACACACACACACACACACACACACACACAGCCCTGGTGCGTGGCTGACCCTGTGCCCCTCTGTGTGTGCAGGTGCAGTGTACCTGGAGGGGGGGCTGGAGGAGGCCAAGCTCCTCTTTGGAAGGCTGCTGTTCAACGGCGAGGTAACTCCAGACAAAGTATCAAACTCCCTCGCACTGTAATTCTGTACCCTGTTTTGTGTGTGTGTGTGTGTGTGTGTGTGTGTGTGAGAGACGTTGCTGCAACTTTCCTTCTCCTGCTTCCCTCTCCCCCAGGCCATGAAGGCAAACAACACTTTATTGGGTTACCCTGGTGAGGGAGGTGAGGGGGTGTGTATGTGTGTGTGTGTGTGTGTGTGTGTGTGTGTGTGTGGGAGGGAGGGGGGGGGATTCTGCCAGCATTTCACTCTCCCTCTCCAACTAAAGAAGTAAATAGGTGGAGAAGATAAAGGGAGAGGGAGAGAGGGATCAGTGACCATACATCCTCCATACAGTGACACACCACATTATGAGGATAGGAGCAGCTGTAAATGGCTGTGCTGATATTGGCTCCAATAGCAGTGGATTAAAGCACTGCCTCCAAAAAGGGATTCTGGTTCTTTGTGTCTTTCTCCCTCTCTCTCTTTGTGTCTTTGTTGTTTGTTTTTTTTCCCTCTCTCCTTCTCCCTCCTCCCCACCCCAGTTTTGAAACAAAAAAGACACACGGAGAACAATCTGAGAACAACAACTTTCCCCTCAGCACTGACAAGCAGAGTAAATCTGGATCAGGATCTGTGAGTCACAAATGTACATAGCCGTTTCTCTCACTCACTCACTCACTCACACACACACACACACACACACACACACACACACACACACACACACTCACTCACACACACACACACACACACACACACACACACACACACACACACACACACACGTACATATATATATATATATATATTTGTCACACAAAGCAGACAAACAGCATAGAGTAGATAAACAGCCCCGGGTTATTACATCTAAAGACTGCCTACCACTCTGTAATACCCTCGAATGATGCCAGTGACCACACCGCAGAGCAAAAGAGCCCAGGTGTTTGTTTCTCTGTGGGGAAGGCAGAGGGGGGGAACAGGGGCTTGTGAGGGAGGAGGGAAGAGCTCTTCGAGGTGGACAGGTGTGTACGAGGGAACGCTCACCATGAATGCTGCCAGAGTGAGAGACTGGAGAAAGACAGGAATTAGGAAGCGAATGCATGAAGGAAGGAAGGACCAGCAGGAGTCGAAGGAGATGTGTTTATGTGCCAAACGATTGTTTCGAAAACCTGTCAGTGACGTGCGCTGACCCCCCCCCCCCACCCACAACTTGAACTTCATTATTAAACGTATTTCAATATGTGAATAAGGAGAAATGCAATCATTGCAAGGAATGATGTCACTGCTACAGCAGTCCCCCTGATTGTGCCCCGCCGGGCTACTCTGGGCATTGAGCGTTTCTTTGTTTCTATCTGTTGCTGTGCTTGTTGCTATGCACCGGCGGGGCTTGGAGCGTAGCCGTCACCGTGGGCGAGGCTGGAGTCCAGAGGTGCAGCTGAGCGGACATGTCACTCGTAGCAGCCCGAGGGGACAGTTTGTGCAGGCACAGGTTCTCTGGAGGACCAGCCTCCTGTAGAGCAGGCAGATGAACAAGTCCTGGGATGAGCTCCATGACAGGGTGCTTCCATGCAACTCCCTTGTGCAGGACAATATTCAATGTCAGGACTATCAAGGCACTCTGGATCGAAACTTACTGCCCAGCGTCAGATAGCTCTGTCTCAATTGCAGTAGGTCATGGGTCTGCCAACAGTATCATGACCCAACACACACAGCTAAAAGCACCCACGAATGGATAGGAACAAGTCATTGGACTGTTCTGAAGTGGCCTTGTATGAGTCCTCATCTGAATCCTATCCATGTTTATGGAAAGAGCCGGAACTTGCAATAAGCACCTACCATACCTGAGCCAGCTGGAGTAGTTTGCTCAGCAAGAGTAGGCCAAACTACCTCACAAGTGCACAAGTCTCAGTGAGAACTACAGAAAACGTTTGATTGCATTGATTGCCTCTAAAGGCTGTGCAACTAAATATTAGGTTCAGGGTCCCATCATTTGTGTCCAATGCCACTTTCATATGTTTTATTGTTTATTCATTTTTGTGTTAGAAACAAGAGTCAAGTCTGGTTCTAATACAAATGGAATTAACAATGGTGGATGCCAATTACTGTAGTCAGTTTCAGAGTAAATTGTACATTGTTCGTTTTATTTGTGGAGGGGTACAAACAGATTTGAGCACGTCTGCACATATGCTGGTCTGGCATCAAGACCGCGCCGACCAGACAGTCTCCAGTGAATTTATTTCTCCACGATTCCGCTAATTGGTTTGACATTTATGCTCGTCTCCCACGACACCAAAGGTATGTTGTCGCTTCCCTTCACCTTCTCTTTCTGTCGTATGGCTGACAGTAGGAGCGTCTGAGCTCACGATGGCGAAAGGAAATTGAACGCCACAGCCCAGAGGAGGTGGCAGGGAACTGAACGACTCGCTGGCCGGTGTGTTAGTGAAGTTGGTGTCATGGGTTGTATTTGAGGACCTCTTTATCTTGCCGGCGGTGGATCCACCCGAAGACGTGCAGATTTTGTACGTTTCCACAGTTACCTCTGTATTTCCAAAGGTATTATGTTTGGGAGTGGTAATTGCCATAATGGTGATCTTTTTGTGGTGCTCAAATACTAATGGAAGGTTTTTTTATTGTTCCCTCCCTTCTTTTCCTCTCTCCCTCCTTCCTTCCCTCCCTTCTCTTCACCCCATGTCCCTCACGCAAACATGACACAGGTTGCCGTGACAACAAGAGGTGGTCACCATGGCTGTCTCGGCAGCTTGTTTTTTTGGTTGTACGGCTGCCTCAGGCACCCGCCTGTAGCCCTTCCCCCCTCCTCTCTCCTCCATACCTTCCCCCCTCCTCTCTCCTCCATACCTTCCCCCCTCCTCTCTCCTCCATACCTTCCCCCCTCCTCTCTCCTCCATACCTTCCCCCCTCCTCTCTCCTCCATACCTTCCCCCCTCCTCTCTCCTCCATCCCTTCCCCCTCGTCTCTCCTCCATCCCTTCCCCCCTCGTCTCTCCTCCATCCCGCCCCCTCTCCCCTTCAATCCCGCCCCCCTCGTCTCTCCTCCATCCCACCCCCCTCGTCTCTCCTCCATCCCGCCCCCCTCCTCTCGCCTCCATCCATCCCTCCTCTCTCCTCCATCCCTCTCCCCATCCTCTCCTCCATCGTTCCCCCCTCCTGTCTCCTCCATCGTTCCCCCCTCCCTCCTCTCGCCTCCATCTATCCCTCCTCTCTCCTCCATCCCTCTCCCCATCCTCTCCTCCATCGTTCCCCCCTCCTGTCTCCTCCATCCCTCCCCTCCCTCCTCTTGCCTCCATCCATCCCTCCTCTCTCCTCCATCCCTCTCCTCATCCCTCCCCTGTTTAGTGTACTCCACCTCCCCTCCCTTTCTTCCATCCTTTCCTTTCACCCTCTCTCCTCCATCCCTCCCTCTCTCTGCCATCCCTCCTTCCCTCTCTCCTCCATCTATTCCTGCTTCCCTCCCGTTCCCGTCTGTCCCCTCCTCCTTTTCTCCATCTCTCTCTTTTTGTGTGCTCCCATAGGCGAGGTGGGCTCTGAACCTGTGATGGCAGAGCAAGTTGTAAATGATGTGACAAAAGGCCGTCCCAACACTCACTGTACAACAGCGTTCCCAATCCATCGAGTGCATTCTCAGTCCAGCCCTCCTTCTCTGTCAAGGTCTCTCTCTTGGTCTTTCTCTCTATCGCTCTGCCTGTAACACTACCCCCCCCCCCCCTTCCCTCCCCTCTAACCTGTGTCTGACACAGTGTTTGGTGTTGTGTTTTTCTCCTTTTTCTTAGGTGACCTTCACAGAAGGAGCTTAGAAAATACAGTAGTCACACACATGTTGACATACACACACACACAAACACATAGGGAACGTTATTCAAAACACACTTAAGAGTCCCAATATACAATCACACTCTCTGAAAGGACATAGCCTGGAAAGGCAGTCTGCTAGATGTCTTGGTCCAGGTCTGTTTTGTGTGGCTGATGTTGTTCAGCAGCCGGACTGGGTCTTATTTATTGATCTCCACCTGATCTCACACCACAAAAGCATCTTCCATGAATAGTTTGACAAGCAGATGGAGCTCAGTCTTCGTGTCTGGAGACCAGTTTAAGAGGAGCGCCATTCAGGTCCAGTCATAGAGGTCTAGGAGTCCCTGCTGGAATCAGACAGCTCTCACTCCCACAGTGACAAGAGCTATCTTAACCTTTGCAGAACATTAGGACAATCAGTGCAATTAGCCAAACATTATGCAGTATTTTTGGAGGCTTTGTCCTGCTGTCCGCCTGATTGTTTGACTGCTTTGACCGGCTGGTTGGCTTGCTGGCTGACTGTATTTGTGGAGCAGGTAGGGCGGGTATGTCAGCTTTCCAGGCCGGCTGATTGAAGCCACCAGGTTTCAAATAGTTATCACCCGCCTTCTCCTGACGCCTGTTTTTATTCACGGTTTGTTTCCAACGCCACCAGAAGTCATTGCCATTCAAATAGGCATGTTTGCGAGACAGAGGGAGGATTTTAATTCTGGAGCCAGAGTGCAGCATCCTCCCAATGCTAGTGATTCATCCAAACACACCATGGTTTAGGACTCTATAATTGCATCTTGCTTTGTGAAGAAGTGGGTAGGTCGTGGTGGTGGTGGTGGGGGGGGGATAAAAAAAAGTGTAACCCAGAAAACACCCCACACTCAGGTTTTAAATCACATGCCTTGATCTGAAACAGGCACATTGTCCTTTGCCTAACTGGGTGTGGGTGTGAGTGTGTGTTTGTGTATATGTGTGCAGGTGCGTGCTCGTGTGTGTGTGTGTGTGTGTGCAGATATGTGTGGCTCCTTCTCATTTGACGTGCCTGGGTTGGCAGAATGAGCTCGCCAGCACCAGCCTCCATTAGTCCCCGTTGGGGTCTCGTCTTTGAACAAGGCTGCCTCGCTGATCGCCACATGGGATGTTGTCCTCAACCTCACCGCCTTGCCATCCCACACTTTAGATGTACTTAGCGCCTGCCTGGATGTTAGGCCACCTGGACGGAGAAGCGGCGGAGGTGTTTTCATCCACCTGATCGAGCACTCGCATGCAGTTTCCGTAGACGTCAAGGCAATGGGGCGGGCGAGCAGTCAGAGGGGCGCAGTCGGTGAGGTGCACGCGTGCGGGTCACAGCGCGTCCGGTCGCCTCCCCTTGGCGCCCACGCCTCTCCATTCCGCCTCCGCTCCTCGTCGCCCGGGGAGACGGGGCGGCGTGACATGGGCCTGTCCGAGCGGAGCCGCGGAGGTGGCCAGCGGAGCGCCGCTGCGAGTCGTTTCCCGCCTCAAACGAAGGACGCGGGAGGACGTGGGGGGGGGAATTGCTGGAAATGAGAGAGGCGGGGGGTGATGTAGACTGGGGAGGAGGAGAGGGAGGGAAAGAAGAGCGGATGCCAAATCTGATGGAGAGGGTGAAGGGGCTGGGGCGGACTGGATGGAGTGTGGAGCAGTCCGACGAGATGCTGGCTCACTCTATCGTCTCTGCCTCCATGGATGTGTTGATGGTCCCATTTTTAGAGCACTGAGTAATCACTCTTCTCATCCCTCTTTCTGTCTCTCTCTCTCTGTCTCTCTCTCTTAAGGACCTGCGAGAGGTTTGGCTCAATTACCCTCGTCACCCACTGCAGGTTGGTTCACATTTATTTCCCATGTTTAATGCTCTCCCCCCTTCAGATACAGTACACAGCCATGTACAGTGTATTATGTATTGAAGGCAATATTCGTCAGGCTGTACATTTTGCATTTGTTGACCAGCCCAAGCACACAGACTTACTCTCCAACACACAGACACATTCAGAAGAGCAAACGAAAATACAAAAAAGACATGCACAGATGCAGACATCAAGTTTTTCCTTCTGTGCATGTCTTATTTTGTATGCCTTTGCCCCTCTGAATGTCAGATCTGTGTGCTTGCATTTCTTTGTCTATCACAAGACGCTCTCTGTCTCACTCATTCCCTCTCACAAACACTTTTCTGTCGCTGTCTAACACTCCAACATACACCTCTCTCTCTCACTCTACTTGCTTTGCATGATCTGCCCGGAAACATTGGGAGTGGAGAGAGGGGTATTTGTTTGAAATTAGGATTTGAAGGAACAGATCAAAGATGCTGTAACAGGATTACAGTCCCAAATCACATGGGGCCTCAAGGGACCGTCAGCCTGCCTTCCCCTCACTGGTGTGTGTGTGTTTGTGTGTGTGTGTTTGTGTGTGTGTGTTTGTGTGTGTGTGTTTGTGTGTGTGTGTTTGTGTGTGTGTGTTTGTGTGTGTGTTTGTGTGTGTGTGTACGCACACCGTCTTTTCAACTTGTCCCCCTGATGCCTGCGCGCGTGTGGCACGTTTGTCGAAGTGTTTGCACATGTACATCTTTTGCATATACATGTTTGACTCCAAATCCCTTTGAGAGCTTGCGTGCGCGTGTGTGTGTGCCTGCGCGTGTTTCTGTCTCTGAGATTAAGAAAGCTGTTTCAACACGCTCACACTTTCCAGTGAGTCACTGTCAATCCGTTTCCCATCAAACGCCACACACTCAAATGAGCATCATTCAAATGCGATCATTACACACGTCCTGCTCCACCAGTGTGTCAGCCTGTGGTTGTGAACAGGTTAGATGGCCTTTCAAGGTATGGAAGTAGGACGGCAGATTCAGGATCAGCTATAACATTGAAATAGACCCAGCCCAGCTGGACCCTGTCCTGGAACAGCAGTCCTGCTATGACATGTCACGTGGAGGCCACACCCACATCCAGGGGCCAGTTGCATAAACTTAGTTTAAGTCTAGTCTTGGCCTTAGACTGTCTTAAATTGTCAGGTTAGACTTGTCTAATTAACCCTGTCTGTTGTCTACATAGTAAGACTGACTCAATTTGAGGTAGAAAAGTTTGCCACCTGTCCCCAAGCTTTGTGGCAAGGACTTAGTTGCTATGCCAACGATCTTTTAGTACGTCATTATCTTAGCATAATTTATTAGAAAATGAATTAAGTTGGTTAATTTTCACTGCAGACAATTTTACCTGGGGTCGGCTTTTTCCACTAAAATGTCATTTTATTAAAAAGTGAGTAGATGACAACAACTCACTTAATCAACGCTAGCCATCTGCGTTGGAGTTAATAAATGGAACTACCGTTGGGGTTAAATTAAGGTTATAAACGCATACACTATTTGTTAATAAGACAACTTGTACAAATAGTATTCTTCCTACAGATTTAAGTTTGCAGCAATCTTTAGATGTCGTGTCGCTGTTTTGTCCATCATCTTTTTTTTTTTTTTTTTTTGCGAAAAAAAGCGCAACAGGCTATCTAGGTCTTACGTTAGTCACTCTGGTGAAGCTTAATGCAACAGGGAAATTGAAGTGGACTTTAAGTTACATTTAAGTCTGTTTTTATGCAACTAGGCCCTAGGTCTATAAATGTTCCACCGCTGTAAGCTCATACCCAACCCCTCAGACCACCGGCGTTCTCCTGTCGGCTCTGAGAATCCCCCTCCCCGCGGCAGCTGGGCAGGAGGTTGGGAACTCACAACGGTGTGGGCGGGGACCGCCGTTGCTCGCTCGGCAGGCTCATTAGAGGGTGCAGGCCCGAGGTGGGAGCGCCCTGCTGTGGCCCCAGTGTGGTCGCTCGTGGGCGGCCTCGTCTCCGGCTCGTCCTGCGAGCCTACGGAGCCTGTGCAGACAGCTGCTCTCCGGGCGGATGGATGAAGATAGTAACAGGGCCTCAGTGATCTTCTGTTGTGGGATTGTAACCCCACCACCCCAACTGTCTTTCTGGATGATTCAAATAGCCTACGAGTAGAGAACCAGCATCACATCCAGGGGCTCTGCTTCAAGGCTGTTTTTCCTGACTAAGGAGAGAGGGGTGATACAATTAGGTATGGTGTGTTCTGTAGGGTGGCATGTGTTGATGTCAATTTGCTTCCCTGCTTGACATTTGGTTCCTAACACTACCAAGTAACAAGTGAGGAACAGTCTTATATTGAGTTTGATACAATCTTGTAGCCAAGAACAGAGGGTTGCAAAATGGTGAAGGCTCTGAGGTCCTAAACAAGCCCTATACAGAGCAAACAAGGCCCCTGGTCTTGCTAACAACCAATTGCTTTTCCCGCCAGAGCAGTATGTTTAGTAGTCACGCGTGTTCATCTGGTGTGCATGTGTTTGCGTCACCGTCGATGTTGTGGGTTATGCACATAAACCTCTTATTAAATAGACCACGCATCAACGCTGTTTTAAGATGACGTCCCGTTAGTTTCTATGGAAAGCTCTCGGTGGCACATTGAAGCTTGCAAAACCCAACCTATAGTCAGCGCCATGTTGAACTTCCGGCCCATCCACTCTTGCTTAGTAGTGTGCTTCTCACTGTGCCGCTGAGCAGTTTCCATCGAAAGGAAGAAATCATCTTCAAAGACATTTGACGGTTGGTCGACTTAATATTTGGTGTATGGGCACACACATCTATAGCCTCATACTTCCTCTTTCATCTCCTACCGTCTGTGGTTGGTGGAGCCGGCTGGTATGGGCGGGGCCTATGTCTTTCTGTCGCTCAATACCAGTACAGCCCCCGTCTGTTGCCATCGCCACGGAGACAGGAAAGGAAAGTTGGCGTTTGCGTCAAGACAGCTGGGGGCTTTGTTCTACAGAGCTCGATCAAATGTTTCTTGGTCAACATGCTTTTTCAAATCTGGTTTAACATTGTTCTCATCTCTCCAAACCAATTTGATTTCTCGGTTGTGATCTGAACATAAACTCCTTAATGAATGATAGATTTTTTTGGCTTTGGAAGCATTGGTATCGGTGATATGGCCATTCCTGCCAAGGATCCTTTTGACAGGCGCGTCAGTCAGACCACAGGGTCACACAACTTCTTCCTTCAAATGCCAGGCTTAGGACACGTCATGCCAACGCCCGCGAACGGCCTCTTCCTCAGTCACGCTGTCCACAGTGACGCCTGGCATTTCAACGCTCCCTCGCTAATTAAGGAGGCTGAAGAATTAAATGTTTCTTTGAGCGAAGTGAGAAGTTGGAACCATGACATTACCCGAGTGCTTCCAATTAAAGTGCAGCGTTTTAAAAATACTTTGGTCGTGGGATTCCACAGTATGTGGTAGGTTGACCCAAGGGTTTTACGTGAGAACTGTGAAGTCCTTATTCTGGAATATTAACAACTTTGCTCCAAACTTTGAGATTATGACTAGCTCACAATTTATCTGTGTGTGCTCCAAGTGTAAATTGTTGCGGTAAAGCTGTTTAGAAGTTCAACGTTCTCCAAGTGTCTGTACAGCATTTGTATATATTTACAGTAAAATGATTCATGCTAACAGTGTTTCATTGGCTGTGGTTTCTCTTTATTTATTTATTTCTCCCGAAACTCCACTTAAAATGATTTTGCCCACTGTTAAACCGACTTGTTTGCCAGAGAAAATGTCTTGGTCAAACTTAGTGTAGCGGAGACCAATTAGATGCTGTCTCCACTCAAATTAATTCACCCACATGGAAACTCCAGATTTAACGTGTGTTCACACACACACACACACACGCACTCATTTTAAATGTTTTCCTTTTTCCTAATAAGGATGTGAGCTGTAAAACACCATCCCTTTCGTAGATGTCTTGTTCGTCTAATGTACCACCAAAGCCACAGAACTAGCCCTGAACCTTGATCCGCAACCCGATTTGCGAGTGCCGTAACATTTCAATTAGGCTCTTGCGGGATCCACCTGGGTTGGTTCATGTTTCGTCTCCGGTTCTCTGACTGTCACCAATGTTGATAATTAACCAGTGAATCCCAGATGTCGGTGTGGGCTTATTTTGTCAGTGATGTGACAGGAAAGGTGTCAACAGGAAATGATGATGGGCACCAGCGCTGTGTTTACACCCATTGCCATGACAACTGCATGCACAGGCTACACTCCTTTGTGTCCAAGTACCGGTAACGCATTTCCCTCAAAACCTTGTGTGTGTGTGTGGTCAGGTCCAGGAGCCCCAGACCGACAGACAGCTGATTGAGACGTCTCCGGTGCTTCAGAAGCTGACAGACTTCGAGGAGGCCATCGGAGTGCTCTTCACACACGTGCGCCTGCTGGCCAGAGCCTTCACCCTGAGGACTGTAGGCTTCAACCACTTGACCTTGTGAGTACTCCTGGAATATCCACGCGTGTGTCTACTGTGTGCATGCACGTCATCCAAAACACCCACCACGGTTCCGCGCGAGTCGTCCCAGCCGCTCTACGGGACGTGGTCGTCCCGGTGAGTTCTGCTCTCCTGCACTGGACCTCATCCATCTTCCCCCGTCCATATTTCTTCAGCCCCTTGGATGAGACATTTATATGAGTGTCTTGGGCATGCATGGCCAGAGCAGTCTGGTGATTCTCTGCCTGGAGATTGATAGGTTCTTTAACACATTGCTGGCCCCGTGCCTAATCCTGGGGCTTTTTCTGCCCCCTGACCGCCCCACGGGACGCAAAAGCCCCTTTATCTGCTGCCCGCCTCGGGTTGTGAGGTCCGTGGCCCACTGCCCCCTGGGAAATTGAGTTTGAAAATGCTGTTGATTATACTTACTGGCTTTAGTCCGAGACCTCGGCTATAAATTCTACCCCTCGCTTGTTCTCTCACTCTCTCTCGCTCTCTCTCGCTCTATCTCTTTCTCGCTCTATCTCTCTCTCTTTCTCTCTCTCGCTCTATCTCTCTCTCGCTCTATCTCTCTCTCTTTCTCTCTCTCACACTCTGTGGCTCCACCTCTTGCACTCTCATTCTCTTGAAGCTCTCTCTCTCTCTTGCTGTTACTCTTTCTGTCTTTCTCTGTGGATTAATTGTGCTGTTTATTCCTCGAGGCACGTTGCCTTTCATTTAAACCGTGCACATGCTTTTGTTCATAGTTAAATCTCTGATTGTTTGCGTTCCATTGACTTGGAAGCTTCAAGGTGTGTTGCCTACCAACGCAGTGGTGCTTCTGTGTCCTCACGTTATTGCAGTGTAGGTTGACATGGGGCTTAGACACCCGGGTCCAGGAGCAGCTGACCAATGGACTACTTTTCTATCGAACACTTCATCAAAAGCGTTTGTATGTCGACCGGGTAACCACATCCCCATGAATTTGAATATCAATCAAACGTCGGATGATTCATTTCATTTATCATGCCATCATCTCCCTGTGAACAGTATGAATAGAGCATTTCAACAACTACTCTACAGTAAAACGTGAGACAATACGTATCAATTATGTACCTGGTCTGCATATGTAAAGAATACAACCTTTTTGCTACTTGATTATTATGTTGCACATTCTCATTGGGTCACTATGCTTTAGGAACTTCCTGGTGTGTAGGCACTTCCTGGTGTGTAGGCACTTCCTGGTGTGAAGGGTTGAGAGGTTACAGTGCAAGCTGCAGAAGCTTGCTGAGGCTTCAGAACACAATAGTGAGCATGACAGTTCTGCCAAATTAGGCTTGACAGCTCACCTACAATATTTAACTGTATTCAGTATGTAAGTAGTCTGTATTCAGTGAATGTCTTTAGATTTAACACAAAGACTGCGTGTGTGCGTGCGTGTGCGTTTTTTAATCCATCACTTCAATGTCAGAGCCTCTCCCACTCATGGCCAGTGCAGTTGAGGGGAGTGTTCGCTTGTCAAGGTTAGCTTCCTCTACTTGCTTTTTCACCCAGCACACTAATGTAGGCTTAGGTAAGTGTCTTGCATTGCATTAAAGAATTAAAGATCAATACTATTACCAAGATTTATATATGCATATAAATACATAAAAAGTGTGTGTATGTATGTATGTATATATATATATATATATATATATATATACATACATACATACATACATACATACATACATACATACATACATACATACATACATACATACATACATACATACATACATACATACGCTGCCATGGCTTCACAATTGCAGTCAGAAGTCAGAGCTGTGTGCCTACATGAAATGAATATGAATAGGATTTTGATATAGTTTGATTACGTATTTCAAATCACTCAAGGTTGTATATTTACCTTACTTCTAATGTCTGCTGGCTAACAAAAACTGGGCCCGGTCACAATATATTCATGAGCCTTGTTATTCTTGCCATATTGTTTGGATTAGCTTTATGGAATGCAATGCATAATAAATGTGAAAACTGTAGCTTAAGCCAACTAGGAATTCTGCGATCAAACTAGCGATGCATGCACTGTGACGTCATCACTAAGTGTCTGAGGTCCTCCCTTCTATTATTGGTCGTGTTTATTACCAGTCCTGCGACACCCAGATATATCGGATTGATATAATTTTACTGTCAAACCTTTGGATTTTTTTTGTTTATCAGCATGTGAAGTATATTTAATCAAATATGACAAAAAAAAGCTCCTCAAAACCATAACCTTCCCTGCTTTTTAAGATGCAAGAGCATGTAGAAATATGTCGCCAGGCAAACAGTCTGAACCTGATAACCCGGGCATTTGACGTGGATTGTTATTTGGGCGTATGTGAAGCCCAAGAGTCACACTGTCCTCTACCATCCAGTTTCAGCACAGTCAACGTGATGCACAAATGACTGGGAGCTGTCTGACACATAATACATCAGTTTCACTTGTCTGACGGAAAGATACCTTAAGAAGCTTAATGTCAAGCCAAGCTTGTGGAGAAAACGGATATAGATAGATGAGGTATCTATCAGAGGTACTTGGCTGAAACCAAGATGAATGAATGATTGAATGGCGAGGTCACCCAGCTGGCCAGCACATGGCTAGGGGTCTCTGGCTCGGAAACAGGTAGACTAGATAGAGCACGCATGCGCACACACACTCACACACTCACAAACACCTACACACGCACTACCGAGAACGGTATTTTTCAAGAAACAGAACTCCCAGAGAGCGGAACTCAAGGGGGAGACCTTTATAGGATGAATCGAGTCGTCGTCTTGGAAGGCCCAGTCCTTATCACTTGCTTCAGGGGGCTGTTAAAGGTATTTGAGATCAAAGTCAGTCTGAATAAAGACTCCGGGCTCCACACTTTACTCCAATTTCACCGGGTTTTTCCTGCAGCATTGTGCCTTCTCTGTCCAAGTGAAGGAGGGTGCATGTCTCTGTGCCTTTCACATGGAAAGTGCTTTATGTCTTTTGACCTGTGCGCCCTCTCTCCCGTCGATCTCTCTCGCACGCACTCAACTTCTCTATCTTCTTTGCATGCTTCCGATCTCTCTCTCCTCTCATGCACACGGACAAGAAAGAAACACACAAAAATAGACCGTTCCCTCATTGTGTTCAATAGTGTGTTGTGTTAAGCACAGCCGAGTAATGTATGACGATCATCCAGACATGAGCTGTTGACTTGGGCTGTTTGGAAAGTCTGGGCAGTCGTCTGGAGGCTGAACCAATGAACAGTGTCGCCCGTTTGTTTAGCAGCACTAGGAGAAAGAAATACTCAAAGAAATAGCTCCAATGGATTTGGGTTTGGCGCTTTACAGTGGTCTTAAAATATGTTGAACCCTTGGAGGTGCAGCCAAGGCTGCCTTGAAGAGCACCATACTAGTCTTACAAAGATTCTACTGCACATCAGCATGTTTCAGTGAGAGACTATGTCTGTCGTGTCATTAAAAAACACAGAGGTTCAATGACAAGGAGGTTTACACTACTCTTACCTTCACTGGTTCATCAAGAACGCACGTGTGTTAAAGTGAAATAAATCTTACTTTCACTCTCTCAACACTCAACCACATGACCCCAGTGTGTTGTGGTATAGGTTTCTCGTCATGACAAGCCCTGTGATCATTGCAGTATTAATGTGTGGACTGTACAGCATATTCCTTCCCAAGCCTGCCTAATGAACCATATTGAGGGGAGAGGGAGAGAGGGGACTTTTCATACACCAATACATAAAAAGCACCAGTGAACATTAAAGGCCCTAGTGCCTGAGATGGAGGAGGATAAACTCTGACCTTTGTTTGATGTCAACCCCTGCCTTTACTGCTCCCACACCCACCTGGTCACGGCTCACTTGCAGTGGTTCAGGATCTGCATGTCAGTGTGGGCACACACACTCACACACACACACACACACACACACACCCGACCGCCGCCTGTGCGCTGCTGGTCCTGGCAGAGCACCAGCCTACATCTGCAAAAGTAATCTTTAATTCTGTTTAATTAAAGACTACTGTAGCAGCGTCTGACGCTAAGTCTAATGCTGCAGACCCTGTTCAGCACTCTGGCTGCTGTTGCCCACAGCACTCACTGTACTGCATTCTGTACAATACCCCCAGTCTAGGGTAAAAAAGATTAAGAACATGCATAACTGTACTTCAAGGTCATTCAACCCGAGATATTGTCCTTTTTTGTATCCCTGTGTCAGATATAGTTAGTTGCATCATATCTGTAAATATTACATTTACATTTAGCAGACACTCTTATCCAGAGCGACTTACAGTAAGTACAGGGACATCCCCCCCGAGGCAAGTAGGGTGAAGTGCCTTTTGCCCAAGGACACAATGTCATTTTGACGCGGCCGGGAATCGAACTGGCGACCTTCAGATTACTAACCCGATTCCCTAACAGCTCAGCCACCTAACTCCCTAAGGGCCCTATTCTCAAAATGCCAATGTCATTGATCCAAGGCTGGTGTTTCATTACATTTTAATTGAGTATTTTCACTGCAGTGTTATGCAGACCGCCAAGGTAATGGCCTCTAGCTTCTTACTGTGTCTGCCTCCACGTCTGTCTGCTTCTCAGCCTGCCTGTCCGGTCGAGGCTCTGTGCATCAGGGCTCTACCTGAAGTGTGCGTGCGTGCGTGTGTGTGTGTGTGTGTGTGTGTAAGAGAGAGAGTGGGAGAGGGTGGTGAGAGAGAAACTAAAAGCCTTCACAGATTAATATGTGAGTCTAATGCTACTCACGCCCTGAGGCTGCATACCTGAATAACCTCATCCCCGTTCTCCCACTCTCTCTCTCTGTCTCTCTCTCTGTCTCTCTGCCCCCCTCCCTCCTCCCCGTGATACCTGTCCTCCATCTCTCTCCATTCTTTATCATTCTTTGCCCGTCCTCCTCGGTCCGTCCATTTCACCCCCATTTCCTTATTCCTCACCCCACTCTCCTTCTTGTTTATGCGTCTGTGTCGTTCCATTTGCCCCCGGCCCCCTCTTCAACCTGCTCCTTCTTCTTTTCTACCATTTTACTGTATTTTCCACCACACTCCTCTTTCTTCTCTCTCACCCCCTTTTCACCCTGTTGACCCCCCCCACCACACCTCACCCCACACACACACCTATCCATAACCCCAACCCCCCACTCGCTTTAACCACATTTTCTGTTTGTTGACTCTACCTCTTCCTGCTTTTTCTCCATCCTAATCGCTCTTATGTCTCCCCCCTCGCCCATCCTCCTACTTTGTCTTCCCCAGGGGCCACAACCAGAGGATGGAGTTCCTGGGCGACTCCATCATGCAGCTGGTGGCCACAGAGTACCTGTTCATCCACTTCCCGGACCACCACGAGGGCCACCTGACGGTAAGGGGGGCGTGGCCACGCCGGGTCACAGCACCCCGTGGCACGCGTGGGGAACCCCTGCATGTGGTTTACTTCTACCGTACCGCGTCCCCATGGTAGCGCACGGCTCTAGAGCGTTGCTCCTCCCACGTTCATCGCGACCTCGCTTGACTGAAGGGCGCTCCTTGGAATGCGGCGGGAGACCGCATCGGCCCGCGTCATTGGCTCTCCTTTTCCCCCTCGCTCGTGTCCGCCTCAGTTCTTTCGTTCTTTCCGGCGCACTCGCTGTCCTGCCTGATCGTTCTCCCATTCACACCCCCCTTCCTAGGGTTTTTACCCGACATCTCTCTTCATTATCTAGACCGTCGCAGGCAGTGACTTATGGTCAATCTTCAATTACTGCCCATGGCTTTTGTACATACTCTCCCTTCATCGGTCTTCAGCTCCTCTCTCCTCTCTCTCCCTTATTATTGTGTTGGAGGGGCCTGAGAGAGAAAGGTGGATGCCGTCGCGACAGGAAACTGCCTCCCCCTAACGACAGGCGCTTCACTCTTATCTGTGAAGGTGTGTGTGTGTGTGTGTGTGTGAGAGATCGAGAGGGAGACAGTGATTCTGAGTGGTCGAGAGAGAGAACACGCACGTTGTGTTTAATGTGTGCAAGTGGGACTCCAGAGAAGCGATGGCCTCAATGCACCACCAGGGCTGTACTGGAAGTGATGCGGCGAAACCATTTCAGTTCCGTAAAAAAAAAATTAAAATAAAAAAAAGTTTTGTTTTATTTATTCCTTCCTTTCGTTTAGCTTTTTATTCTATTCCATCATCCACTTTCCTGAGCGGCCGTATGACTGGCCCAACTACAGGAGGACAGTTGAAGCATATGCTGTTAGCTATGTAGTCGTTGGAGTGTGACATCACAGTATGAAAGGCTCCAGCGAAGCGTCACTAAAGCATTGAGAGCTCTGCGTATGCTGCAGCAGCCCGGAGGAGACGCAACCCAAATGGAGCTCCAATTGAAAAGTGCTCATTCAACACGTGTGTGTGTGTGTGTGTGTGTGTGTATGTTCCCCAACGAGGGCATTTGTGTGTGCGTACGAGTGTGTGTCTACATCTGTGTGTGTGTGTGTAGTTGCCAGGATGTGGTGTGTACGTGTGTGTCTCAAGACCAAGCCAAGACATCTGGTAGAATTCCATCTCTGTTTCTCTTTCCCTCTGATCTCCCAGCTATATTTACCATATTTGTGGTTCTTTTAGATGGGGGAAATGTACTCAACTCGCTCCAACACAGTTTTTATCTGCTCAGCTTTGAATCCAAATGTAAAATTCAAGAGCTCAAACCACCTGACAATACAGGGCCCTGTCTCCATGCTTTGTCGTTGGGTATGTGTGTGTGTGTGTTTAGGCTGGGCATGCACTTTTACCTTGTGTTTGTTTATTTATTTTGTCATGTATTTATTTGCGTGTGTTTGCGAGAAGCTTCTGCGGAGCTCGCTGGTGAACAACCGCACCCAGGCCAAAGTGGCAGAGGAACTGGGCATGCAGGACTTTGCCATCACCAACGACAAGACCAAGCGTCCCCTGGCCCTACGCACCAAGACCCTCGCTGACCTGCTGGAGTGTACGTGTCTGTCTGTGTCTCTCTCTCTCTCTCCTTCTTTTGATTTCCCCACCTTTCCATATTGCCAAAGCAACACTACAAACACCTGTGTGTGTATGTATGTAGATTGCTCCAGTAATTTCACCAGCAAAGGTTCTTTATACTGGCTCGTCATCGAATTGTTCACCATCCAAGTCACTTTGTCTTCCAATTCACTGAACCCTCCAATTCAGTTTGCCATGAGACCTGAAGAAATATGCAAATATAAACAATATGACTGTTTATTTTTGGGGGGAATACCTTTGTCTTCAGTGTTGCATATATTTACATGTTACAATATTTACATGTTAGGAAATGTTGTTTTCTCTCCACATCCTAAATGTTTGGTGATGGTCTTTCTCAGAACAGAGGTTGAGTCTGTAAACCAAATATAAATACAGAATTTGGACACAATCTAAAAAAAAAATTAAAAAAACATATCAGATAATTTAATAATATTTTACCTTTTGGAGTTTGAACTCAAGTCTATATGGAGGATGGCTATTTGCCCTCATGGCCTTCAAGTCCTTACTCGTCAGAATAGCCAGAGCGAGGGCTAAAGCTGGTTCAAGTGGAAAGCATTGTTACAACATCCAGCTGTGCTTCAAAGATCAGGCCACAAAAGGATCTCACACACACACACAAACACGTGCACACATTCATACACAAGAGCATGGAATCAAATAGAAAAAGCAAAGCCAAAAATGTGCATACACGTACGTTTTTAAATGGCGTTCCTGACGATGCAAACAGAAGCTTGCTTACTCTGAGGTGCTTTTGGTGCTCCGTGTCTGTGTTCACATGGTGAGGAACGGTGTTTGTCACTTCCACTAACACTCACCTAACTCTATGCCATCACCCACCATATCACTCACATGCTTTTTCTCTTGCTTTCGCTCTTCTTTCTCTCTCTCTCTCTCTCTCTCTCTCTCTCTCTCTCTCTCTCTCTCTCTCTCTCTCTCTCTCTCTCTCTCTCTCTCTCTCTCTCTCTCTCTCTCTCTCTCTCTCTCTCTCTCTCTCTCTCTCTCTCTCTCTCTCTCTCTCTCTCTCTCTCTCTCTCTCTCTCTCTCTCTCTCTCTCTCTCTCTCTCTCTCTCTCTCTCTCTCTCTCTCTCTCTCTCTCTCTCTCTCTCTTCCTCCCTGGCCCCTCCTTCATTCAAAAACTTTATTTTGACCATTCCAAAGAAAATAAAAAAAGAGAAAGGAAACCTTTGTGTTATTATATACCTTTGAGGAACAGGAAACATCCTTTCATGTGGTTTCCCCTCTGCTCTTTTTTTATGTTGTATTGTTGTAACTCCTCTGTCTCCTCTCTCCTTTCCCTCCCTTTCTCATATAGCTTTCATCGCAGCCCTGTACATTGATAAGGACTTGGAGTACGTGCATACCTTCATGAATGTCTGCTTCTTCCCTCGTCTGAAGGTGAGTGCCAGTTCGTGCCCAAGGCCACCCCTCTCCCCCGCCTCCCCCACCACACTTTGATCACTGAGCACTTAGAATGAGAGAGAAAGAGAACGCAGATGGGGAGTAAAAGCTAAAGCGCTAATGGCGCAAGCATTGACGCAGGCGTGAGGTGGGTGCTTGACTTTGGTCTTTAAATGACGGGCTCCTGCATCTACAGTCCATCCTTTCTCTTCATTTTTTTTTTTTGCCAGCCTTTGATAGGAAACTGCTAGCTGCTTGTTAGCTGCATTGCAATCGATCCCCTCGTTTTGAGAAGTGTGTGTGTGTCTCGGGTTAAGGTAGTGTGTTAAGGATGGCGGTGAGGGGGAGAAGGAGTCTTTTTCCACCGGTAAAACAGTCACAGAGTAGTCTGGGCTCTCGTCAGTGAAGCAGTCTGCTGCAGCGTTTTGATGCGCCATGCTAATTGCCGTCTCTGGGGCCGTCTCCGGGGGGCTTGGCCAGGCGTCTCAGGCGCCCAGCGGAGGGTACCTCATTTCCACTTTCAAAAGGAAGAAAGTTGTTCTCTCCTCTACTTCCACCCACTCTTCTCTTCCCTCTGCCTGGATTCATCATGCTTATATTATTATTATCTTTGGAGAATTCTGATAAAAAAAACGAAAAAAAAAACATGGGGGGGTGATCATTTCTTGTTTATTTTATTTTAATTTTGTTCCTGTGGTGTGTAATTATGTATTGGTGTGCATGTACGTGCCGACTCAGGAGGGGGTGTGTGTGGGTGTATATAGCCTGTGTGCTGGTTTGGAAACCAGCATATTGTTTGACTGCTAAAGGCAGAAGAGAAGGCTGTGGATGCCCCATTGAGAGGTAGAGGGGAAAGGACAGGGGGGGGGGGGGGGGGGGGGGCGAAAGAGGGAGAGAGAGAGAAGTAGAAATGGAGAGTAAAGGGGGGGAGGCGAGTCGAGGGAGGTAGGAGGTTGGAAGCAGAACCAGATCCACTCTTTGTACAAAATTAATAGGAACAGACAGTTCTAGATTTGAAGTCTCCCATTTTACAACAAGGCTGCTTTTCTGTTAATGGAAGTGCTTTTAGAAGTCCCCTTGGATAAGAGAAATGTATCGGGGCCCATCCACCTGGGACCCTCCCCCTGCCTCTCTCTCTACAGCCAGGCCGGATACACACGCTTTTGTCTTAAGTAGTCCGTGATTTGTACCGTCTCCCTAGGCTGAGATGGAGACTGCGAATGCAAGTAAGAGCGAAGGGGTGTGTAGGATAAGGGAGCCAGAGAGGGGAGCAGACCAGTGAGAGAGTGTGGAAGAGATGGAGGGGGGTCTGAGGGGGAGGGGGGGGGGGTGAAAGAGCTAGGTTGGGATGACATGAAAGTGTCTGTGGCGCAAGGACGGGGATTTTGTAACTGTGGACCCACTGCTGTATTTTGTGTATTAATTTTGTGTGTGTGTGTGTGTGTGTGTGTGTGTGTGTGTGTGTGTGTGTGTGTGTGTGTGTGTGTGTGTGTGTGTGTGTGTGTGTGTGTGTGTGTGTGTGTGTGTGTGTGTGTGTGTGTGTGTGTGTGTGTGTGTGTGTGTGTGTGTGTGTGTGTGTGTGTGTGTGTGTGTGTGTGTGTGTGTGTGTGTGTGTGTGTGTGTGTGTGCGCGAGCAGGAGTTTATTCTGAACCAGGACTGGAACGACCCTAAGTCCCAGCTTCAGCAGTGCTGCCTGACGCTGCGTACTGAGGGCAAGGAGCCTGACATCCCCCTTTACAAGTGAGTCCTTCTGACACACACACACACCCTATACATACAGAAACATGCTGTACATACAGAAACATGCTGTACACACACACACACAGTTCACTCTAGGTTATGTCCTTTGACAAACCCTCACTCCACACTGTGCAAATGCTGGAATCTATCACTACAATCTACGAGTGTTTTGATTTTCAACGCAAATACTATTTTACGATAATACTATATGTGCCCCCCATCACACACACATACACGCCCACACATACACACACGGACGGACACTTTTTCACTTGTCACTTTCTCTTTCCTTCCCTTTCCGCATCTCTCTCTCTCTCTCCATCTCTTTGACCTGTGGGGGCTTGTTAATGTGACAGTCAGCCCCCTCGTGACTTGATTGTTCCTCGTCACGTCAGAGACACCTTTGGCTTAGTCACCGAGGTGTTAGCGGATGCGTTCCGGCGCTAACCCGTTCCTCTGCAGCCACCCAGCTATTGATTAGATGCACTGAAACACGCGCTATCACACCCAGTAGGCTCAAGGTTATCTTCATCTACCACCACCCCATCAAATGTTTCCAGTCTGGCCCCTTCCATGGCTGTTACTGATCATCACAGGTCATGAGTGGCGTTGTCCATCCTGTCCCTTTGTCTGTGGGTGTCGGTGGGTGGGTGGGTGGGTGTCTATGGGGGTGGATACGTGTGTCTGTAACTGGTCTGGCAAGTGTAAACCAGGCTGGATAAAGACTTCAAAAGTAGGTTGACGGAGTCCAGGGCTCTGAGCTGGAGAGAAGCTCAGGACTGGACCCCTTTAGCAACATGTACAGGAGAATGGACCCCACTGTACCAACATGTACAGTAGGGTACAGGAGAATGGACCTCACTGTATCAACATGTACAGGAGAATGGACCTCACTGTACCAACATGTACAGGAGAATGGACCTCACTGTACCAACATGTACAGTAGGGTACAGGAGAATGGACCTCACTGTACCAACATGTACAGTAAGGTACAGGAGAATGGACCTCACTGTACCAACATGTACAGTAGGGTACAGGAGAATGGACCTCACTGTACCAACATGTACAGGAGAATGGACCTCACTGTACCAACATGTACAGGAGAATGGACCTCACTGTACCAACATGTACAGTAGGGTACAGGAGACTGGACCTGACTGCACATGTCAAACCCCTTCACCTTCCAACCACCCACATTACCTGAGGGTATCCCACTGAGCATAGTGGGATAGCAAAACACATGACACCCACACACACACACACACACACACACACACACACACACACACAGCCATTACGATGCACATGTTCTCCCTCTTACAGCAGATGCCTATACCGCCAGTCTCTCAGCAGCAACCGACACCAGTCCTCAGACCAAAATGGAGCCCCTGTTGTGTTAGCCTTGGTTCCCTCTTAACAGCACTCAAGTTTGTCTTTCGCACTCTTACTTCCTCTCTCTCACCCTCTCGCACTCGTTGTCATGCTTGCACACTACGCCACTTAAAGCTGACGGCTCCCCTAATGTTTTCCTGAATTTCTTGTTTCACCTCCTTTTTTCTCATTTTTTTTTTTTGTTGAGCAACGCTCTCATTCCAAGTGACTTTTTTTCTTCTTCTTCTTCCCCTGTGGAGATTTGATTCCGTCTTGCCTTGTTGCAGAGTTTGTGTTTGTTCTGCACAGGCCATGTACTTGTTCATTTGTAAGTGAGAAAGAGAATTGAATAATTAATAAAGTGCCATAAGTGACCACATTGCATTAAAAATGAATAGGTCTCCTGAAATAAGTAAATTGTCTGTGAATAATTTAGGGAACTCAAGCCTGTGTGTGTGGGGTGTGTTTATGCAAATGTTAACATTTCAAACAAAACTTGTTTTGTTTGCACACTTGTATTCCCCTTTCCCTGCTGAAATGGAGCCCAATTGATAGACGAACACATTCTTAAATGTTTAATATGAAATAACTGTCTTAATCTTGTGTCGTCTTGTTGTTGTGTTGTTACATTTTTTTCACTCCGTGAGCCGTTTGTCCCTCCCTTTCTTTTTCTCCTTGCACTTGTTGATGATTCTGTATTGAACCCACACTGCACCCCTCCAAAGCTTGAAAGGATATCCCGTAGAACATTGTCATTCTCCAATATGAAGCCTTTTCTCCTAAACTCGTCACGTGTGGCACGACACGCATCTTCACCATCAGAGGATGATTGCAGGGGCCCCTTTCTGTTGCTCATCGGGCCCTCCAAAAGCTTGTGTGTACTGTGTTGGCACGGATCACGAATCAAAAGACCCATTCTCCTCCTCAGCAAGCCTCCAGAGACAAATTATATTTGCTCCAAATGAAAACTTTTTTTTTTTTTTTCTGGTTCCTTTTTTCTCTACAAATGTATTTCCTTCTGAAGGACAATGTCACGGAGCGTCCTTGAGCATTCTCATGTGTGTTATTAGATTTCTCTACCAACAGCCTGTATCCTCCTCTTTTTTTTCTTCTCTTTTTCCTTCTAACCCCATTTTTCTTCTGCCGTGTGTTTTGTCACAGGACCCTTCAAACCGTGGGACCGTCGCACGCAAGGACCTACACGGTAGCCGTGTACTTCAAAGGGGAGAGGATTGGCTGCGGCAAGGGTCCAAGGTGGGTAACTGTCGGGCTGGCTAGCTGGGGACTGCAGACAGGACCCTGGTGCATCCCTCTGCCCAGCTCCACACCCCAAAACTCTGCTGTCTGCTAATGGGCTGTAGAATAATGGCTGTGTTTTATTGATGGTGTTTATTATAGCAATTAAGGCCTCCTCTCTTGGTGGCCACTATCGGGAGAGGCATTATGCAGAATGAAAATGAATCGATTCATTATCGAATTGACATAAAGCGGTATTATGGAAACATCACTCGGGATGGGCGACAGGAGGGGAGGGATGAGAGATAGAGTGAAGTGTTCCTCTGCTCCTCTTCTCCTCTTCTATCCTCTCCTCTCTGCTCCTCTCCTCTTCTTCTATCCTTTCAGCTCCTCTTTTCTCCTCCCTTCCTCTTCCCTCTTCTTCTCTCCTCTCAGCTCCTCTTCTCTCA
Organism: Hypomesus nipponensis; assembly: GCF_054491055.1. NCBI lineage: Eukaryota > Metazoa > Chordata > Actinopteri > Osmeriformes > Osmeridae > Hypomesus > Hypomesus nipponensis. Next base: position 8,490,267 of record NC_140368.1, on the reverse strand, counting down.
GCTCCTCTTCTCTCAGCTCCTCTTCTCTCAGCTCCTCTTCTCTCAGCTCCTCTTCTCTCAGCTCCTCTTCTCTCAGCTCCTCTTCTCTCAGCTCCTCTTCCCTCTTCTTCTCTCAGCTCTTCTTCTCTCCTCTCAGCTCCTCTTCCCTCTTCTTCTCTCAGCTCTTCTTCTCTCCTCTCCTCTCAGCTCCTCTTCCCTCTTCTTCTCTCAGCTCTTCTTCTCTCCTCTCCTCTCAGCTCCTTTTCCCTCTTCTTCTCTCCTCCCCTCTCAGCTCCTCTTCCCTCTTCTTCTCTCCTCCCCTCTCAGCTCCTCTTCCCTCTTCTTCTCTCCTCTCAGCTCCTCTTCTCTCAGCTCCTCTTCCCTCTTCTTCTTTCCTCCCCTCTCCACTCAGCTCCACTTCTCTCCTCCCCTCTCCACTCAGCTCCTCTCCTCTCGGGTTCCCCTCCCTCTCCTCTGCCGTCCTCTCGGCCCACTTCCCAAGGAGCAAGGTTTTAGTTCGCCTTGGGTCTACTTCGATAGGATTCAGCACTGAGTGAAGAGGGTTAGGTTCTTCTTTTTTTGAAAAGGGTAAAGGGGGGGGGGGGGGGCAAGGAAGGGTAGCCCCCCGCCCCCAACCCTTGACTTAACTCGGCTGAGGAGAAGCCAAACATAAACCCATCAAACGTCTTTTACACACACCGTATACCACAAACCCCTTTTTTGTACTTAAAAGAGCGCTCGCCATCTCTAAGCTGCCGATAAGTTTGTCCCCGTCCATAGAAACTCTGGCTGCTTGCTGTTTAGATATTTACTAGTCTTAAGCCTCAATTCCACCCCTCTCTCTCTCTCACACACAAACACTCAAACCGCTCGTCTGTGATCACAATGTGTAATGTATGCAGAGGGAGACCGGTGGATAGCATGCGTAAACAGGATCCACGCAGAGCAGCCCAGGGGCTTACCTTGCCGAGACTGATGCACCCAGTTACCTGGGATTGGGGTGGAGGGAGAGGGAGGGAGTCAGAAAATGGTGCGGTTGAGGGCTTTTTCAGCAAACACTTTCCTCTAATCCTCTGTCTTTTTAAGAACCCGTTTCTTTTTTTTATCGCACCACTAGAATAAATACAAAAAAAGCTTTTGAATATGCGAAAGACCCTTTCTCTTCTCTCTTTTTACGCTGTCTTTCTCTTTGTCACTCCAACAGCATCCAACAGGCGGAAATGGGGGCTGCAATGGATGCGCTTGAGAAATGTAAGTTGAGATTTTTTTTTGGGGGGGGTGGGGGGGCATCTGTTTATTTCATCTTTGTTTAGTTTCTCGCTGGGATTGTTAGTAGCATGCTTCAGCGCCTGATACCAGCGCCATGTCGGGTATGTGGAAAAACAACTGGCAGAGCTATGCACTGTTGGCCCTCATGTCCAGACCAACAGGTCTGTTTGAAGCACCTACTTCAGAGCACAGACCTGCTGTGTGTGTGTGTGTGTGTGTGTGTGCTTGGGTCTGCGTGGGATGTCCTCCAACCCACGTAGGAACCCGATGCCAGATGTCTCCTAGCCCACCAATGTCAACAGGCTTGGAAGGTGTCCGATCCAAAGTTTTCAGTTTGTTGTGTTTCGTGTCGGGAGCTAGAGGTGGTAGGTACGGCTCTTGGTCCACGAGGGCTCTTGTGTGGACGACGCCACGGCAGGCGAGGTCGTCTCCGACGCCGCTCTGCGCTACTCCTCGGCCATGTTTACCATGGTCACACAGCACTTACAAGGGAAAAAAAACGGATATGGTTTCATGGGCGCGTTAGCAGTGCCAAGCTTTCTGCCGTGTAAAATGATCATTACGGGCCTCTCAGGATGGGACCTGTGCCTAATCCCTCCTGGCGTTCACACCGCGACGCCTCTTAGGATGCCATGCATATGCATGTGCACGAGTTAAACATTAGTTGTAGGACATTTACAGGAAGTGTGTGTGTGTGTGTGAGAGACCTTCGCTCGCCTACCCGACCCACACATTAATCATACAGAACTGTTCCCCGCCTAATTAGCCGGCGCCAGGTAAAAATGGTTTTGCCACAACGGGCCCACAAAAGTTAGGAAGGGCAGAGGGGTCAGAGCTTTGATTTGGTTGGGGTTTTAAACGAGGCCCCTGCCTCTGTTTGATTGATACTGCGTGCACCCCAAACCCTCGCTTTAGTTTTCTGTAAACCACCCTACTTCCCTCCCTCACACTCCTTCGTTCTCTCTCCCTTACTCCGTCTTGTCCTCCCTCGCTTTCTCTCTCCTCTCCTCCCCCCCCACCTATCCTTTCTTCACTCCATCCTCCCTCCCCAGTGTATACCCCTGTCATTGTGATTGATAGATGCTCATTGCTAGTAAATGAACATTTCTCCCCCTCATAAATTGCTGTTTCGTGTGACTAGATTAGCGATGCCTTTTAAAAGGTCAGTTCATTCCAAATCATCTCCCATCAGCAAGTCTCTGGCTCTCTCTTCCTTCCTCCTTCTCCCCTCCCCTACCTCTGATCCTACGCTCAGCCCTCCCTGACTTTTGAAGTAAATAAAATATCCTTTCCAAAGAACTGCATGCGTCACTAAAACCAAACGTTTTCCTGAAGTCACCCGTAGTTCTGCTCGAGGCGGCCTACCACTGCTGAGTCCCTCAGCCCCCCCCCCCCCCCCCCCCGCTTATCTTCTCTCCCACACACACACACACGTGCCTAACAACAAGCTTTCCTCCCTCCTCTTCCTCTCCTCTGCCGTATGAGGTGTCTACGTTCCACCCCACCAGGATGACTCAGGGTTTGCAGGATGAGTCGGGGGTTATGCATTGTCTGCTCGCTTTTGGCCAGAGTTTGCCTCCTGGGCTCTCTGAGCACACCGTGTTCTCTAGAATATGTAGACACGGTCTTATGACACCAAGTTTAACCCCTCAAATACACAAGACCCTTCTGACTACTCATTCCGCTTCGCCATTCGCCCTAAAACTGTGGGACCTGTCAAGGACGTGCATTGCGCGTATCGATCGCCTCATTGCGATCACGCGTGCGCAAACATTATTATTCCATCTCTTCTCATGTCATCTTCCCTCTCATGATGCCTACATGCTGGCAAACATGGCGGTGTCCACCGGATCCAAAATACCTCCACTTTCAGGATTTGTTTCTATGATTAATTTAAGTCCCTCTTGGGTGGTCAGTGCGGTCCGCTGAAAGGAACGGAACTTTGTGTGAAGCGGAGGGGGGGGGCTGGGGGGGGGGGTGGATTGTGGTGCACCACTTTGTGCCTGACAGGAGGAGAGAGGCAGCGTGGAAGACAGGAGACGGGGAGGAGAGGCAGAGTTGGGTTCTCTCAGACAGCTCGGGGCTCATTAAAGGGACCTGGCGGGGGCCCCCCAGTGTTTGGTGTCTGGCCACCTGTAGCAGATCCGCTGGTGGCTCCACTGGCTTAAATTTCATCATTCAATGTCATCACACGCACTCACCCCCCTTCCTTCCCCCCCCCCGTCCCTCCTCCTCCTCCACCCTCCCTCCGCTCCCCTCCGCCACCGCCCCTCTCGTTTTGACAGGCAGTCAAGTTTGGAGTGAAATGTTCACCAAAGCCTTGACTGGAGGCCAAACATACACAAACAAATGGTGAACCAGGTACGCTGAGAAGACGTTGGAGAGGACGGAGGACTGCTCCCGGCCCGCACTGCCCCTCCTATACCCTGTAAGGTTGAGCTGGCATGAAATATGCAGAGCAACGAGTCAAGCATTTTATAGGCGGAGATGCTTTTTTCCAGTTCGCTCACTTCTTTCTCTCGCTCACTCGTCTCTCTCTTGCACCGCCATCATCTTTTTCTAGGTCTGCGTCATCCCTTTTTTCTCTTCTCCCTCTCTTTCTCTCTCAATCCCCCCCCCCCTCCCCCCCAGCCATTTGTTTTCCAAACAATGCGCCGTCTCCCGAACAAGGCGAAGATTGCTTTCTATCTGGCTTGCAGCTGGAAAGAGACTGGATCTCTCTCTCCTCAGCTGTCTCTAAACCCCCCTCCTTAATCTCTGGATAAAAGCCTCGGAGTGGATAGAGGCAAAGTACAGTACAGTAGGGGGGGGGGGGGGGGGATATCCGCCCAATCGGACGCTTTGTTTACTCTGTGGTGCAGCTCAGCGAGGGGGGTGGGGGAGCTGTGACTCCCCCTCGTCAATGAAGGTACATAGACATATAGTGTCGGCTTGTTGACTGGCAGGCTCTATGTATGGGACAAATGAGGTTGAGGTATGTCTGCCGCAGAACCGTGGAACAGCAGGAATTCCAGGCTGAGGGCCGCGGCTCGGACGCTGCTGAGGACTCAGCAGAGCGGGCTCACGGTCACGTCTTCACACGCGCCCGATCCCCCAGCACCGTGTCCTCCGTGTAGCGGACCTGCCGCTGCCAAGGCCCCTGGCTAAGTAGCCCTTCTCGGAAAGGAATCTCAAGGCCCTCACCCACCACTCACTCCCGTCCTTGAAAGGAATTAGCGCATTGTTGATCAACAAAAAAACCTCAAGACGAGCTAAGCCAGTGACCCTATGCTACTATAATCAGTATGTTCTGTGTTTCTTTCAAGTAGATCTTTTTTTTCCATCCTTTGTCTTTTCTTCCCCCACCAAAAGGGCCAGACGGTGGAGAATTCTCAATATGTCTTTGCAATGCCCAACACACAGACCTCTCTGTTCTCACACTCTGCCCAAATGTATGCTGGGAATAAATGAAAAGGCTGGTGCATTCCTGAACGGTCTTTATTCTCCCACATGCAAATGCTCTCGATGCTGCATGTTAAACAGTGCAAATGGACCCCTCGTCACAGCACCCCATTTCCATCCTCACCAGTATTTATCCTTAAGTCATTCCATCCCAGGGAAAATGCCAGTGATTTCCATATTTTAAATGCAATATGTAGTTTTCTCGTCAAATGGCTTATCAAGCACTGCTAAGCTGTTGGGGACCAATTTACCTGTCTTCTGTCAATGGCTGTTTTTTTTGCAATATGAGGGACGCTGCATGTAGGCAGCACTCAATGGGAATCAAACCCTGGTTACCCAACGGTCTGACGACAGACATGGTGTTCTCATAGTTTCACCTGGTTCCAAACCCATGAGGATGCTGGTTGCCCAGTCTTTCGACAAAGGAGCTGTAAATACTCTTCGTCCCCTACTCTGAAGCCCATTGTCAAATCAGCTGGAAGACACTGGCAGTTAATATTTCTGTTTGTCTTGAGCCTGAGCTAAACAGAACGGGGCATCACCAGAGCCTTGACATTGAGTACTTTTTAATTTGCTAAGCGGTTAATCTATACAATCACATTCATTTAGTTACTTTAATAATATGACACCAAGGAGCCAGGCCTATCAAGCATGATACTTTCAAATTGAGACATATGAGCAACATCTTAGATTTCACTGGACATTTTTATATATATTTCCCTGTCTTGTTGCACATCTAATTTAGATATGTTCCCTTCTAATTATGTTATCAGATCTCATTACCGTCGCAACCGACACCTAGTGAGGCCTGTCTAATAATCTTTTGTTATTTGACTGTTGTAATGAAAACAGTGGCAGAGGGAGTGAATGGGGGATGACATCGCCTGCACGTGGCTCTCATGTTTAGCCTGAGTGACATCCTGCCAATGTACATGCGTTATGGGAAAAAAGTGGAGCGTTTTTTCCTTGATCAGATACTGACCATGTCTCTTTATCTCTTCCACTCCCTCTCTCTCTTTATCGCGTCTCCTCGGTCCGCTTCTCTCTCTTTCTCGGTCCGCTTCTCTCTCTCTTTCTCGGTCTGCTTCTCTCTCTCTCTTTCTCGGTCTGCTTCTCTCTCTCTTTCTCGGTCCGCCTCTCTCTCTCTCTCTCGGTCTGCCTCTCTCCACCAGATAACTTCCCGCAGATGGCTCATCAGAAGCGCTTCATCGAGCGTAAATACCGCCAGGAGCTGAAGGAGATGCGGCGCGAGCGCGAGCGGCAGGAGAAGGAGAGCGACTCTGATGTGGCCACTGCTGACTACAGGAAGTGACACGGCTCCCGTTCAGCCTCGGAAATCTCATCGGTCGCTCGCACCGTCTTGGTCCATCTTCAGATCCATGGTGTGGTCCAACCCGGGATTCAAACCCAAGACAGTTGGGTAGGAAGATAGGGAGGCCTGCTCCAGGAAACACATAGGCTGTAGTGGTTTTATCCCGCTCATTTACATTTAGGGAATTTGCTTTTACGTGTAGCTCTTACTCAGTAAGAACTTGGATGACACCAGCAGAAGAACTCTTTTTAACCATCTCTAGAATGCCGCCACACACCGTGGTTTACGCGTTAGTGACAACAGAGCTAGGGGGTGTTTTAAATGGTTTTGTAATTGTACTTCAAGTATACTGATGATGATTCTTAAAATAATAATAATAAAGGCATCTGAAACTTTGACAACCCATTTACAGTCATGTAGTTTGTTCTGGTACCTGCTATTTGCACCGATGCAGCCTACCTATGTTTTAGAGGCTACATATAGCAGAATGGCAGCTGGGATGAGGGAAGGCCCTCACATAATTCAATTACATGATATCTGTAAAATGCCACCATCTGCCTCACATCTGCCACTTCCCGGAACAATAAAAAACAACGCAAAACCAAAAAAATCCACACTTTTTGCCCCCCTTCAATGCGATTTGCGGAATAGATCTTAATTATAGATTGCCGCTAATTAAAAATTCAGTTGCAACAAAATCCAGCTTGTTAACCAACCACTGTTCTGCCCTGAATATAAATGGTGTGTCACACTCATAGACCTGGGCCAAATGTTATCACACAGTGCAGCTGCCAAACTGAATGGAATGTTTCTAAGTATTTGAAATATACAAATCAGTACTGGGTCACCTTGAAAGCTTAATATTTCAGTAATAAATGTGTTCCATTCATTGTATCTAACTGTAGCTTTTATGTTCATGCTTAGTTGTTGTTATGAGCATGAACTCTCAACAATCATATTATTCTTATTTTTTCTCCACACCACACACACCATAAAACAATCTACACACCTACACACAATACAGAATAAAGTCAACGCCCATACACACAATACGGAGCAAAGAGTCATGATTTTAAAGATATTTAATCGTGTTGAGTCATATAAATATTCAGTACAAAATATCACGTTGTACAAAGCAGATTGATAGACGGCCATTAGTTCAGGGCCCCTTAAACTACGTCACATGACCTCTCGTTATTGTTCTACATTGACAAAACTGGACTGTTGACTTCACATTGTCACCAACATATTACAAGAGGTCAAGCCTTTGCGGCTAACCGTTTCTACATTGACACCCACAGACCTAGCATAGCTTTAAAAAGAGGACATCAGTATAGCCGTGTACGGCAGGCTGCCATGACTACAACCCCCCACCCCACCCCACCCCTTCCCACCCCTTCCTTTAGCGTAGAGACTGGTGTGTTACGACATGTAGCGACATGGCTGTTTTGTTTTGTCCTTAGCAAAGCGTGGTGGAACCGCTGGAAGGCAAAAACAGACTGCACAAGAAGCAGGCGTAAGGATGTGTAATGACATTATGCTGACACCCTGTATTAACGTACACAAAACTGAGGGAGGAGAACAAAAAAGAACTGCATTAAATGCGATCTGCTGTCATACTGTCAGGAGCAGCAGTTCAGATCGTATACCTCGCGGGCTGAAGAACAGTTGGTGTGAAGCGTTTTTGCACTACGGTAAATGCTTATTGAAGCAACATTTTGTCACAATCTGGAATAACCACTCTCAGTGGGAGCTCAACGGCCAATAAAAAAAAAAAAAGATATTAAGGTTTAAACACCTGCCCACAGTTACTGAGGATACTATTACCTATGCATGTTGTTGAGCAAACTGTTTTTATTTTTTAATCCAGGATTGTCTAAGCTTTTTAGACATTTTGGTTCATAAAATATGTGTTGTGTGACCTATATTATTTGGAAGAACACTGAGAGGGAAAAATAATATCCTAGTGCCAATTATGACATGGTTTTTTATTAGTGTTTCTAATGTCTGCTAAATGTCAGCATCCTCTCCACTTGACCTTTAGCCAGAGAGAGGGCAGTGCTAGTTTTAGCCTGCCTTTTTTCCTGCTGGCACGCTGATGCTGTTCTAATGCCCCCCTCCCTACTTCAATCTGTCTGCTTATCAGCCCATTCATATCAAAAGAAGCATGTAGCCTACGCACGAAAAAATTAGAATGCTTTTGGCCATTTTTGTTTCCCCAAACGGCTTTAATATTCACCGTTTGGTCCAAATCCATGTTCATTTGCTTGCTTTTGTTTCACTTGAATTGTGGCTGTTCTATAAACAAATGCAACAACTCCACATATCCTGACATTCTCTTGCAAGTGAGGCACCTATTCCATAGACATGAAAGGTCACAAACACCCTTTAATTTCAGTTTGTATGGTCAAGGCAGTTCCCATCTTGTTTATTTCTCCCCATAAGAATCCCAGTCGTCCAAGCCTGAGCATTTCACACTTACACAGTGTGCATGTCACATGTTTGCAAAGAAAAGAAAAATTAATTATACATACAGATAGAATACTTACAATGTTTATTCAGAGACTGAGTGTTTGGTTTAGTGAACTCTTAAATAAAGCAAGGTGTTTTCGCACCATTGCCTTGTGTTGGGATGATCTTATTGAGTCTGTTGGATTCAGATGGACTCAACCATTACAGTACTTCAGGATGAGTTTGTGAGAATGGTGAGACACCTTCAGTGCTTTGAAAAAACGGGGTTTCGTGGATGACATGAATCCTCTAAAAACAAAAACTGTACAGCGTATTGTCTTGTATTACAGTACGTACACAAGCTAAGAGAGAACTCACAATATGCAGCATTTATTTTAGTCTCAGAAACACGGAAAAATACATATCCGCCTTATCTGCCAGGTCACACAAACGGCTTGCTCTTCCTCCAACACAGGCAGCTTTTGAAAAAGAAATTTGTATATATAGATATATTTGGGCCTTGCAGATACCCATATACACAGAATCCCCCCTCCTTCAGTCTCAGAGAGACCCCCCCCCCCCCCCACCAGAAAGCCGGCCCATACCCCATGGACGACGGTAAAAAGAGCACTTTGACAAACACGTCGAAATCTGTGTCCTCTCCTGTCTTTAGCGTTGCTTGGTGCGTGACACACAGGCTCACCGTGTTATCTGTGTAACGTGTTTGTTTGACATTTCCACCTTCCTGTTTTCCCCGCCGGTTTCTTGTTAGGAATCCCTATCACTGTCCTCCCCGCCGTACATGTCGGCCAGTTTCTTAAAGCGCGGCCCCCATTCGCTCAGGTAGTTGTAGTCCTGGTCCCCCTCGGTGGTGACCGACTCCAGCGAGCTCAGCGATTCGGCCACCGAGCCGTTCCCCTCGTAGGCGTAAGTGGCGAGGGAGTCGTAGGGCGGTGCCGTGGGGTCGGTGTCGTTGTCCTGCAGCCTCTGGTTGATGAAGTCCCGGACGTCGCCGTTGTCCCGCTGCGCCGGCGGCGGCAGGACGGGCCGGCGGACGGCGGGGTAGAAGGCCTCGGGGACGATGTCTCGCCGCTGCGTGCTGTCCTCCATGGCCTCTGGGTTGCGCAGCGTGCCGATGTCGAAGGCCTGAGTGTCCTCTTCTCCGCCCCCTTCATCGTTGTAGCTGACGACGTTGTCTCTCACGTCCTCTTTGGAGATGATCAGAGGCTCCTTCTTCCTCTGCCTCTTCAGGGAGGCAAACAGCACCACAATCACTACGGAAATAGAGCGAGAGATGACAGATATAAGTGTGCTTGGAACAGCACAACAATCACTAAAGAATAAGGAGAAAATGGACAGTTTTTTTTTTTTTTTTCTGTTCAGCCTTTTATCCTTTTGTTCTGGAAGCCAGAGTGTGTGGGAGTGGCATGGCTATACCGAGAGATGTGGGGGAGTAGCAGACGAAAACAGGTCCACAACATTTCCAGCCACATCAGTGAAAGTGTCTTGAAAATTCTAGCACCCAAGTCCAGCAAGGGTCTGGAGGAGGAGATGCACAGCCATGTGCATAGCAAGAAGGCTATAAACTATAAGATACAAGGCACATAAGATGTACCCTTTGTTTTGCCCTTTCATGAACAGTATGTATTTACAGAGATTCATTCATGTATTCATTCATTTATTCAGCCTCTTGGTTGGTTTGCACTGTAGGTCAGTCGGTTAATTAGTCAGTGACCATACGAATCAATGGTCCGTATGTCAAGTCATATTTTGGTCATTCAAATGAATCAAAACAGTCATTTACTGTCATTCAAAACTACAATGAACTCCTCATTCAGCAGGGTCGGTTGGTAAGTCAATAATGTATTCATGTACTCACTGAGCAGGATGATGACACAGAGCAGGATGGCGACCAGGGCGCCGGTGCTAAGCCCCGCCCTCCCCGTCAGAGCCTCTGCATTGCACAGCTTCATGTTGCCCTCGCGGTCGCAAGTGCACACGCGCACCGTCAGCGTGTTGGTGCTGCTCTGCATGGGGAAGTCTCCGTCCGAGATCACCACGGGAACCAGGTAGGTGCTCCGCTGCAGGCTGCTGTAGCTGCTCCTGCGCGTCAGGATGGAGGCCGAGTTATCTGCAGGAGGGAGGTGGACGGAAACCCACGTCATTCGTTTTGGACGTGTGTACTTACACGCACGTTTGCTCTGGTGCTGTGCAACGTTCTGTCAATATTTGATGGAACCAAAAAAACGACCCCGAACAAAACGTCACACTTACTGATTAAGCCATCAACAATCATACTCAAACAATGTAGCAGTGATGAATTGTTTGGCCTCGTGGAGCTGTAACAGTGTAGCTGATACAAGCTCGTAAGATGCTCGTGCACTCGTTAAGGTTTTTGTTCACGCTCCAGTCCGGCTTGTTGAAGCAGACATCTTGCTCACCTTTGTTGTCACGGACTGAGAAGTTGGCTTTCCCAGAAACCTCTTGGGCCAGACTGAAGAAGAAGCGGTGTCCCCCTATGGGCTCATCAGGGTCTGTGGCACTCACTGTCTGGATCACCTGTCACACAAGAGCAACAAGCAGCTTACACAGCTTAACTGGGAGGTTCTTTATGGATGGAGCTTGAGAAATAACAGGGAATTAAAGGCCAAAAGCTGCATTTTTGGCCAATGGGCTGTAGCCCTGGAAGCAGTCTGTAAACTAAGTGAATATAAAAAGTGTGGGTTTAATGTGTAACGTTTTGTGTACATATGTATTTTTAATCCTAAAATGTTATTCAAGCGTCAGTGCGAGCAAAAGTTGGAGCTTAAAACAGAAGATTCCAGATGAAAGGTACACTGACCTGGTTGGCCTTGGCATTTTCGCACACAAATGCATCGTACATGCTCTCGAATGCTGGCGCATTGTCGTTGACATCGAGCACTCTGATGTACACGGGCACGCGGCTCACCTGCCGAGGGTTGTCTGGGGAACGCAAAAGATCAGTGACTTGATGTTATCATAGGACAAAGCTGATCATCAATAACATGCAGAGGCCTGAATGCCATTTGCCTTCATAACACATTGCCATTGAGTCGGTTTGCATTTGTTCACGCAATGGCCACCGACTCAACCTAGAACTACTTTCCAAGAGCTGCTCACTCACTGAATACACTCATCTCCTTTAAAGAGAGACACTTATCTCTTCTACTAAGCTGGAGAAAAAGAAAACTGTCAGTATGTTTAAATCCGACAGCAAAACCACACCAACTGTTGTGCTGTAGTTCATTGATTCAGGTGAAATTCTAGAATGTTCCTAGCTGCTTACTAAACTCGGTGGCCACAATGGAGATGTTGTGCCAGGCGTTCTCCTCCCGGTCCAGACTCTTCAACATGAACACGGAGCCATTGCCTGAGTGCACGTTAAACACCCGGTCCATGTCTGTGCGCCGGTCGATGGAGTACCTGGACACACACAGATACACACACACACACACACACAAATGGTCATTATGAGTATCCCACTGACACACCAGTTTGATACAGAAATATGGCAATATATCATCTTGTATATAGATTCCAAACCCAGCGCTACCTCTATAAGGTGTAAGGTAGGCTAAAAATAGACGCAACAACACCAAAACGCCTGTCTGTTCCCTGGTGTGGAGGTACTCACTGACCGTTGCCCTCGGTCTCCTTCACGCAAACACACTAAGACGCACACAACACGCTGTCCAGCGGTGCTGTTTTCCTGCCTCCCCCAGACGGGGGCGATGCATCCGAGTGATTCATGGGTGGCCTGACGTCAGAGGACGTGTGTGGGAGGGGTTGGGGAGGAAGGGTAACCCCTGGATGGGTGCACCAACCAAAGTGCTTGGTCTCTTACCGTCACCATCATGTTCATCTCACCCGCCCCCCCCCCCCCCGACTGCCGACTGCTTATCAGCGCCTCCATCGCGACACCCACCGCACGCCTTTGACGGGAAGTCTAAACTTGGGAAAAAACCACCCACGTTGCACGACTGGGGTTGCTAATTGCTTTTCTAATATTCTCAATAATTCAGTCGGCTAGCTCTGGCCCCTCCCTGATTAATGGTTGAGGTGATAAAATGGTGTGTGTAAACAACACTCTTTCCAGCAGGGGATCCCTGAGTGCTGTTCTCAGCAGGCAGACTTCAGACCTGCCTGCTTCTGTGTGGTTACAGGACGTCCTGGAATGGAAGGGGGACAGGAAGCTGGGAGTATAACAGCCTGTCCACTCTGATGAAGATGCCTTTTTTACTGTCCCTCCTCTCTCGTTTGCTCTCGCTCTCTCTCCCTGACTCTGCCCATCTTCTCCTCTCCTTTCATCTTTTTCCCCCTCTCCTTTCGTCCCTGGTCCACTCTTCTGTGCACTCCCCTGCATCTCCTGGCCATCCCTGAATGCCACAGGGAAGATTCCTCCCAATGATGGGTGATAAAAGAGAATGATATCGAACTTGACACCCGTAATAAAAAAAATACTGGAAGTTCAACCTTGAGAATTCTCATGGGGCGACCTAAGATAAAAAAAATTGAAAGGTCCTCAAAAGAGTATAAACCTGCCAGCGCCTTTATTAATTTATAAAAAATAAAAAATCATTGATATAAAACTTGTCTCCAACATCATATGGGGGTGGGGAGTTATCATTAACGTAAAAAAAACCATTTCCTGTGTTCTAACTAACTGCCTCTGCGTTGTGTTCAGGCTATGACGGCTTACTCCCACTTGTGAGCAGGCCTACCTGACAGGACTCAGTCATGTGAGCAGGCCTACCTGACACGACTCGGTCATGTGAGCAGGCCTACCTGACAGGACTCGGTCATGTGACCAGGCCTACCTGACAGGACTCGGTCATGTGAGCAGGCCTACCTGACAGGACTCGGTCATGTGACCAGGCCTACCTGACAGGACTCGGTCATGTGACCAGGCCTACCTGACAGGACTCGGTCATGTGACCAGGCCTACCTGACAGGACTCAGTCATGTGAGCAGGCCTACCTGACAGGACTCGGTCATGTGAGCAGGCCTACCTGACAGGACTGCGGCTGCCGTCGGGGTCTGCGGCGCTCACGGAGCCGATGGCGAGGCCGGCGGGCGCGTCCTCCTTCACCTCCATGACGTAGCTGGCTCGCTCGAAAACGGGCGGCTCATCCACGTCCTCCACGAACAGCTTGACGGCAGCCTCGTCCCTGAAGGGGCCCATGGTGTGGAAGCGTGGGTTCAGGTAGACGTTCTCCACCTCCACCCTCATGCTGTATGTCCTCTTCTTCTCAAAGTCCAGAGGCTGAGGAGGAGACACAGAAGGTAGAGTCTTCATACACAGCACGTTGTGACCTTTCATCAGTACAAACAGGGCGTACGGTGTGTCTTTTGTAGACCCTGTGACCTGAGTTTAAAAGCACGTTACAAACACGGTGTCACACGTCTCTCGTTTTCTCTCTCAAAAGGGTTCAAGTTTAAAGGTCAGGGTATGGGAAGCACAGTAGCCACCATGACCTCTCCTTCTCACACCGCCTGCCTGACTAAGAGAAGACACTCTGGGCAGGAGGATCGGATGGGATTGCAGGGGAGTGCATGTGTCGTAGCAAGAAAACTGGCTGCAGGGCTCCACTGTAAGGAGAGATGTGTGTGTGTGTGTGTTCTCCACTTAGTGTACCAGATTGTTGCGCTCTCAGACAGCGCCTGACAGCATGAAACCCCATACCCATCAAATAAATCAATGGTGCCATCGAAAATAACTTGATACGACTCATTGATTTCGCTGTAACATGCGTTACGCCAGACGTCGGGCATTGGCAACACATGCGTGTGTTACTGAGCGTTGCTGTGTGACAGGAGTACATGGGGGGAATGGTGTGCCCTTTCATTAGACAAGCGCTTTTAATTAGAGACCCCCAGATGTATACCATGCTCTGTACACACACACACATCACAGAGCACACTCAAAACAGAACTGTTATAGCTGCAAAGGCAATTATATCTTCCTCCATTCAATGATGGGAGCTGGAAATGATCGATCGAGAGCCGGTGAGAGGGTGCTTGATAAAGCAACTGTCAGATTGTCGTTGAATACATCACAACACACGTCGGAGCCACACTTCCCTCCCAAATCTATACTGTCCATCAATAATCCCCGTACATCTTCTGTCTGGAAACCTGCCGTCCAATAAGGTGAGTCGTTTAAAGTGAATACAACAAGGTTTATGTTATTGTATGAATCCTGATGCGATGTTACCGAATATGTCAGATAAGGGGATTTGTAGATGTGTTTTAAATCCTTTTTTTATCGATTCATAAATCAAGGAATAAAAGACTATTTTAATCTCATGGTCTTAAGAGGCATTTGGGGAGTTCTGTTTACACACTTGACATGAGGCTTGAAACTTTGTGATGAAATGCTTTTGTCTGTAAGCCTGTTGAAATGGTTGTTATTGATGATTGCTGCATATCCGGGGGGGGGAGGGGGTTCTGACCTTCCGGAGGGTGATGACACCCTCCTGCGTGCTCCTGTTGGTGTGGATGTCGAACATGCCCGCCCCATCGCTGCTGCTGATGCGGTAGTCCATGGCGGCGTTTTCCCCGATGTCAGCGTCCACAGCTCGGATCACCCCCACGACAGAGCCGGCCTCCAGAGACTCCGGGGCTCTGAACTCATACACACCTGGGTCCCCGAGGCACACAATCACACCACAACAAAAATGCACATTGTCATTGACTTGGGTGCGTCACTTCACGTTGTGCGACGGCAGCTTTTAAAGTCACACCAAGTTAAAACCGGCATCACCTAAGCCGGCGTAAATTGTATGCAATTTGTTTTGTGAAGGCATCGGTTGTTCTGTTTTTTTTTCTTCCAATTTCTGGCAGGGGGTAGGGGGGGATAAATGATTTCCTTGTTTGGGCCAGATAAATTGATGGTTGCCTGTCGTTCTGGGCAGCCCACTGTATCTGCTATGCTAAAATAAATAGCTGGGCTGTGGGGCTTGTGGACGTGATATACACACGACCTGCCCAGACAAACAGCACTGACACCCCAATAAAACATGCTGACAGTGTTTTGGCAATGCCTGACTCGGCAGGTCTCGGTGATGCGAACGCATACACACCGACACACCGACACACGGACACACGGACACACACACACACACTCAGACATGCACACGCATGCATGTATAAATGCGTTCACAACCAGGCACCCACACACACACACACACTGACTTACAGACAACCACTCTCGTTCACACATGCAGAGACAGAGGCACGTGTCACGCGGTAAGCAGGATTCTGGGGCTAACAGGTATTTAGCATCGGGTGGAGAGGAAGAGCCATCATTCTGGCAGACAACAATGATATCGCTGCCTGACACTCTGCCTCTTCTGGGTGTCCCATTACAATATCCTCTCTGCTCTCACTCTGTCTCTCTGTCTTCTCCTCTTCTCCTCATCCTCCATCCGTCTGCCCCCCCCACGCGCACACACACACACGCACACACAATCACCCATTCTCTCCTTCAAATCCATCTTCCTTTTTCTCTGTCTACCCCCTTTCCTCTCCTTCACCCTGTCTCTCTCTCTATCTCTTTCTCTCTCCGTCTCTCCTCCTCCCTGTCGATCCTTAGAGGTGAGATGACAGTGCTTGTCTCCCTGCTCGAGAGGGTGATGAATGGAGGAAGGGTTTCCACGCTCGCGTGCGTCGTGCCATGCGGAAAAACCTGTTTTGGCTCGCGCCGTCAATTTAACCGTGGCTGAAAAACATACAGACACACACACACACACACATGAACACGCAAGCCACACGAGCACTGACGTGCACGCACACACACACACACACTTTGACACAAACAAACACACACACACACACTGTTGTTATTGTGTGGGGAACAAAATGATACCAGTAATCTGTCAATCTGCTTTAGCTGTCTTTGCAATTCGCAACCATGAGAGAGGAAAGACAGGGGAGAGGACAGACAGGGAGAGGAAAGACAGGGAGAGGAAAGACAGGGAGAGGACAGACAGGGAGAGGAAAGACAGGGAGAGGAAAGACAGGGAGAGGACAGACAGGGAGAGGACAGACAGGGAGAGGAAAGACAGGGAGAGGACAGACAGGGAGAGGAAAGACAGGGAGAGGGGAAAACCGAGCGAGGAAGAGGGTTTGGGAGGGAGACGATGTGCAGGATCCTAGAAAGAAGGCAGTGGATGAGCAAAGAAAAGTTGATTGAAAACGAGGGTGAGAGAGACAGAGACAAGGAGACGCAGAGGGAGACAAAAGAACACAAAGAACAGTAACAGAACCGCATAGAGATTAGCCATAATGAGGGAAGAGACGAGAAACTGCGATTTTCAAAGAGAGAGAGAGGGAGAGAGAGAGAGAGAGAGAGACTCTTCATTCTTAAGGATTACAGTGTGATCTGATGCACTTTGCAGGACCCTTTGCTCCATCATATGGCTCGACATTTAATTATTCGTTGGCTTCAAGAGGGCGCCTCCGTCGCACAATGCCCAGTACCCGGCCAGCAGCGCACTGTAATAATCCAGACTGATTTTGAAATTGACACCAGATGGAGGATGGCTGATTGGCAACAACTGAGACTAGGTTTAGCTTCGGAGAGGGAAAGAGAGAGAGAGAGAGAGTGTGTGTGTGAGCGAGAAAGAGATAGAGAGAAATGTGAAATGTGTTTAAAGAGGTTTCCATGTGGGTGTGCGTGTGAGTGAGAAATATGGCAAAAATGTGTTTACAGGGTTTTGTGTGTTTGTATAAAAGTATGTGTGCTTGTGTGTGTTCGAGAGTCCCCTGTACTTGACGTGTGGGTGTGGAACAGGGTGCCACACTCACTCTTGGAGAAGCGCGGGGGGTTGTCGTTGACATCTGAAAGGGTGATGCTGACTGTGGTGGTCCCTGAGAGCCCACCCATCTGTCCAGCCATGTCCTTGGCCTGGATCACCACCTGGTAGTTCTCCTTCACCTCTCTATCCATGTTTGGGAGGGCTGTCCTGATCACACCTGAGAAAAACCACACGCAATCAGACTCGTTAGTTTGTGAGTACGGCATGAGAATCGTTGAGATGGAAGAAAAAAGAAGAAGAGTTGACGAGGCGCTGTGTTCCATTCAACCGAAACCCCAAAGCATCACCAAATACCCAAGAGTGTTATGGTCTAAACACAAGCACTTCTCTTTCGTTTGGGTGTTTGAGCGTGCGCGTGTGTGTGTGGGGAGGGGGGGGGGGGGGGGAGGAGGAGGGGGGGGATGCACTTTGAAGAGGTGCTCGAGCTCTCTCAGAGCGTTTTCAAAATCCCCCCAACTTTCAGCGTGACACGTTTGATCTGACAGAAGCCGTAATTGACTGCGTATTAGGTGACAGGCGGCGTCGCATCTTCCGTCGACGCCTGCCACGACTTTTGTCTCTGCGCGTGCACTCCATCACGCTGCCGCGAATAGACTTACAGTACTTTATCCTACTGTCTTTTCCAGTGAAATAGGAATATGAAAAGGTGGAGAGGGAGTGGGAAGAAATGGAGAGGGAAAAACACACCAAAGAGACGACACATTGACAGGAGTTCAGAGTTCCCTTCTCTGTTTCTCCATGGAGGACATACATCATCGAAAAACAGTGGAGGCAGAGCAAAGGATACGGGACAAAAGACACTTAATCATCCTCTCTTTTCATCTCTTCCAAAGTGACAGGAGCCTAGAAGGATGCAGTATTCTTTCCTAAACAAAGCTAAATCCCTAACTGAAGGACAGGTACACTCTCCTACAGAGGGAGGAGGAGGAGAGAAGGGCAGAAGGGAAACTTGTGCAGTGTGCCTGATGTCTCCCTGTGTTGCTCTCCCTCTCTTTCACTTCCATTTCATGTTTCATACCGTCTTCAAATCGCACACGCTCGTGTGAGTGCCCACATACTGTCTATATAGCATACAGATACGGGAAAATCCTGTATAATTTCATGTCCAGGCATGTCTTTTTTTTTAAGGGTGGGGTGATGCCAGCTGACATGCCACATCTGGGATAAACCATATTACAGCTAAGCTGTGCACTAATCTGCACATGGCCTTTTTTTTTTCGGCTCGCCATTTCCCCTTTTGTTTAAGCAAAACACAGCATCGGGATGGATTCCAAAGGACACATTACACATGATTAAAACTAGCAGCAGTGGCCGGATTGTAGGTTTAGACTACAGCTAGAGTAGAGTGGTGACTCAGCGATCGGTCTATCGTCTTCTCTTCACTCTCTCTCTTCACTGCCTGCGAGGAGAAGTGTGTGTGTGGAGGATAGGGAGGGGTCATCTGAGAGGTTACCTGTCTCAGGCTCCACTGAGAAGTACGGCTGACCCTGCAGGATGCTGTAGACCACCCTGGCACTGTTTCCATAGGTGGCATCGTCAGCGTCGTTGGCCGTCACCTGCATCACCACGGTACCTGAGGAGAGGTCATGTGACATGGGATCAGGAAGGGCTGGAGCGGGACGCAGGTCCACGGCTCCCAGAGGAGGTTTGCTTGGCGAGTAAAAGCACTTTCTTCCGTGGTGTCGCCATGGCTTGTGAATGTGTGAACCGTTCTCGATAATGACCTTATCTCAAGCAGGAGCTTTTACAGGGACGCTTCGCATGATGGATCACCAGACAAATCAATAACAAGTCCTGAAGACTGATGTATTTTTCTATCTATATCACAGAATCGCAGTAGTGGCGCCACTCCTCCTTCTACAACAGAGCCCCAGAGAAACCCATTAGTGTATCCGAAGATCTGTGGAGTCTAACAAGGCTAATATCTGATGCAAGACAACGATTGCGATCCATTTTCTTTATCACAGGGACTGAAAGCACAGTTTCTACAGAACAAAGGGGAAAGTGTTAGCCAAGTGCTACCTCTCAATAACGCCTCATGGGGACCAGTCCTGCCTCATTAAATGCATAAGAAAATTAATTGAGTAGAAATATTTAATGGCAAATGGGTATAAATATAGCAATTGTGCAATCCAACAGAATAATAACTTGGTGATACCTCGCTAATTCGAAGTCAATATAGATGTCTCCAAGGGAGAAGCAAGTTCCTATCACACAAGTTTGATGGGGGAATGATAATGATCTGAGGTGATTTGGGATACAATATTATTATAGCTTACATAGCAATGTTTATAGTTCTTCAGATTTACATCTTTGGTCTGAGGAGAAAACCAATTGTAATCCAAAAATCTACCCTATTCAGCCACTAACTAATCATTGGTTTTGAAAAATCCTTTGTTTTACTGGGGTGTGTCATAGTAAAAGCATAAACTGTGTATTATGTAGACTTACGCTGCAGACAATTTATATGGATACATTTATGGTAGAGTTTTGTGGAGCACTATTCAAAAGCAGTTGCCCTTGTCATTTGGGGAGGGACACTTGTGCTCTCTTGTGGGAGTGACAGTTGAGGAGAATATCTTGGAGTTCAATCAACCTTGAGCACTAGCATTTTAACCTTGGTATAAGCCCAAAAGAGGCTTTTCTGATTCGACAGATATTACAAAAAAAACTGCTACACACCATCATCACATTGTTTATCAAGCTTATGTCTTTTGCGGACACCATGGAAAACACATTTTAGGGCTGAGCCCTCAGTGAAAAAAGAACAAAGAAAAAAAAAAACTGGCCTACTCTGTCACAGTTTTAAGTGAACAAGGTGAGACAACACAGAAGGGGAGTTTGGGGTCACATTTAAAGGGCTGACATTTAGAGGCAGTCACATGTACACATGCTCCGTCAAGCACTGACATCACACCTCCCTGGTGGTTGCCATGGGGACCCCTGCTGAGGGGGATGAGTGCAGGTCTGTTTCTCCGAGGGGGGTATGCCTGCTGAGTGGCATGGTGGTCATGTGGCTGTGCAGTAAGACCCACAGCTCTCACTACCAAGCTGGAGGTCAGGGGAGAAAGCTTGGCGGTCACAGTTGATGATGTAAACCTTGATATTCATACATAATACATTGCCTATTGTTAGAAGGACATGCTATAAGTCCCTCACCAAGAATTCCTTGGGGAAAGACAATTTTTTATATGACTGGGTTCCATCAGACTGCAGTACAGCCTGTATCCTTTACAGACTGAAAAACAACAGTACGTCTAAAACTGGCCTGCGAACGTGCTAATGTGCATTAACAAAATGGTGTATTTAAAAGATTATCTCAAATCACAGAATCCCTCAGTAATACACTCCAAACATAATTACTGGAGTGATTCACCTATTTTGCATGGTAACAAAACACTGCTCGCCCTGTAATCTGTCTCATTTAATTAGTCAATCTCCTCTTCCATCGAGTGGACTTCATTATTATGATTGATAAAGCCCCATTGATCCGGACTGATGGGCGTTCTGTAACATCTCTGTCCTGTTTCCTCTGTAAGCTCCCCTAAGCCTGCTCTCCATGGCAAATACAAGTGTAGAATACATCAACAGTAAACGTAGGCCGCATCTGTTAATGGTTCTAAGTCTTTGTGGGTAATAGGATTTATGACAAAAGATTTGACCCAATCAAGAATTCCTTATCCGGGTAACTTTGTGGAAGGCTCAGAAGTCTTAAAGTACCAAGCTGGGGTATTATAGTTTGGTCAGAGGCTGTGAGAAACTGTACATACAGACTCCGGTGCAACATAAAGGCTTCCATGTTACATTTCTGCTCTGTGGTTGTTTTGTTTTTTTGACATTGTATAGTTTGAAGTTGTGTCGATATTTTCTCGGCTGTTGTTTTATTTTTGTGTGTGTGGAGCTGGTCATGACTGTGTTTTGTTTTCTATTGTCTGAATGAAAAGTAAGTATATGCTGTGCTGGTCCATCAACAAAAGTTGAGAAGCACTTTGTTATATAAAACCTGTTAACCTTAGTGTTTATGTATTCTGGGGAATTTGGCGGCATTTCCAGAATTCATATCTTATTCTGCACATATGGACCTGTTCAACTGAAGGGTGTGTCAGGAGAATGGAGACTGCACTAGAACTGCCATTTGAAAATGATGTGGCAGCCATCCCAGGAACCAAGCACACCACATGGCTCTCCTTCTCTTGGGTTGTGGGTGTGGTACCAACACAACTGAGAAAGATGCATCAGCCAGATCCACCACAGAGTTATTTACACACATATGGGGTGGGTGGGGGGGTTGTTCAGTCACCTAGAGATGAGTAAGAGGGCTCCTTTCCCAACAAGATAAGAAACTCATCCACGCCTTTATTTTTTGAAACCAGATGGATTATTGCATTGTTACATTGGCCTCCTGACAGGCCTTCCCAAAGGCAGTTGCAGCTCATGCAAATGCAGCTGCTAGAATTATTACCAAAACCAACAAAACTGAGTCCATAACTCCAGTCCTTAAGAGTCCTACCCTGGCTTCCAGTTAGTTACAGAATCAAATTTGAAGTACTTCTCGTGTACAAATTACTCCTGGGCTCAGGACCAAAATGCTTTTCAGACGTGTTTCTACAATTTATATCAAGCAGACTGCTTGGATTATTGGTTGGGCCAACTAGCTGTGCCACTAACTAGGTCACACAGGGCAAGGCAACTTTGAGCTAGTTTGCCCCCCCTGCTGCTGGAGCCAGCTCCTAGACACAATCACACACTCCCCCACTGTTGCCACGTTCAAGTCTAGATAGAAAACATACCTGTCCTCCCACGCCTTTGACCAACAAAGTATGGAACTGCACTGCCTTCTGATGCAGATTTATGAATCTATTTATTTTTGAGCAGTTTTTATTTGCGTTTCTTTTAAATTGTTGTAATTGTGCCTCTGTAAAGCATTTAGAATTTCCACTGTGTATGAAATATGTTATACAAATAATCTCACTTTGCACAACGCAAAGATGAGACAAAACAACAGCCCCTACGACAGCAACACACTACACACCTTCAACAGAAGTCCAAGTAGTTTAGTTCAGAATCTCTATTGATGTGATTTTAGTGTACCACAAGGCAAATTGTAATCTGTGCCAAGAAAGAATATGCGATTGAGTTGTGTCCAGTAGTATGTCTATGGTGTCAACGGGTCCCTAGTGTGTCTATGGTTGAAGTGTGAATTATTTGAAGCTCTTATTCTGCCCCACACATACCTATGTTGGACATCTCTGGCACGCTGGCAGTGTAAAGGTCCTTTGTGAACTTGGGCTCGTTGTCGTTGATGTCGTGGATCTTGATGATAAACTCAGACTCGCCCTCCAGCGCTTCATTGGTGAACCTGTTGACGGCCTTGGCGCGGAGCGAATAGTACCCTTTCTCCTCCCGGTCTAACCTCTTGGTGGCATGGATGTCCCCTGACTTCTCGTCAATCTTGAACAGACTCCCCGCCCCCTCGCCGGTCAGGACGTACCGCACGCTCCCGTCTCCTCGGTCGCCGTCAGAGTGGAGCTAGAGGATCATGGGAAGAGAAGCAGATGGGAGAAGGAAATCCAAATTACATTCACAGCAGAGCTATGACCTCAATACATACAATTTCTGCATCTTCCATGAATGTGTGAATTTCAATGATTCCACCACAGTCTGAGGCACCACACAATGAAGCTTAAAAAATACATTTTACAAATGTATTTTCATGTCTTTGACATAAGTAATGAATGCAAAATGGTAAATGCCAATTTCCTACTTCGTACAATTTTCTACTTCATGAAATGCCCAGTTCTCGACAGAATCGAGCCACAGACAGACAGAGATTATTTCCTTTGTAGTTAGATGTCACCTGGTCATGAAGACCAAGTCACTAGCCTACGTGCTCAAGCTCCGCACTGCCAAACACCCTGATGATCTGAATCCCTTTCCTGCTCGGCAGACATTAAGGTCCAATCCTGCTATTTGCTCTCTCTCTCTCAAGTGTGTTTTGTTCTCTCTCTTTCTGCATGAACAGCAGCTTAGCTTGTGCTGACATTTTAATTCTGTCTCCAAATCCCCTCAACATATTTATCTCAGGGAACACATCAAAATCTTGTCCAGTCTGTCTCTTTAGTTTTTTTCCTCCCCACACCCTTGCCTTTGATAACCCAGGCAACAGAAACATGATGATAATTGCACATGAATGTAAATGGCAGGAGCATAAATGTATTTGTAGACAAAAAATATGTGATGGCCTACCTCCAGACAAATAAATACATGTTTGCATATCCACAAGGAGAAATAATATGCTGATTTTCATTTAACTGGACTATTGTCATAGCGGCCATGTGTGTGTGTGTTTGTATGTTAAGGGGGGTATCGTCTAGAGATGCGTGTGTGTTTGTGTAAGTGAAATATCTGAGTCAGTGCGAGGGCGTGCGGAAGGCTCGTTCCTGGGGCTGGTCCAGATAAAGGCATAGTTTGCATCCGTGCCAGTCATGTGGGAGTGCTCTGTAAAGTTTCTCTCTAGTATTGTGTAGTGACTAGTGTTCTCTCTCTCTGTCTCTTTCTCTCTGTCTCTGTCTCTGTCTCTCTCTCTCTCTCTCTCTCTCTCTCTGTCTGTCTGTCTGTCTGTCTGTCTGTCTGTCTGTCTGTCTGTCTGTCTGTCTGTCTGTCTGTCTGTCTGTCTCTCTGTCTCTCTCTCTCTCTCTCTCTCTCTCTCTCTCTCTCTCTCTCTCTCTCTCTCTCTCTCTCTCTCTCTCTCTCTCTCTCTCTCTCTCTCTCTCTCTCTCTCTCCATCACATATTAAAAGGGTTTTCTTAGCAGGTGCTGAGAGGACTTATTCATTTATCTTGCTGTAGTGAGACAAAGCCGTAGAGACACAATGACTTAGTATATTGTACATGATCGTATCACTCTCAGCAACATTAGCAGTAACTGTCACTTCTCATTACCTTCAAGACTCGGCGCTGTACTACCGGTGCAAGGAATACTGCACTGTACTGTACACCGTTCAGAGATGAGACAGTTGATTGAAAATCATGTTCTCAAACATCATTAACCTCTCTCCGGTTTAGCGCAGTGTGCACCCAGATACCTCCCCCCACACGCCAGCGCCTGTCCAGTTGTTTTTTCATGTTTGCGCTTGGCCGACAGACGCCGGTACCTCTCATTCGTATGGACAAAGAGGGCCCCCCCAAGGTGTGGAAGAGAGGCTCTCTTTGAACGGTATTACACAGCGGAACTCGAGTACAAACCATGGGCGGCTCTCGAGGTTTGTGACCCCGTCCTCCTCCAGTTGCCCACCTCTGCTCTACATGTGAATTTACTGCCCGCCTGGCTACTCAAATTAGGAGGGAAAAAAACCTCCTCCCAGAAATCAATCTGGAAGCCCAACGTGCATTCACAATGGGCCCCTGATCAATTTTTATTGAAAATACAATTAACCTGTCACTGAGGGAAGGGGGTGGGGAGGTGGAGCCTTCAGTGTGGCCACCAAGAAGCCCAGGGGGATATCAATAGCTGGCCTTCTCTCCCTGTCCTCCCCGATACCAAAATTGTAATGAGACAATGGAGGGCTTTTGCTAAAACCATGAGTGCTGGGAGACACTTGTTCACTTGTGTAACTACAGCAGGGCCTCCAGACAGCAAGCGAATATCTTGAAAAGGCTACAGGGTCGGTAACCACACTCAATCGATCGAAAAAATAGACCTACTACTATACATAATGAGAGAATCCTTTTGTTTTGTTTCAG
Source organism: Hypomesus nipponensis (assembly GCF_054491055.1). Taxonomy (NCBI): domain Eukaryota; kingdom Metazoa; phylum Chordata; class Actinopteri; order Osmeriformes; family Osmeridae; genus Hypomesus; species Hypomesus nipponensis. The sequence goes on along the minus strand of NC_140368.1, from coordinate 8,465,233 downwards.
AGATAAATCAATGTCAAGTGCCACAAATGGCTTTGGCAGAACATATCTGGCCGCCATTTGAGCTCCACACAGCTTGGGAGGAAGTATTAAAGAGGGTTTGGAAAATGTATTTTCACAAAGGACCTCAGGGCAAGTAGCTGGTTAGCCTTTTAGCCCTCCGGGTCTAACCTCTCAATCCTGGCCTGCTCCTGTGACCAGATGGTAGAGCTGGCACTGGTTTTGAGATGTATTACTGTTTGGTGTTACGTAAAGTTGTGATAATATGATGCATTCGGGACCTCTGGTTTAAATGTCACCTCTGTTGAGGACCAAGCATAATGCCTTGTGTTGTTTTTCCTCAGATATATTCAAACATGTTATCTTTTAATTACGATTACTTTCTCCAGTTATCTGTAATCTATTTGCAGTCAAATATAAGTGCCCCTTAATTCAAATATAACTTGACTGATAAAAAAAATAGTGATAATGAGAATACAATTACAGCCATTCAGCCAGAGGACTTTTAAAGTGTTAAATGATAGCCGACAGTAAGCCAGATGTGTCTAAGAAATCTGGGTGTATCTTCTTCAGACATCTCTTTTCCTTCCCTGTAATGTTGTCCGACAGCTGTTTGCCAGCCTTGTCACCGTGTGACCTCATCACCCCCCTCCCTCTCGTGTCCTACGCTCTGGCCACTGAGGAGACGAGAAGATAATTGAAGCCCCCCCCCCCCTACAAACACACACACAAACACTTCCCGTCTGCCTCCACACACACAGACACAGACATTCTTATCACCTAATCAACATAACGTGGCAAATGTGTGCTCTGGGTCGCTGTCGGAGACCATGCTAGCCGTTGCCATGGCACGGATACAACCACCCTCTCCCACCCCCCCCACCCCCCTCACCACCCCCCTCCCCCCTTCCATGCCCATATTGTATTGCAAACTCCTTGCGTCTGTGCCAAGGTGAGCAGCTGGCGATGGGGAGCATGAAAAGAGACAGAGAGCCCCCCCACCCGCCCCCCTTCCCCCGCATCACCAGCCCCTCCTCCTCTCTCACCCCTCGTGGTCCTCTGAGGTTCTGAACCCTCCCTACAGATCTGTGTGTGTGTGCGCACGTGTGTGTGTTTCAGCCACTGAGTCACACAGGGACTCGGGAGGACATTATGTCTGTGTTCATTTGCTGCTTCCTTTCCTCCTGTTTTTCAGCCTATTACTGGAGGCCAGAGAGGGGAGAGAAGGGGCACAGTGAGAGAGAAAGAGGGACAGAAAGGGACCGAGAGGGGCCGAGAGTGAGAGAGATGGAGAGAGAGAGAGAGAGAGAGAGAGAGAGAGAGAGAGAGAGAGAGAGAGAGAGAGAGAGAGAGAGTGAGAGAGAGACGGGGGAGAGAGAGAGAGAGAGAGAGAGAGAGAGAGAGAGAGAAAAAGAGACGGGGGAGAGAGAGAGAGAGAGAGAGAGAGAGAGAGAGAGAGAGAGAGAGAGAGAGAGGGAGGGAGGGAGGGAGGGAGGGAGGGACAGAGACAGAGACAGAGACAGAGACAGAGAGAGAGAGAGAGAGAGAGAGAGAGAGAGAGAGAGAGAGAGAGAGAGACAGAGAGAGAGAGAGAGAGAGGCCCAGACAAAATCAACAGTGACTGAGTGGTGAGAAAGTGAATGTGTGTGTGTGTGTGTGTGTGTGAGTGCTCAAATGTGTGACTGGGTTCTCGTCTGGGTGTGGGTGTGTGTGTGGTGTGTGGGTGTATGTGTGTTCAAGACTAGTCTTTCTCTGTAAACTTAGCTTGCTGGTAGATTGCTAAACTGGGGAGGATTCTACCAACAAGGCCTTGAACCACTGGGGCCTATCAGGGCCTGTAAATACTTTATGAGATATGATAGTGCAGCACAAATACTCCTCAACCACAGGCCATTAACCGTTTTCACTGGAAATGTGCCCTTTGGTAAAGCGGGAGTGAGAAAAAAATAATGAAATAAACAAACAGACTGTTCCCCCTGGTGACAGCAAGGGACCTCAGAGGCTTCTCTGCAGCTCGCCTGCTAATGAGAGTGAAAGCCTGATTCCCCTCCTCTCCAAGAGAAATCGCCGGCCAACACGCCCAGATTAGCCACCAGCCACAGCTACGCGCATCTATGTTTTATGTGTGCCCTGCCACAACTTCCTTTTCTCCTTTTGTTTCTCCTGTTTCGGGAAGGAGGTTTGCAATTTTGTTTTGTTGGCGGAACTCGATAAAGACATCATCTAGAGGAAGAGCTGGGAGATTGAGCTCGGCAAATAACCATCTTGTAGTTTAAAAGCGGTTTCATCATTCTTGTCTTTTACAGAGAGTGAAGAACAATGCTCTCTTGTTTATAATAACCTGCCATTGTTTTGTTCAGATTCATTCTTTACTTTGCTAACAAACCTTTATTGTTCAGTCAGGAGCTTTGCTCGGTGGAATAGTGTCACTCTCAATAACACAAGTGGTGGCTTTTGTGTCCTTGTTTTTCTTTCCGAGTTCGTTGTGAAGTGCATTGTGGGATAAAGATCTACACCTGAGGATACAGATGTCGTTACTTGTTCGGGATTCCTTTATTTATTGTTTTGCCATGTGCTTTTACTCAAAAGCCATTAATTCCCTTTAGGCATAAATTCATTGCTTGTACTCTATCACGCAATTAAGAATGTAATTGTAATCAGATAAGAGGGCCTGTAATGTCGAAGACAACTGGCTGGAGAGTTGACAACAGATAGAAGAACCCAGCTGCATGTGCTCGGGGGAAGAACACAATCGGTCCTAGAGCCGTGATTAAGTGTGTGGCGTTCCGCTGGCGTCGCCTTAATGGCGTCTTCAGCAGGAAAGGGCTCTTAGGCGGTGGCCCTCAGCCCAAAGGGCTCCTTTAAGTGAGAGCATACCACGCTCTGATAATCCATAGTTCTCCATTAGTTCTTTTGTATGCTCGAAGGACGAACGACACATCAGTCAACGCGTCCCCTCCGATGGAGTGGTTTGATTGTGCTCAGAAAAAAGTGACTTGTGATCTTCGTTCTTCTTTTTTTCTTCTTAATCTTCCTTTCTTTGGCTTTTCTTGTTTTTGTTCTTTTACGTAAACGAGTGTTGTAATCCTTTTAGACCCCCGGCTGAAAGTCAGGGCTCTCTAGGACACAAAACCTTAGGGAATCTCATTTGGGTTGGATGACTCTATCTTGGTGGACTCACTACACGAATGCAAAGCATTGTGCACCCTCGACCCCCCCCCCCCCCCATTCATGCGCTTGCACAAAACGCTCTTTCTTCCGACAGCGCTCGTCCTGACCTTGGACTGGCAAATGAATTGCAATCTCCTCAATTACGCCGCGTAAAAAAAAAAAAAAAATGACATCTTTGACTGCCACTCCCCTGCATGTAAAGTTGTGGCTTATTTGATATTTGTCGTTGTCGTCTCTCAATGTTATCTAGGTCGAAGTTGTGTTTTCATTTTGGCTGACAAATGATGCTGCTCAGAGCAGGGCAGGTTTGGCTCCATGGCAGGGCACAAACAACATTTCAGGAGACTGAAATGTAACTGGAATGGACATAGGTTGAGCACTCAACCACACAATCTTCAGTACTGTACAGTAAACAAAAATACAAGTGCACTTTCCACTAAGCCTGTGAAAGCACTGATAGGGGGAAAAAGTGTATGTCTGTTACACTTGAGTATAACCGGCCAAGTATATCAATAGTGTCACCCCAACATATAACCTCCAAAAGAATGTGCAAGAGAATCTCTGTATGATCAAAAGAAGTACCTACAACTACATTGCTCTCAAGGGGCTGGAGGGTTGGTGTGAATGATATTGAACACCACAAACTGGAACAAGTTGGTCTGGAGCTGTGAGCATGCATGTCATTCAACACCAGTTTCCATGGCCTTTCTTTGAATAAACGACTGAACCTGAACAGAACAAAAGAGGAACGGGCGGACCCACACAAGCAGTGGTCGAGCGTTCCCCTGGGAACGTGAGGGAGAACAAGGCCACGAGAGTGTGTGTGTGTGTGTGTGTGTGTGTGTCTGTGTGTGTGTGTGTGTATCAGGGTACCTTGCCGACGTACTGCATGTCCGTCCCAGTGTACTCCTCCAGCAGGAAAAACTGGTTCCACATCCACCCTCGTTTGGACCTTCTCAGCGGCGTTCTGTTGGCGTCCTCTCCCATCAGCCCCCCTTCTGCCACCGCCGCCACCCCCCGCCGCACCCCTGTAGTCCTCCTCAGGGCTCGCAGGCCCTCGATGGGGGAGCAGAGGGTGAAACACGCCCACAGAACCAGCAGGAGACACACACTACCTCTCTCCATTCCTAACCTCACTCTTTTCCCTTCCCTCTTTCCTTCTCTTCTCCTTTTCCTTCCTCCCTTGGTGTTCTCTGGTGAGCGCTCTTTGGTCAGAGCGTTGGGTCTCTCTTCATACTGGTTTCTGCAGCTTGGGGTACCTCAAGACTCCCATAGGCTCCTCCAGCCTTGGACAGCACCTGGTAAGACACAGACAAAAGGTCAGGAAAATGTTGTCTTGTACAGTACTTACTCATCTCTTTAGAAAACACATAGCAATTTAGAGTTCCAATATATGACTAGGGACATTGAGTAAATATTTCTGCACTCCGGACCCAAGAATCAGTACCCAAAGTCTTCAGGTGAGATGTGATGGACGTGTACTGATAACGATCACAGTTGCCTTGTTCCCACATGAAAGCTGTGTGTACTGCAAGTTTCAAGCCCAGTCGCTGGTGAATCAACATGGTATGAACTTGCAGGTCTCTCTGTATGTCTGCAAGGGTGTGTAGAGGTATCTTTAAATGATCTGCCTGTGAACACTTTGTTATCGAAGCCAGCAGCCCATCAATGGAGACCCAGAGCAATGTCAACTCCAGTTTATTACCTTAAGATCAATGTAAAGATACTGAAGCAAAATGGCTGTTTGCAAACCACACAAAGGGAGCCCTCAGCAATGTAGCCACAAAGAGCTCTCTCTCTCTCTCTCTCTCTCTCTCTCTCTCACTCTCTCTAACTCTCCCTCCCTCACTCTCTCTCTTCCTCACTCTCTCTCTCCCACACACACAAAGACCCCCCCCACCCCCCCCCCCCACCCCCCCCCCCCCCCCATTTTTCTACTTCGCTCTCAATGGGCCATGAAGGCATTTGTTGGCAAACATGAGAAGAATATGGAACCGGAGATACACCGAGAGAGGGGTAGGGATACGGAGGGCAGGTTGTGTATGGGGGGGGGGGGCAGGTATTCTTCTTCTTTTGTTCTCATTATTCCTGTGCTGGGCGATATCCAGGGCCGGCAGCATGCCACTGCCCGAGTCTTGGGCACCGAGGGCTATCAGGGGGGGGGGGGGGGTTACTCTAGGGAATGAGCGAGCTAGCGTCCGTCTCTCTCTCACACAAGTTCAGATTGGGGGGAGGGGTGTAGCCTGTGGTCTCCTGCCAGGTCTGCTCCGCCTCTAAGGACACAGAGAGACAGAATGCGGGGAGAAGAAGAACGCGAATTGAGGGCACTGAACCCCACGTACCAGAGAAGAGAAAGGGGGGGGGGGGTAGACTGGGAGGAGGAGAGGGAGGGGGGAGGTGAGACAGTTTGGCAGGAGGCACTGTCAAGGTAAGGTGGGTGGAGAGAGAAACACAATGAGAGTGCTCCCGGGACATTGGGGAGAGAGAGATACAGTTGGATAAAGAGAAAGAGAGGGGGGCGGGGGACGTAGCCTGACAGAGACAGTGACAGCGCCCTTTGAGAGCGCAATCCAGAGAGAGACAGGCCGGGCCAGGTTGAGCTGGACAGAAAGAGAGGGGGAGAGAGAGAGAGAGATGGGGGTGGAAGTGAAAAGGAGAGGTAAAAACGTTCTGTCAGAGCGCAGTCAGCAGTCAGGCTCCCTGTCTGGGCCATCCATTACCCCACCTGTCTTCCGCAGGCAGCCAAGGCAATGCCCCCTGCTTTACCCTTATGAGGCAAATTTCAAATGGGAAAAGCCACCCCTCCTCTTCGTTCCCCCGCGCGCCTTGCAGTTTCCATACATCCCCCACACCTTGCTAAAGCCTTGAGTTTGCGAGTCTGGTTGATAGGCACTATCGCCAGAGGCATTTTTTTTTTCTCTCGCTTTGAGCTCGTCGGTCACTTTGCATGTGCCCTCTGCCTGGCTCAGCACCGAGGCGAAGGGAGTCGCGGGCCGGCGAGCGTTGTAGGAGGCTGATGCTGAGCAGGGTGACTGGAGGAGAAGCTGACAGTCTTCTTCGTAATCAACCCTGGTGAGAGATACAGCAGTCCCACAGGTCAATATGCACATCTATGCACACGGGCACACACCCTGACTAGACAGAAACCTGCCTGGCGCTCAAGTTCTGGTGCAGCTCTTGCTCTTTTGAGCTCAATTTAGAATCCAGATTTATCAGATGGAGAATGGTGTTTTTTTTTTCTTTATTTCTTCTTGTTTATTTCCTCAAAAAAGTATCCCCCCCCCCCACCCCCCAATCACTTCCCCGTCACGCCAATTCCCCCTGCACTCGACTTTATGAATTTCCTTAATTGACGATAGTAGTGAACGTGTGGGGACTGCGCAGTATTGATTTGCTGTAGGGGCCTGGGCTGTGGTTGGAAATATCAGCAGGTCTCTGGGGGTGACTCACGGAAGCTTTCTACCTCCTCGGCTCGGGAAACGACGCCCTTTCCATGGATTTCTTCATTATGTCACTGTGGAGAGCAAATGCCTGGGTATACAGGGGGGGCCTAGCGTATCCCCTGAGGACCCTTTGCCCCGTGGCCGAGCTTGTCATATCCTGGAAGCTATATCGTTGGGCTCGCTGACCCGATAGTTGTTCTGACATGTCTGGACTAGCGCAGGGGAAGTGGGGTTGTGTCTGGAGCTTTATTCCAGCCTTATCTGATGCATCCCCAGGGTTAACAGCGACGCTGTGCCACCTGTGGGCCCTGCGGCCAGAGTGTGAAGTACTGCTTGCGTTTCCTCTGTGTTGGTGTGGTGTGTTGAGAGAGAGAGATAGAGAGAGAGAGAGAGAGAGAGAGAGAGATACGGGGGAGAGAGAGAGAGAGAGAGAGAGAGAGAGAGAGAGAGAGAGAGAGAGAGAGAGAGAGAGAGAGAGAGAGGCCCAGACAAAATCAACAGTGACTGAGTGGTGAGAAAGTGAATGTGTGTGTGTGTGAGTGCTCAAATGTGTGACTGGGTTCTCGTCTGGGTGTGGGTGTGTGTGTGGTGTGTGGGTGTATGTGTGTTCATGAGTGTAGAGGTGGGCTGAGCTTACTCCCCTGCCCCACTGAGTGTCATAATGAAACTGTGTGATAAAACATGACACTGTAATTATATTCTCCCAGTTAAGAAAAAGAGTTTACAACACGTACAACATTACTTTTATGTCTCTCGTTCTCAATCTCTCTCTCTCTCTCTCTCTCTCTCTCTCTCTCTCTCTCTCTCTCTCTCTCTCTCTCTCTCTCCCTCTCTCTCTCTCCCTCTCTCTCTCTCTCTCTCTCTCGCGTGCACACACACACATTCTCTCTTCTATCCTGCCCACATTTAATTGCATTTGAAAAAGTGTTTGGTAAAAAAAGAAAAAGGTAAATTGCTTTAAATTGCCTGTCACAGATTGTCTGGATTCAACATAGTGCAATAATACTTAGCTGCACTGTTTTGTGTTGTGGGTTAAGCAAGATTAATGTGTCTGGAGGCAATTGAGAATGCCCAGTCATGATGCTCTTCAAGAACGGCATGAAATAACATTTGGAATCAGAACAATTAGCTATTAAGTGTACCTATTGGTTTTATCGAACCAGATGACAACAGGGATAGAGATGAGAACACAAAGAGTCGTGCAAATGCATTCATCAATACATATTGGATTAAACCAGCTAATGGGGTTTCCAGTGTACGTAAAACCACACAGAATGGCGGTTGTGGCATTCATGCAGTCTAGACTGGGGTCAGGAGGACATACCCAGACTAGTTTTCTTTCTCTCTCTCTCTCTCTCTCTCTCTCTCTCTCTCTCTCTCTCTCTCTCTCTCTCTCTCTCTCTCTCTCTCTCTCTCTCTCTCTCTCTCTCTCTCCCTCTCGCTCTCAATTCCCCTCTCTTGTTCAATCCTACATGTTCTTTCTTCCTTTCCAACCTTCCTCCCTGCTTTAACGAGAGGATGAGCGACAAGGCGAAGCACCCTATCGTGCCCCGCCAAGCCGACTGAGACTTTTGCGGCAACCCAGAAAGAACCCCCGGGGGGGCAATTAAAAGTGAGAGAGGAGAATGTCAGCCAGGGGCGAGCAAGGAGGTAGATAGGGAGGGAGGGAAGAGGGGAAGAAAGGGGGGGGGGTGCAGGTAGACAGACCCTGTAACAAACCACAGAGGAGGCCCTTAAAGGCTGCTAATGTGTGACAGTGTCAGAGCCCTTGGTTGTTCCCCCCTCCCAACCACCACTCCCCCTTCCCCCCCTCCCCCAACCCCCCAGTTGCTTTTCTGCAATTCCAGTTTATTAGGCGGTCGCCAGGCACTTGGAGAACACTAGCTCGCTATCCGCGCACCAGGCAACCCGGCACTGGCTAATTTTACAACTAAAATCCCAATTGTGCATTGGGAACGGTTGCAACTGACCCAAATACAGAGCTTCCTTTTTCTTCCCTCTCTTCTTCCTTATTGTCCATATGTGGGCTGCTGCTGGTTTCACAAGAAGCTCCCCTTTGGGGGCACAGACATCGGCTGATAACTGGCAGAAAGCTGTTTTCCTTCCTCCATATCCCAAGCCAGTGGAGAATGGATATACTGGAGAACATCAGCAGAGACAGAAACAGCTAACCTGTAAACTAGCAGTATTGGTGTAGCGCCTCGCAACAATTTCACTCAAAAAGCTGTCGATATATATCAATCTTTTACTTTGGCTGCAAAATTCGGTCTAGACGAGTCTTGAAAACAACTTTCATAACTCCTGACTTGGGAACTGACATCTGAGATTGAGGTGAGGAAATTGAACACTAAAAAAGAGCTCTACGCTGAAGGATGCTGAAGACAAAAAAAATGGTTATAGATTTGATCTATAAACCAATCTTTTTGTATAAGGAAATGACACAAGAAATAATACATCAGTTTGAGTGAAGCTGAGACTGAAATAACAAGGTGCATGCTGTTTTTGCAGTTCCGTTTGAGTGACATGTACTTTCTCAAAGCAGCGATCACATTTGAGGCCTTTGGTGACGAATGTTCAACCTGTTTGTAAGCAGCCAGCAAACATCAAATTAGGTTTAGATATAACAGACAAGATGAATGGGGATAATCTTTCTGATAGTGTTAATCCCTGATAGTACTCTCATATTGACTATATCAAATTACTTTTTTGAATACACTTCGAACATCAACACTAAATGAAAGAAACGAAGTTGAAATTAAACTGTCCCAACTCCAATGCAAAATTCAATATCGGTTTACTATTTATTATTTTGTAATATCTTAGAATGTGGGTTGAGCCATTTGTCACATCCTCCAATCATTCTCAGAAGATGGTGAAAAACCCTGCTGTTCTACATGGAAGTGAACTAGGCTAATCCAAACAAATTAGCTCGTAGTAGACCTGTCTGACCCACAGCATGATCCTGGTGCAGCACTCCAGAGCTCATTGCAAACACCATTACCTTGCTCCGCTGCCCAAATGCATACCAAATAACCCATATAAATCATACAATCTGGGCCAAGTCAATGAGACCCCCTTTCTCCCCCTCTTCTGTTTCTCGTTATATCCACTGCTGCTATCATTCAGCAGGGCTCCCATCACTCAAGCCGAATGGGCGCACACACACTTCCATACACACACACACACACACATGTACACACTCAGAACCCTTCAACCGCCTCAAGTCGCGCCGGGAATATGGCCCACTTTAGATCCCACCTCTAAACTATCCCTGTCTGTGAAGCGCTTGTTTTAACTCTCACTCTGTTCAGTCTTGTGTGCTCAAATTAAGGGTTGCCAAGCCAACTGTCCACATGCACTACTCCCTCTTGGAAGCCACGGTCTATCTTTTCTTTACGTTGTCACTCTCGCCCACGCACACACAGAAGACGGACCCTCACCAACCTGTTCCTCTGTTGATGGTGTCTGCGGTCCAGGAGTGACATGGCATTTTTGGAGAAAAAGACATTTTTGGAGAAAAATAAATTTTTTGAGAAAAAGACATTTTTGGAGAAAAAGACCCCCACCATCCTCTGTCTCCCCCTCATTATCCCTTCTCATTGATGTCTCTCAACATAGATACATCTTCATGGAGAGCCTCTAATAGATGGGGTTTGATGTACCAAAGTGTCTCTCACCCTCTTAACCCTGTTCTTATCTTTTCTTATTTCTCCCTCCCTACTTACCCCTACTAATGGCTTTCTATCCCCTTATCCCTCTCCAGTCTCCCTTTCTAGACTCTTGTTGCTCCCTCCAGGCCCCCTCCCAGCTCCCGCCTAGTCCCCTCCTAGGTCCCTCCTAGCTCCTAGGGTAATGTCCCTAAGGGTGACGACCTGCAGGGACAAACAGATGTGGCCTTCTTTGTCACTTAGCTTAGCCTAATCGACAAGAAGCAGCTCACACAAGCCCGAGTGAAAGAAATGGCCGCCTAATAGCGTTAATCCTGTCAAACCTAGTTGTAAATGCTCGGTGGTTCTGTTTCCTGTGCAACAAAATGTGCGAGCTGTCTACGTAATAGCAGCCAATGGTGGCCTAGGGTGTTGACTGACGGGGGGCTATAGTGTTTAGGGATTTACAGTGGGGGAGGGAGGGGGGACTCAGTAGGGGTCTATTGGCCTCTTCACTTCCTGCGTGTCTCTGGAGACCAAGGGGGTGACGGGTCCCTTTCTTCCGCAAATGTCCCGTGTGTTTGTATGTGTGTGTTTGTGTTTGCCAAGCGTGTGCGTGTTTGTTTGCCAAGTGTTAGTGTGTGCGGTCAAGTGTGACGGCAAATGTTCCTTTCGATTATCCCAGTGTTGGAGAAAAGATTAAAGTGCACATCAATGCAAAATGAATACTCACAGGCAGAACTGTAATTAAAAAGGTGTTATTGCTGTGCCAATAGTGTTGTTTCCAGCCTCTAAATAACGTCCGTCCACCTTGATAATGGATCTCGCCGCACTCGTTTCTTTGAAATGAACGGTGCCATTTTTGGAGCGGATGCATTGATTGCCTACACAAAGGTCAACTTGCACATTGTGAATTGAAATCAGCCAAAGTGTTGTGTGACCACGTCCGTGCCTCTCGCGGCGGTCTCTGTGCCTCCCAAGCGACAATTACACAAGGAGAACCACTGTGAAAACACTATTCTACCTCTATTGACTATAACAGCAGGTCACCAATATAAAAAGCTACAAACCCAATTGTCACACAACACTAAATAATTCATGAAGCTAAAACAAAGACATTACAAATCTAAAGTATGGCTTCAATAAAAGCACGGGCGGGGAAAATGTGTTTCCTCCAACCAAGAGTAATGGCTTTCCCTGGAAGCTCACCGTAAAACAACACTGGGACAGTTAGAAACACCTGCTTTTACAATATTAATGGCAGTGCCTGGGTCACACATACACACACACACACACAAGCTACACTTAGACATACACAGCCTATAGAAACAGATTCATTTCCACAGAACACAGAACATTTCCACTTTTGACTCTAATTTGAACAAAGTTTTCTCGTAATGGATTGAATTTAAAGCGCGAAAGCTCTTCTATATATCAAAAAATCAATTTGTCAAGCAGGGGAATATGTTCAGCTGTGGATTTTTTTTACAGATAGAAATAATACATACTGATCATTTACATCCAGGCAACACAAGTCTTAACACCTTCACACGAATGGTATAGTTCAAAGACATGTCATTTCATTCAGCAATACAATATACTGTATCTCAAATGTAAACACCTTTACACATTAGCTGAATAGCAGGCAAAAACCCATCCTTCTATTCCATTTTCTGTCCATGCAGCAGTCAAAGGAAACGCAAGTGCACCCTTAGCTGTGGCCTTAAGCTCCCTTGGCCTCCTCTGACCTGACATTATGTTTATTTACCTCAACAAGCTATTCCCCATGGGGGAAGCTGGCCTCATCATTGAAATGGCTTTTTTACAGCCACTCCAGGGGATGAGTATGTTTAATGAATGACCCAAACTGATTGATCCAGAGGAGTTAAAGTTCACCTAGAATTTACTTCTGTTTTGCTCGTGCACATATGCACAGATAGAGAAGGTGTGTGTGTGTGTTACACACAAGGGACCCCCCACCTCTCTGTACACACACATTTAATCATGCTCACCTTTGCTAGTGGCCAGTGCGACTTCCAGCACATTTGTAATTACCAAACTCCTCAGGGGGGGAGGGTTGGCTGAACAACAGTAGCAGCTATAGGTCAGCCTGCTACACTGTAGCTGACCATATGGGCCCCAGACCCAGGGGCAGTGAGGGGACGGGTGGGAGGACGCCAAGTGCTGGCACCGCTTGCCATGCCCCCCCCCCCCAAAAAAAAACACAAAAAAAACCAGTGTGCTTGAAGATTGAATTATGAGAATACACTTCCCGGCATACAGCCTTATCGAGCGCACAGCACATTGCAGGTTTCTATTCACTTTCTATTTCCATTTTCACACCTGGCCTATTACCAGATAGGATACGTTCTGGGAAACATCAGTTTAGTCCCCCCTTCCCCCTCCCTCCCCCCAGCCCACACCACCCTTCCTGCGCCCCTACCGCCACAAAACCAGTTTTGGAGTCAACCGGCAGGGCAGTCAAAGGGAGGCTGCGGGGTGTTATCTATCACAACCTTCCTAACCCCCCACCCCCTCCTCCACCACCCTACCCCTGCACCGCCCCCAAGTCCTGCCTCGATGTCTGCGGTGTTATTACAGATAAACAATCAATATCACATTAGCGCTCCATGGGAGGCTACTTGGAGTTTAACAGCCAGACGAGGGGAGAAAAATAGGATTCCGGGCCCAATGTCATGGGCGGACTCGGAGCAACCAATCTTCCCTCATAAACTGGCGGAGCGACATTGGGAATGTAGGCCACTTTTTTCATTATCCGACGCCATCATTTCTTTGTGTTTGGGGTCAGCAGATATACTTTTTTTTCTTATCTCTCTCTCTCTCTCTCTCTCTCTCTCTCTACATCTCTCTCTCTCTTCTTCTGTGGCTCCTGCCACCTGTCTTACCCTCCGTCCCAGAATGAAAAGTCCACTGCATTAAAAAAGTAATACTGTACCTAATAGCGAGTTTGACCATGGATATTGGAAAGCGGGACCCCTTGCGATCGATTTAGAGCGGGGAAGGGATATTTGAACACAATTCTTAGCCAAGCACTTCCACTCTCCAGTATCTGATCCCCTCTTTTGATGATTGCTTCCAATCCACTGTTTTTACTGCTGTTTGGACATTTGGACACACAACCACTTCATCCAGAAAAGGGCAGGGGAGCCAATGCTCTTCGTTGTAGATCTAAGCCTGACCTTCATGATGCTCACGCGCTCTCTATGAAGTCCCCACACGGAGAAAAGCTTCTTTCCGTTCAAAACGCCTATGAATGGCTGAAGACAAAGCTGTAGGGGTAGGCTTGAAGAGCCTAAACTTTCTCAGGCTGGAACTTATAATTCCCCTCAGTCCTCTCCTATTCATTCCACCCATCCTCCCTCCCTCCCCCCCACCCCACCGCCCCAGAAACTGTGGTGCCAGTAATATAATGCTTCACACACACACACACACACACACTTGGACTGGGCTGAGTGATTACAGAGTGTGTTTACTAATACTGCTGCTCACTTGCGGCTTTATTAGGCGGTGCCAGACTTTCCATTAAAGAAGGAGGAGGCAGGGTGGAGGGGGAGGAAGGGTTGCGACAGAGAGAAAGAAGAAAAGGCCGGGAGGCCGCACCCTCACCGCTTGATTTACGCCTTCATTACTCTCCCTAACTCTACTTATTGCAAATCATGACACTGCTTTATGAGCTGGATCCGCTGTTAGGACAAGGCCGGGGAGACAGTGGCTGGAGTCCATAAAGCTGCCGTACAGGACCCGTCATGACGCGGCATTCACCCTACTCATCCTGCTCAGCCTCCCCAGGACCACCCAGCTGGCCTGGGCAAGAGCTGGCTTGGCAGCCGCCTGGGTCAGACACGTCCTCACATCCAGATGACAGCTTGCCCCCCCAATCTGGTTCCCCATCTCCAATAAAACGGCTCGGACGCAACAAACCGCAGGAGACGTCTCACTGGAAGCTCTTTCCCTTGTTTGGCCCTGTGGCTGACACGGTGTAAGTCCTTGCTAGCTAGTCAGGCTTTAGCTTCACCTCGTCCTGGGTTATTTGTCAACTCGCCGGATAGTGCTCCGCTTGCACCGCTGAGACTAAAAAGCTGCTCTGAACGTCGCACATGGGGAGAGCCGTTGCGGTTTAACTCCGCCGTTGGTGCAAAACGCCTTCGCCAGAGGGTGAGCTTGTTATGGATGTCACTTCCCTGCGAAGAGGAGGACGGGGGATGTAGGTGCGCGTGCGGTAGCAGGTGTGTGGGTGGGTGGGTGGGTGGGTGGTTGGGGGAGCGAGCGGCTCATAAATTGTGCAGAGAGGATCAAGCGTGTAGGTGAGCAGGGTGTGTTGGGGGCGGGGGGGGGTCAGCGTTGTTGATGTAAACAGGACGCAGGGTGAGGTGGAGACCCCGAGCAGAGAGGTTGGTTATATGTATGTAACACAGAGCTCCACTCTGGCCTGGCCTGTCCCGTCTGACTTCCATGTGGAACGGGGGGGATGACAAGCTGGTTGACAGATGCTTCTTCCCTGTACATTATTTATGAGAGCATGGGAACACAGGCCGCCATGTCTCTCGCAAGCGTCTGCCGCTGGCAAACTTTGACTTTGTGTTCCTGTGTGTTTGTGCCTTGGGGGTGAAGGAGGGCAAGACAGGGGGGTGGGGGGAGCGTGTGCTCTGTATGGGTAAGGGCATGTGGGTGTGAATGTATATGCAGGAGGGATTCTATTCAGGTGTTGTGTGTGTGTGTCTGTCCATGTGGTAGTTATGTGAGTGTTTCAGATCAAGAAGATGTGTGTGTGTGTGTGTGCGTGCGTGTGTGCTGAATCCTCAGCCAGTGACTACACTTAGCTCTGTGAGCCTAACTCTTGACCCTGTTGAGTAGCTCTCAGTCACTCCAGACAGAGAACTCTCCCCCATGGGCTTGGTGTGGATTGGAGGGCCGTACAAGCCAACAATCTCCAGCTCTCTTAAAGCCCACTTAGAGAGCTTCAACCAGGGGCCTTGGCCAGCAGATTAAATTAGGGGGATGATTAATTGAATCTGGTGGCGAGGAGCTTGAATGACTGATAAAAGTCGGCCAGCGAGGCAGTCTCACAGGACTATGGGTCTAGACACAATACTTCACAATCAGCTTCCTGATTCAGTTTCACTCAATGACATCATTGCTATTCTTTCCACGTGCCCCCGGCCAATGAGATGTTTTCGCTGGTAGCATGTGCCGCTAAAGTATGATCGCTAGCACCACTAATAACCAGCACAATTAATACAAATGGAATGTTTAATGCAATTTTTCCATTTCAAAGAAATTCCCAGAGCTTCTTACATCAAATTCAACTCGTTAGTGTCCTCGGGCTAACAATAATCCTCATTTGGCATTGCCTTCACTAGATCAAACTCAATTAATATGAAGCAGCTCGTAGCGTGCTTTGCATCAGGTAAGACTTCTATCAGACCTGGTACAAAAAATGCAAAAGCTGTCAACAAACTGAGGATGAATTTGATTTGTTTACCTTTGCGGTACGACAGTGGTCATTGGAATAGTTGTGTTCTGACGTTTTTTTCCAGCTAGCACCTGTGTCTCAGACAGGTCTCTGCTCTCTGAGGCCTGGCCTCAAACAGCCGGGCCTCAAACAGTAATTGGAGGCCTTTGAAGCCCCCATACAAATCTGCCTGTCAGTTATCTGTCAGCGCGGTGTTCAGCTGTTGTGGAGGTCTCAAAGACGATGACCTTTCCACAAAAGGCGACATGTTTCACCTGTAATAGCGGCCTCAGTGACATATTGTGGTATTATTAGTGCACGGTTCCTCTTCCTCCAGACGTAGTTGCTTCTATTGTCCTGTACCCTTCCCCGAGGGACCCAGGTCCCGGAACACACCAGCTGTGCCCCTTTGGGCATCACATAGGTCTTTGTAGTGTCTGTCTCTCTCTCCTTTTCAATCTTTATGTCCTGCTCTCCCATGTTGTCTTGCCTTTCTCCTTCCCTGTACGAGTAAGCTATGAAAACACCTCAAATGGGAAGACAAACTGCTTTTATAACCAGGGGAGCAAAGAACACAGACGGATCATCGGGGAGGTCGAAAGGTCTGTGAACAAACTGACCGTGTACTCACACGCGGAGTACACAAAGGAACGGGCCTGTGGACACTGGTAAGGTAGGAGGTCACCTGACAGGAGTGCAGACATTAAGAGAAAAAGAGAGGGAGAGAGAGAGAGAGAGAGAGAGAGAGAGAGAGAGAGAGAGAGGGGGAGGGAGGGAGGGAGGGAGGGAGGGAGGGAGGGAGGGAGGGAGGGAGGGAGGGAGGGAGGGAGGGAGGGAGGGAGGGAGGGAGGGAGGGAGGGAGGGAGGGAGGGAGGGAGGGAGGGAGGGAGGGAGGGAGGGAGGGAGGGAGGGAGGGAGGGAGGGAGGGAGGGAGGGAGGGAGGGAGGGAAGAGTCTGACTATGGGACTGAGGGAGGCCTGTCTGAAGGGAGAGATATGCTGGAAGGGAGGGGTCCCTGTCTTTGTGCTAGCAAGATGACTCTCTTGCCTAAACTTGGAAGTGGAAACCTGGAGGTGTCATGCTTTGTATGCAATAACATGGGTCATTCCTCCTCAGGGCTGTTAGAGAGCAAAATCACATTACGGTCTAACACAAACACACACATCACACAAATGCACAGGTATACATCCATAACCCATAGGTGTACACCCATAACTGCATTCCAATTCCCACATAAAACAAGGGGGGTTTGGGGGGGGAACTTGGTAAAGTACACCCACCACTACTCCTCCCAGGACTTCACAGCTCCTCCTACTCACCTCCCTATGCCACGTCTCTCTCTCTCTCTCTCTCTCTCTCTCTCTCTCTCTCTCTCTCTCTCTCTCTCTCTCTCTCTCCCCACTCTTTCACCAGTCCACCCTGGAACAGACTCACTGGACCCGCGATGACACTGTCTCTGTCCCTCTCCTTTGCTGTGTGTGATCTCAGGACAGGCGCTTAGCTGAAGCCGGATGCCAGCCCTCCGATTACCCTCTTTTCTCTTTAGAATGGGGTAACCCCCCCACCCCTCGACTGTCCACAATCCCTCTGTGGGTTTCAGATAGACAACACAGAGGCCCAGCCTCCACCCCCTAACCACCACTCTGAACAGCAGTGTCTTGGGTCTCGGTCTGCTTTCTTCCACACTTATTAACAGGCTGTCATGTTTGCCCACAAACCTACAACCTCTACTTCAACCACCCCCCCACCCCCCCACCCCGTTCCCCTGACAGTGTTTAGCTTCTTCAGTCCACTTACCGCAGGAGGAGTTAAGCTGGAGGGGATGGAGGGGGAGGAGGAGGAGGAGCCGGCCCGTTCTCTCCCCTCCACGGCTGAGGCTTTTGCTCAGGATCCACTAAGAACCCAGGGACACGTTCTGCCTGCTGCTCTCGCTCTCTCCCTCGGCCCAGCGGCCCAACACGCAACCATGCAGTCCACCCAGGACTGTGCACTCTAGCGCGTGTGTGTAGGTGCGTGTCTGCACTGAGCACTGTACATGCTCTGTTTACTGTACGTGTCAATATGCACACGCTGTCAATCAGCACCCTGCGAGAGAGTCGAGTGGATGGGGACAGGCAGTGGGTCTTTTGGGGGTTTGTTCCCCATTATATCCAATAGGTGCATCATTTTGGGGGATTTCCTATCACAACCTGCATTTAAAGGTCACCGATCATAACGTTATCATTTTTGGCCCACACCTCCTCGACCACACCACTCCACTCTACCCCCAAATGCTCTTTCTGCACCAAAAGGGGTTAGAAATGGGATATAGTAGCCTGTAGTGTGGCCAAGTGAATGGGCTCGATCAGCTTTCATGGCTATGGCTGGCTAGCCTGACTACCCCCCCAACTCTGAAATAGTGCCGTGGACCACAGGGCTTTGTACTAAATCACTATCTCCCACTGTCAGACAGCAGTCTGCAGCACCCTGTGGAAGGCTGGAGCCACGCTACCTCAGGGATGACTAATATATCTTGTTAAATTGTGCTGAGAAGCGTGTGGTGAACCGTGGACCCACTGCTTTGTGCTGTCTTTGTGTGTTGGTTTATGTGGGTGTGGGGGGTATACAAATCTGTGTGTAAGTGTGTCAGAGAGAGAGAGAAAGAGAGAGAGCGAGAGAGTGAGAGAGAGCGAGAGAGAGCGAGAGAGAGAGCGAGAGAGAGAGAGAGAGAGAGAGAGAGAGAGAGAGAGAGAGAGAGAGAGAGAGAGAGAGAGAGAGAGAGAGAGAGAGACATTTTGAGAAAAAATGTGCATTGCATGCGTGTATGTGTGCAAGTGAACTCACACCAAGTCTGATGTTTGTGTGAGTAGGTGGACAGCCAGTTATGCAAATAAATCCACTAAACTCGCGCAAGCTTTGTTGGTAAATCAGTTACAATGCCTTAAATTGACCCAGGGCCCATTTCCACCCAGCTCTGTATCTGAATTTTTCGACTGTCTCTCAAACTCCTCGTACAGTAATTAGATGAGCTACAGAGCTGAGCCACACTGAGAGAGAGGGAAAAAACCTGTTGGCAGAACGCATTATTCAAAGTTGGCAGCAATTTGCAGAGTCTCTAGACCCAGGGACAGCTAACTGATTCCATCCTAACATCCTCCATGATGGTGTTATATGGGAGGCAGTGGGAATGGTTTCAAAAGAACCAAAGCATGCACCTTGTACACTCCCATATTCAGCACACACAGACAGGTACACACACAGGCCTGCCCATATTGTTGGTCAACAATGAAGCAGCTTTGAAAAAACAACACAGCTATGAAAATAGATTAAGCGTGCTCCTGTGTAATTGCTGTCCTCCTTTTACAAAGTGGAGAGATAATTACCTATTGTTAAGTGAGGTGTCGATGGTCTCATCTCATTGTGTATTTACCGGATAACGGACGGAAAGTAGGGCCATTTTATCCACGGATTTGAACAGATTCTACAGTGGCATGCTACAGCATCCAGCAATATTCAGCATCCCTTTTCCTGAAATCTGTCAAAAAAGGAGTGCCCTGTCTACCTTAGTCCTTGCAAATGAGATCTGGGACTTGGCTTTAACTTCAAGGGGGTACATTCACCTTCACCGATGCCGGAGACTAACAGAGAACAGACCTCCTATCAGGTAACCATGTTTGAGTTCAAAATCTATATTTCTCTGTTTGACTGGAGGCATGTTGATTAACATTCTCTATCCAAACCCAGATGGGGGCTTCTGTGGATGATCCTGTCTCATTAGCGAGTACTAGATATCAAGCTGTCCTACCACTGATGAATTCAACACTAATGGCCAGTGATGCTTCAGAAACACACACACACACCTTCTGAGAGCTGTTCCACCCATCTATACTGATTCTTACATGTGGACCCCCCCCCCAAACATTCCACCACGGGGCTTCCCTCATGGACACATGTTCCATATGTAGCAACAGAGACATCATGCATGTCAAGTGTTGAGCGGAAGCCTCGCACCATGTCAACACAGCCATGTTCATCACAGAATATGTCTACCCTGTGAAATGATCAAAGTTCTCTACCAAAAAAAAAAAAAAAACAGTATGCCCCAAGGTATACTGTGACAAACTTCAAAGTCACAGTCCGCCCCTCTCGAAAATAAAAAGGACCCCATAGGGAAATTGTGTTCTCAAACAGTGGCCACTGAGATATGATTTCATTAGGTCCAGATGCTGCAGACTGGAGAGTACTTGAAAGGTTCAATATTATGATTGTGGAACAGGACACATCAGAATGACGGAGCCCATCTGGAGCACACATAATGTAATCAGCTCGGGTCATTGGTCGCCATGGCCTGGCCATCGGGTAAACCCACCACCCTGTGATGTCATCACCACACACGCAAGGGAGAGAGAGACGAGGGGCAGATCGCGAGACAGTCAGCGTGGTGTCCATACATCCCAACATGAAGCCTGTGGCATTTCACTAAGCTGATGGTGAAATGACCCATGGAACAATGAGATCTGGGAATAAGACATCACGACAGACAAAAACAAATAGCTGACATCTGGGATTCGAAGGTTCGGTGCAGACTTGAGAAGGGTAATGGCATTTGAAGAGTATTTTTTCATTAATGTCAAATCAAATTATTTATTATTGCTTTTAATGTCTGCATAAGCACCCATGCCACCACAAACACACACACACAGGAAAGTATATTTGCAGAAATTTTAAATATTCAGTACCTGCCCTGTTTTCTGTAGGTCTTTGATCAGGCTGAGATTCTATGCTGCTCTCTCTTTCATCTCTGAACTTCAAACCAGCACGTATGTAAAAACTGAGCTACGAAACCTGTTCCGGTGCAAAAGACTCAGGACATCACACTGCAGTTCTTTCATCAAACTGTCACCCACAACAAAACGAAGATAAGTTACTTTGGAATTCCAAATGAATTATGACAAATATCAGCATTAAATGGCCTGCCAAACTGAATATAAATGGTGACATGATATTTATAAAAACCTTGATCGTCTTATCGCAGTTACAGTGTCTATATGTTTGTCATTTTAATTTGTGTTGAGTCGTTATTGCCGCATTTTCCCTGGGTAGTTTGTCAAGTCTTCCAAATAACTTGGCCTCCTGCAGGCGTATTTTCTAAGGCTGAACGCCAGAGGAATAAAGAGCAGGAGCTATCTAGAGACTAGGCCTGCCAAACTTTATGAAATCGCGAGTCGTGAAATTCCATTTCAAGATCATTTCTGCAACCTCTCTCGGACACACGCTGTCTCTGTGTCTATCTCGATCTAGATTAATATTCACATTCAGAACTTTTTATACAGTTTGACAAACTGAAGTCCTGAAGTCCTGAACCTTTAGTCTAACCAACTGTACTCTGCATTATTACATATTCATAGCCACAATGTTATTTAGGCCTACCTTTGTTATTTACATACCTATAGCTTTGTTGTTTTGGGGGGGAAAAAAGACAACTATTGAAACTTCGGTAAACTTTAGGAGTCCATTCAAACCACAAAGCCATGTCTGTTCTGTACGTTTTTGTAAAGCCTTTACCGCACGGTACGGCAGGTACCCATCCAACATTATCAGCGCGCACAATAGGCTAAGCTCCATCCTACCTGGATCAATTCACATCCCGCGATAGCGTTAATTTCAACACGCGACCACCGACAGAGAGACATTTCAAGAAGAGTGCTGTAGATTTCTACATTTGATGCTTGTCGATAGCGAAATGTAGGCGATCTTACACTTCAAATTCTACCAACAAAAGATCCATAATTTGCATGCAGACATGACAAATAATTCTGTGTGACGGTTCTTTTACTGTTACTGTACATCATTGTCGCATGAAACGCGATGTCATGGGACAGAAAATTATCCACTTTCACGCTGAAATTGTTGCTTTCACTAATTTAAAATATAAGCCTATACTTTGAGTCGATTAAAGTGTAGCATATGCATTAATATAAAATATATTAAAATGACAAGAAATAAGCAGTTAAACTAACTTACCGTCATATCCTTGTAAAAAAATCTAAAAAATAAATAAATAAAAAATCCTTATAAGTTATTATCAACTCACCGCTCATCATATGTCAGTGGTTGTCACATAATTCAAGAGATAGGCTACTCTTATTACAATTAGTTAATGCGCAACGGTCAACAACCTCGCTGACACTGGACACACTGCAGACTTCAAAAAGCTATGCCCGATGTGTAAGTAACCATATCGACTCCATCCGCCCAGTCACAACAGTAGCAACGATATTTACAAGAGATGAGAGAAGTACATTTTCTCTAAGGACTCACCTGCCAATGAAGTTCTATTTTGCTGGGTATCCCCGGTAGCAAGGCGTACGATGGAGCTTAGAGTATCCGTTCACTGCAGCAGTTGTAAAGCAGCTTTTGTGCCTGTTCCTCAACTGCGTTTCACTCGCGCTGCATCACTTCTCGGCGTAGATGTCAGGGAGGCTGAAGCAGAAGGGACTCTAACCTCCTATTGGCTGCCATTCACAAGTCCCCTAAACAGAAAAAAAAAAAACTGGCCGACAGAAAATAATGAGTTGCTTTTCCGTTCTGAGGAGGCAAGTTTGAAAGGAGGAACAGAGCCTAACGGGGGAAATAAATGATCTACTCAACTATAATGAGTTATCTCTTCAATTAAAGTGCCGCGTTAGAACAAGACAACATTAGGTTCCGCATAGCCTTTGTGATTTAAGTTTTGCAGTTGCAGCATTTGCTTTATATATGAACAACGACTTTTAATCATACCTCCCCATTTTGATATTCAATGAGAATTGCAATGGCAAGCAAAACCAAATCTTAGACTTTAGAATAAATTGCAGCATTCACAATTGCTGCATATATCATTTTATTAAACCTTTCTTTAGATCACACATTTCAGTGACCACCAATGGGGGTTGAGTCACGACCGATGGCCACTGTTGGCTGCGTGTATTTCATCTCTGGAACCCCTCCAAGCATCCACTTTGGTGCTGTCCTCCCAACCAAACATCAAACTGTTGCCTAGTGTAGAATTCATTGTGCCAGGGGGATTGCTGTGTCTGGCATCATGTTCTATCAGGAGATCAGTCTGAGATGAGTGACTGCAGCTCTTGACCGCATCATTGCGACTGAATGGGTCTGGGTAG
Source organism: Hypomesus nipponensis (assembly GCF_054491055.1). Lineage (NCBI taxonomy): Eukaryota > Metazoa > Chordata > Actinopteri > Osmeriformes > Osmeridae > Hypomesus > Hypomesus nipponensis. The sequence goes on along the minus strand of NC_140368.1, from coordinate 8,442,360 downwards.
CTTCTGCATTTTGTCTTTTTTGTGTGAATGTTTCTGAATTTCCCCGGGATTTGATGGCAGGATGTCTACCTTCCTGTATGTCTGCTGCTCGTCTGTCTGCCTGTCTGTCTGTCTGCTCGTCTGTCTGCCTGTCTGTCTGTCTGCTCGTCTGTCTGCCTGTCTGCCTGTCTGTCTGTCTGCTCGTCTGTCTGCCTGTCTGTCTGCCTGTCTGCCTGCCTGTCTGTCTGCCTGTCTGCCTGTCTGCCTGTCTGCCTGTCTGCCTGCTCGTCTGTCTGCCTGTCTGTCTGTCTGCTCGTCTGTCTGCCTGTCTGCCTGTCTGCCTGCTCGTCTGTCTGCCTGTCTGTCTGTCTGCTCGTCTGTCTGCCTGTCTGTCTGTCTGTCTGCTCGTCTGTCTGCCTGTCTGTCTGCTCGTCTGTCTGCCTGTCTGTCTGTCTGTCTGCTCGTCTGTCTGCCTTTCTGCCTGTCTGTCTGTCTGCTCGTCTGTCTGCCTGTCTGTCTGTCTGCTCGTCTGTCTGCCTGTCTGTATGTATGTCTGTCTGTCTGTCTGTCTGTCTTCCCATCTGTCTGTCTGCCCATCTGTCTGTCTGCCTGTCTGTCTGCCTGTCTCTTTCCTTCTTTCTGTGCTTTTTCTGCCCCCCCCCCCCCCGCTTTTTTTCCCTCTGCTTTTCTGTCCTTCCCTCTCTGTCTTTTTACACACACATTCACACAAGGGGAACCAGAGATGTTGTAAACATCAGAATTGTGAAATGGAACCTCCCAGATGCCATGTAGTTTCTCCCCAGAGGGGAGGTTGTGATGGCGTTCCTACTCGGACAGAGGTGTAGAGGGCAGCTCAACATCCCCCATTACGGCTGACAGTGAGTAGCCCTCGGAGCTGACAGCTAGACATGTCACTTCAGGACTTCCAAAGCGCCACACCACCTGACTTTACCTGCAGACAGAATCCTGTAGGCCGTGTGGTGGTTCATTTTTCACATGAATGTCATCGTTTCATGGTTCGGATGTCCTTAAATTTTTACATTGACAACTAGCAGTTGACAGGAAGAATAGACATTGTCTTCTGTTCTTGAACATTTAGGTTGGAGAAGTAATTTTCCATCACTTGTTATCAGTGTTAGTGGCAATTTTTGTGAATAATAGTAATTGAAAAAAATCTGACCCATAATGTTATTCATGTTCACTATCACAGTATATTACACGCATCGTCATGGGTCAGGTTGTTTTGAGGGGGTAGAAAAATAGTGAGAATCAATAAGTATCATTTTATCCACATGGAACCCCTGAAAGAAACCCAGAAAAGATCAATAAACTACAAGCAAGTGAACAAGAAAACACAAAGGGAGGCCAACGCCTAAATAACCCATATCCAGGGCTATCATAGTCTCTTTAAAGAACATCAGATCTGCTCTTGTTCTGAGAAGTGAATATACGTTTTTATCAACATAGTTCCACAATCCTCGGGGGAAATAATACACAGTAAATATTTGGCTCTTGCTGCAAGGGAAAACTCCTTTAGTATAAATCTTCCCTCTGTTGCAATGTTGTATCTTCTGCATAAATTCAGAGTGAAACTATGCTGAAGTGTGGTGAATGCACAGTCATTGTCAGAAAATTTTATCAACCCTGAGAATGGCTATAGTTAAATGGTAGCATCCCCGATTGAAACTAATTTGGTCAGCATTTCGATTCTGGTCTTATTATATGAATCATCAAGAGTTGTTCAAAAGTGTGATTATCCGTCAAATGAACAGCCAAAAGTTTTGTTTTTCCCCGCTGACGACACTCTTTGTGTTTGACCTATGACCTCTTTGTGTTTGACTTAGAGATATTTGTGCGGCCATATAGTCATTGTATATTGAACTTGACTGCTTACTAAGCTATATAACCCCGTTTTTATCCTCTAGGTAAAAATAGCCATTGCCAACTCAAGTATTTCGGACAAGCTAGAAAACCAACACATTAAGACTGAGATTGAAATTCAATTATTTGCTAAACAATGCACTACTTATGTGCATTAAGATTGCTCACAAGATTATCATAAATTGCAGACTTTGGGCTGTATTATGTATATGTATTCACACAACCACAAAAACCCACGCATAGAGATCATAACATTCTACATGATCTTACTATGCCCAACATACAGACTTGCATAGTATATAAAGTCTCATATCTCCTATCAAGCACCACACGGTAAAGTAGGTCTAAGCTCAAACCTGTGCCAGTCAGAGTGACGAATAATTAAAAGATGATACAATTGTCAGAAAGTACTTTTAAACTCAAGATGAATCTGCGTACTTCTAGTTATTCTAGATTGAATGATGAAGTAAGAAGGGCGCAATGTTTTTTTGTCTGCAAAAGGCATTTGGCACACATTGGTCTTGATTTGCTGGGTGGATCTTCTAATTGATGAAATAACAAATGATTCATACATGCTGGCTCTAATTGCTCTTCGCTTTCATCTCTATAACAGTATCATCTGAACCCCAGGCTCTGTAAAATCTCCAACACTGAGGGAACTTCAAATGGTTAAAACAACAAAAGTAAGCTAACTGATGCACTCCAGCTTTGACAGCAATCTCCATAACACTCTTAAGGACATTCTGGCAGATGATAGATTCATGTCAGTGTGGGTGATTGTTCACTTGCACGGTTGTTCCGGTTGAGCTCTGCTGTGTGCAAGTTAAATCCTTACTAAAGTGATTAGACCTGGGTTCGGGAGTGAGTAAATAACTAGATCTACAAAACCGTCTCAGTTGATTAAACATCTGTTAATCAATAGGAAGTAGCATGAGCTTAGTTGCCAGCCACTTGTTTACAGAAATGTCCCCAATTGGCCATCTCTATATAATGAGTAAAAGAACAGGTCTTAGTGTGGATTACTGTGCCAATGTGGCCCTCTTGAAAACTCCCATATACTGTGTATGGACTTGCCTTAATAGTCCAGATATGTTAGAAGATTCTAAGCTTCTTTTAAAGGCCAATTAGGCAGGACAGATGCATGCTAACAGCAATAGAACTAGCAGTAGTTCCATGTTAGGGTGTCCTCTGAAGTCCTGGCTAGCTCATTTGAAAACTGACAAGGTCTTTGCTCGTCCTTGTGTTCCAGCCCTATTTCTACACACTGAACACACTGTATGTGTCTTTCTCTAGTAATTCAGAGTAATTAAGATGACCTTTTTGACCTTGCTTCATGCCCTTTAGTGGAATGGTACTGTAGTAGAAAGTAATAAAGCACATTTAGTTAACATTTCTTATAACAACACAAGCACCATACCATGTCCACTTTTGTGTAAACATTTATTCATGTAGAGTACAGTTATGAATGGTTCTATAAAAGAGGATTGTGTGGAAATAGTGCAGAAAAATTCTGTGATGTGGAGTGTGACTTCTCCTTGGGACCAAAACAAGATCAACATTGTCTGACCAGGTGCAATAATCAACATAACTGTGCTGACAAAATGGTCACCACTACTCATACTGATCAGAAGATAAGTCAATGAGAATATTTTAAAGGGTTGTCCATGGCTTAGTGGGCCAGAAGGGTAATCTTTCCCAGATCATGAATAATGTGTTGGCAACAGTTGATCATTTATTCCCAACACAGCAGGACATGTAATAATAATTAGTCAGTTACTCCCAAAAAACAGTTGTTTATGATTGAATATGTTCATTTAGTGATTAGTCCTTGATGTTGACAACACCTTGAGACTTCAAAAGTCCTGTAGCTATCATGTAGTAGGCCTGACCATAATCAGTAATACCTGGATGCCCTCTGGTTGCTGTATGAATCCAAGCATTAAAAACGTGAAGCACTTTTTAGAAGGGAAAAAACAGTGACAGTCATGCAGCTGAGGAGCAAGTCAAATGCAAAGAGAAACGGCCAGGGAGAGTTTATACTTGCATGACTCTGTGACACCATGTGTTTATTAGCATGCAACCTCGGCTCTACAAACACCCCCTCCACAACCCCCTCAGCCCCCCATCCCATCACACACACAAATACACACACACAGACCAGAATCCATTCCAACCCTTTAACCGTGGGCTAGGCAACTGGGCATACTCAGTGAGCGTAGCTAATCAGTGAAGCCAAGCCATCTCCTTTGACAGAGAGAGCCCCCTCTCCATCCCTCATGCTCTCTCTCTCCCTCGCTCTCTCCCTCAGTCAGAGCACCACCGCAGATGACTGCCGGCCGCGTGACTCCGTCAAGGGAGGATGGGAAATGAATTTGACACACATCTAAATAGTTTGTCATGTTGCATTCACTTCCAGAGTTTGTCCTGAAATCGCACGGGCGGAGAAATAAGTCGCTATCAAATAGCGCTACAGCTAACTTCCCAGTAGTCGAGATTCTGCAAGGTGTGTGGAAGAGTTTTCATCATTGGCTGATGTTCAGACGAGAGGGGAGGATGTATTCGTTCAGCAGTTTCTTCAGACACTATAGGTTCAAAGTCAAAGATATTCCCGCTCAAGAGATGTGCAGTGCTGCAGGTTTATCTGCAGTAATTGGTGTTAAGATCTAAAGGTTCTTTGACCATACCTGATTTTTTACTGTGAAACACTGTCCTAGTATGTTCTCCGACATCTCACTGCAACATCTAAAAGTCTGTGTTATGCAAACGTTCTTTCAAATGTATTTACAAATGAATGTCTGTGACACATTCATTATCACATACCTTTACCCTTGACCTGTCTTTATTTATTTATATATTTGTATAAGTTGTGAAGGTATGGAGAGGGATGAAGATATCTACAACTAAACAGTGACCCCTTGTAAAGTAACATAAGAAAAAAAATGGAAAAGTTTGATGGCGTCGTAAATCATGTTCCCTGTGGCAGCCAGCCCAATGGGGCTCTGAGGCCAGGATGAGTCTACACCCGTCCCCTCCACCTACCTCCTGCTCCTCCCTCCTACTCCTCCTTCCTCCCCTTGTCCCCTGGCTGTGTCTGTTCTTCCAGACCAACTAAAAAAGTGAAACGTCCAGAATGTGTTTGTTCTCCTTCCAGCTAAACACTGTGAAGGTACTGACCGGACGATTTTCAGACAGTCAACCTACATACATACTGTACGTTATACTGATGTATACTCATATTCATGGAAACACATGTCACACACACAAAGACAGACACACACATGTATATATTTACACAAATATAGTGTTTCTCCAGTCAGTTTAAGAGGGTGGGTCAGATGGCTAAGCGGTTAGGGAGTCGGGCTATTAATCAGAGAGTTGTTGGTTCGATTCCTGGCCGTGTCAATGATGTTGTGTCCTTAGGCAAGGCACTTCACCCTACCTGCCTCGGGAGAATGTCCCTGTACTTGCTATAAGTTGCTCTGGATAAGAGCGTCTGCGAAATGAAATGTACATTTAATATGGCAGAACATTTATTGATATGTATTTAGTGAAGAGATTTAAGGGTGTTTCTGATCTTTGCGGTCTCTTGTTGTCTTCGCAGGACCCGCTGAGAGTCTGAGAACTTACGTGAGAAAAGGAAAAGGCAAGTGTTGAAATCATTTCATCTTCCAACTCCAACCCTCCCAGCTCGGTGATCATAAGGAATTCTGTGCGGCTGCGTTACTGGGCTGTGATTTAGATGGCTCTCACTGCCTGGGAAATGGGACCTGTGGGAATTGGCCTTGGAGGGAGTCCTCTCTCTCTCTTTCCTCCTCTCCCACTTCCATTCCTGTGGCTGTTGACATAGACTGTCAGTGGGAGTCTGTGTTGCACAGTGTCATTCCCAAAGGAAAGAGGGATTAGGCTGGGACTATGCCACAGATGGACTCCTACTACCATGTAATCATCCAGAATTTTATTTTTCTTCTTCTTCGTCTTCTTTTTCTTCTTCTTCCCGAGCTCAAACACTAGTGGACATGAATGTTGTAGTTTGCTAATTTGACTGCACTGAAAGAGAAAGGGTGGGGGGGGAGAGAGAGAAAGTAACATGACAAATCAAAAGGCAAAAAAGAAGGAGGGTGGGGTTGCTTCCGCTTCCTTTTTCTGCATAATGTGGTTCCTATTAGCGACATCATTCAGCGGGTTTTTCTGATGATAATTTGAAAATCTGGGGTTGTGCTGCTAATCCGGCCGCATTACACTTTGCCGAGGGATTACTGAGTGACAACTTCAAGTGAAACGAAAGATGTTAGGGCCTCTTAAGCCGTGTTCCTATTAAAAGCCACAGTGCGCTGTGATACCGTGGCAGGCTTCATTGCACACTTGCCAACTAGTTGCCGAAATATATCCACTGATAAACGCTCCACTGCTCATAGGGATTTCTACATCTTTTTCCTAACCCGCTTACTTTCTCTTTCCCTCTCCAACTCTTTCTCTCTCTGAATGTCTCTCTCTCTCTCTCTCTCTCTCTCTCTCTCTTACATTTACATGTATTCATTTTTCTTATTTCAACTGTTTCAATCAACCTCTTAAAATATTTTTTTTGGGGGGGTAGAGGTGAAAAACCACTGACGCTTTGATGTCCTGCCCCACCCAGCCCCACTCCACCCTTCTTTGAAATCTGTGGAACCGGCATTGTCACCTGACCCAGAATGCATCAAAACCAGAGAAGGTTTAAAGAGGTTTTACTTCCTCCACAAATCCACCTATCAGGTGTTTACAGCATTTTTTAATCCTTTTAGGAAAAAACAAAAAAACAAAAAGAGAAAAATAAATATCACAGTTCTACATTATTTCAAGGACATTGCTATTAGGGTGTTGGGACTGAATGTGGTAAATCTTTGCCTCTTGAAGTAATTAATTTAGGATTGACCCAATCTTGCCCCTTCTACCCTAAAGAGAACGCAGGTCTAAACTCCATTAGGTTACGCTGTTGGTATCCCATGGCAAACATGAAATAAGATTCTGACAGCAAATTAAAGAATTAGAGAGACACAGGGGGGTTATAAAGGAGAGGGGGAAAAAGTGGTTGTTTTTTACAGTGACCTGGATATGCAACAGTTCAAGACACATTGCTTTACTCTTTACATCTGTCTGCAAAGTAACTCCCCAGAGCGGGGCAGAGTAACCGCTCAATCCCAGGTAATTAACTTCACTGTGACCTACGGAACACTCACACCAGACACCACAATCCTTTAAGCACAACACTCCATTAGTCATATCCCACAAGGCCTGGACAAACAGGAAAGGATGTTGGGGTGTTTGTCTATACTAGAATCAACCAGAGGGGACTGAAGTATCAAGATAAAGATGAAAAGTTGTTGACTTTAGAGTTGAGTCGAGGTTAAAATATAGTTTGGTGACTCTTTGCTGAAAGCCGGATGACCCCTGTTTGTACAACCATTGATCTCCATTTGTTACCCAGTGCCATTTTCAAATAGATTCACTACAGCACTGTCATGGGGACACAACAATTCTTGCAATTTCTGGTTGCCATTTAACAACCTACGCTGTGTCGTGGCCTCACTACCAGCCCAAAGACAGGCCAAGATAAAGTTAGTCACATGTTACAGAGTAGCACCAATTGCAGAGAGGATAATATACAGTGCAGTAATACAAATTATTTGTGGATTTTCTCAAATTCCAACATAATAGAAAAGCCAGTGAGTAAACACAATTTGTTTATGTAGGAAGATTAAAGCATTAGTTAAACAGGAAGCATTCAAATAGTCTGTTCATATGACATATTTGATCTTGTAAACGTACAATGATTAAACAAAGTGCGGCAGTTCCAATCGCAAATACAGGTATGACAACATCCAAGTTGCTCGATCCGTTCCTTAGGAAGAAAGTAGCTGACCACTGCCCCAACTGACAATCTCCAATGCAGATTGCTACAAATGCTCTGGTACTAATCCAGAACTCCAAAAGTCTATGTTTCACCGTCCATTCATTTGCCAAATACAATATGTTTTATCTTCCTACTGCATACAGTCTGCACCTCTTTGTACATGCAAACGTCTCTACAGAAGGGGATCCTTCTCTGAATAGCCTACCGTAAGTTCTCCAAAGGTTCCTTAATTTTTACTGAATGTTCCGGTGAGTTTTCCGTTGTCTTCTGTGAGGGCTTTTGGTTGGTTTAGGTGCAGTTCTATGGGCATAGAGAAGCCCTCTGACTTTGCTTGTAAAAAGGGTTATACAAATCCAATTTGATTTGAGTTACCTTTGTCACACCTACCTAGTCAAACAAACACCACTGCGACGTGTATCGTATCTTTGAGTTGTAAACGGGGCGTCTTCAAGTCAATATAATATCTGCAAATGTCAAGGCGCTTTGAACCAAAAGCTTATTGAAATTTCAGTGCGGCTGAATGCCCGGCTTCTAATGAGGGAGGAAAAGGACAGGATTTCTCTGGCTGTGCAGCCGTCGAACCAATTACCAGACTTCCCTGCTGCTGAACCATGGGAGAAAGTCCATAGGTGGTACTGTGGAGGATAAAGGGAAGCAATGCTGTTTTAGTGAGAAGAAGTTAATGGACTTTCAGCTTCTTCTTCTTCGTCTTTTCTCTGTCTCCCCTGTCTCTCTCTGACACGCTGAGGTAAGGAGCTGGCCGTCAGCTGACAGCCATCAGAGAACAAAGCTTGTGAAGTGACTGCTTACATCAAGTTTGCTTTTTCCTTGTCTTGGTGGAATGTTTTATTCATCCAATGGGATTCAGACACTGAAGTTACCTTGGTTTCTTCTTCAAAAAATATATTTTTGGACAGAGACACGGAATGTTTGGGTTAAGATACGGGGAAGACATTCAGGAATGGGCTGTGCTGGAATCGAACCCAATCCACAGCATTAGGATCTCAGCCCTTAAGGTTCACGCTCTCTCTGGTGAGCCTACAGGGCACCCCAGGGTACTTTGGCTCTACCAAGCTGAGCAGCAGTGACGTAAAGTACAGATAAGTAATAGTAGAACACCTGTTCATTAACTGTGACTTTTTTTTGCGTGCACCTTTATATTACAAAACTAGCTGCATGTAACAGTATTTGATCATGTTTTTGCAGCTGAAAAAATTAAAAAGCCAGATAAATCTCTGCATTTCAGGAATGAATGTTTACGTTCTACAGAATCCAAAATGGATCATCTACTTCTAAAGGCCGATACAGTACATGTGTCCACAGCCGAATCGTGGCTCAACTGGGACTATGTGAAGCTGCAAGCACAAAGCTTTGGTGTCTGGCTCGCACTGTCTTTCACCACGGCCTCCCTGCATCAAAGTGGATATTCCAAACAGGTGTCTGTGGAGGGGCGGAGAGGAGAGAGGCGCTGAGGGTGCCCGGTGCGTTTGTCAATCAGGCAGCAAACGGGGGAGAGAGTGGGGCAGGAGATGACTGATTCATGGGCGGGCTGGCTGGCAGGTGGTATGTGTGTGTGTGTGTGTGTGTCTGGTAGTGTGTGTGGACCTGCTTGGAGCTGCAGCAGGCCATTCTGCTGACAGATTGGCTTGGCTTTGTATGGGCCATCAGCACCCCCAGGCTTCTGTGTACATCCTCCTCACTCACTGTGTCCAGCCACTGCACAGCATGTTCCGTGCATGCTCGTTTGAGTGATGTGTCTGGTTCAAACTGTACACCAGTGTGCATGTGTGTACGCGTTGGTGTACGCACACTGTATCTGAAGTGGATTCAGGTCTCGGTTCATGTAGCTGCAGCGATCGTGGAGATACTGTACATGATGTGATTGTGCCAGACATCTGGCTGCTACACCTCAGGTTTGGTCTTCAGCAGAATGGCACAGAGCCTGTCTTGTACACATCTGAGCCTGTACAGTTCTGGACTCACATCCGTAATTTGACATGACAGCCATCCTCTCAGAATCATTCTCCGGCATGTTCTGAATGATGCAGTAGCTAGTAGTGAACAAACTGTGAAAACACAGGGACAGAATTACAGCACAAGCTGCTGTACTGTGAAGGCAACAAATGCTCCCTACCAGCTGCGGTCGACTGGCTTCGATTTTGCCTTTCAAGACCGTGTTTCCTCAAAGCAGATTTGCAACTTCTGTTACAAGTAGGCTACAGCGGCAGGAGCGTCACTGCTGAAAGCAGCAGCGAAGTGAAGTTAGAGGTAGCCGAGGCATCAAGGTGACTTCAAAAAGTACAGAAAAGTACCAAAGCACAATGGGATGGTTTGATTTTGTATCGAGGTGAACATTTTAACCTCCTGATCATTCTTCCAGAACAAATGAAGACAGATGAGAATGTGAGGGTTGGGAACGCACTACGTTCACCTTTTATTCAACACTGACAGCACTGCCCTCCCCCCCACCTTTTCACACCCCAGTACTTGTCAGGTAACCATTTCCCAAATGCCACCTCCAATTACATGAGATATTACTAATGATTATACACTGTGTGCGAATGCAAATGTAGGCAAAGGATGAGTGTACTGAGTGCTTGGAGACGGCGGAACCATGACTAATGATGTCAGAAACGAAGTCTCTGCTCCTACCACTGTCTAAAAAGAGCGGCGGGAGGTTTTAATTACTCGCCAGTCTGGCTGCCGGGTGACCTTTTGTCAAGACCCGGACAGAAGTCAATTACAACGATGATTTTCCATCTCCCTATCTTGCTATATGCTTGCTGATAGGTCAGCTATGAAAATGTGTTGTCAAAGGTCATTATTATATTAATTTGCAGGTTGGATAAGTTAGAAATCTCCAATGTCAAAATATATGGATGGAGGGTAAGGGTTAAAGATTCAGTTCTTGATAATAGCTGTTGTTTGCCTGCAATTGTTGCCATTGTTAAATACATATAGATTGCTAGTCTGAATCATTCCCTAGTTTATTTTTTACACAATTAGAACCAAAAAACATTGGGACAAATGTTCACAAACATTTCACCTTAACATCCACAGGAGTCAGCTGGTATCACCTCGGTAACCTGGGACCAGAGGTCTGCCCTGAGATCAAACACGTGGAGGAGGTGGGTGTTGTAAGGCCTCGTCTGTGACAGGAACATCCTTCAGATATGGGTTGAGTTGGGTTGGGGTGGGGGGACCTTGCCGGGAATGCCACCCACCGATCACACCTCATCTCGTGTGTCTTCCGATGCAGTGTCTGAGGGCCGGATGCACGTGCATCCACACACTGGGACAGCGAGAAGCATCATGTGGGTTTTATTTGATGAAGAGGGAGTGTGTGTGAAATGTCTGCAATAAGATGTCCCACTTTAAGAGAGGCAATGAAAATACATTTATTATGTATTTATATTAATGATATGTTTTTGCTGGTGTGTTTGACCTAGATAGGAATGCCAGTCCCAGTGCCTCATGTTTCAGTTCCGTCACAGTGTGACAAGGGTCTGTGTTCAACATCTAGGAGGGTCAAGGGACAAAGCTTTGAATATGATTTTTCATCAGAAAAAAATTCTCTTTAGCTAACTTCTTTTTTTTTTTATCAGAGAAGGTGCTGTAATTAGCTTTGTGACCCACTCCCGCAGTTTTATCCAAACACATGGACTAAACACTATCAGTTTGGACTCTCACTCCCCACTCAAACTAGATAAATATAACTGCAGTGAATGGTGCTATAACTGCTTTTGAATAGTGAGTAGCCCGAAAGGATCCGCAGCCCTCACAGTGAGATTCACAGGCAGCAGTGGTGCAGCATCCGTCAATAACCTTCTCTGACACATCCACACAATCTCTCAACCGCTCTCCCTCTGCCTCAGCATTGTCAAACTTGACTCAACGTGGTCTCCTCTCTGGGCTTTTATCTCCCCCACATGCCTTGACGCTGACATTTTCATAAAAGCTGTGGTCCATTTTTGGGGCGGGGGAAATCTGTACTGATAGGGAATGTCTTGGTGCCTGGGAAAATGAAATGATGTTCTTGTTCAGAGGTGAGGAGACATTATTCCATTCTCTCTCTAGTCAACGAAGTGCTGCCCGTGTATACAGACTGCCTACTCTTGAGCTTTTCCAGGCTGTGTGGGAGAAGTAACTGCGAGAGATATGGCCCATCAGACAGTGTTATAGCTAGTGTTAGTGCATCTGCCGCTATTAACATAAACACACTCATGAATGTACAACTTAAATACTCTTAAAGAGCCTGAAGGGAAGGCACATGTTTCTTACTGTTCAAATGGGCAAGCTGTATTTGTTTAGTGAGTATAACTAGCCCGCAGGCTAAAAAAAAGAGCAGATATTGGATAAATAAGCCGGTATGAATGATGAATGAATGTTTAAGCATTAGCGTTAGCAACAGTGTTTAGTGAAAAGGACTGCATGTGCATTCACCAGCACTGATCCCAGTAAAACTTTCACCTCATTTATCCTGAATACAATCCCCCAATAATGCTAATTGTTGAAATTTGGCGCAAAATTAATCTGGCAACACGTCTGTGTGAATAAATTGTATCATTACTACCTCATAAGGGAGCACAAAGAGGGAATTTACTCAGCATCATAATCCAATCAGTTTATTCATTCCCCTCCCATGACTTCTTTCATCCTGCTTTTGCCAAATATGCCAACAACAAAGCATTTGTAACAGGCTTACCACTGTAATATCTGATGTAATTCAGATAATTACTTTATTTGCTCATATATAGTAGGCCTGTTAATATGCTAGCTAACTCAAGCTAAGGCACTAAGTTTTGGAGAAAGAGACTAACAAAGACAGAGAGGCGCACTATGACCATATGAGATGTCCTCGTTTTCCTCGTCTTGGCATGGTCGCCGTTGTGGAGAAAGGAGGACAAAATCTGACTGTCATTTCAGGTAGGAGGGGTGCTCAGGCAGAACCTATTCATTCTGACCTACATAGGCGCTCTTCATGGAGAAAGAGGTTAATGCTCTGTCACCTCTCTCCCCAAGTCATGTGATCGTCAGCGCTCGCCTTTCAACACAGTGTATCTGATGAAATCAAGGGAGAGAAAGAAGGAGAGGGAAAGAAAGAATGCTTTTGTGTGACCAAAGTGGCTTTTCAATGCAAAAAGCAGGACACAATTGCCCCCACCCTCCGCCGTCATCCGTCCCCACTCATCTCTACCTTTTCTCTCTCTCTTTCTCTCCCTTTTTTTCTTTCTCTTCCTGTTCTTTTTTCTGTATATACATATTTGTATATATATATATATATATATATATATATATATATATATATATATATATATATATATATACTGTATATGTCTCTCTCTTCCTATCTTTAGATGAGTCTGGCTGTATGCTGTAGGTGTGACACAGGTAAATTGGTGCAATGTCAACATGAAGTGGGGGCAGCATTGCTTTCATCATCAGATGAGAATCCTCACCTCCAACTGTAAGTGCAGCAAATCACAAGGGAAATTGGGGAAACACTGACAACAATTGTTGGGGTGAGAATTATACATCTAGACTAGCCAAAAGTGACATGGTATAGCAGTGCACTGCTGGGTTTGGTTGTTTCAAATGGCACATTTGAAAGAAGAGAAGTGGGTATAATTTCCTTACATCTCTAAACCTAATAAACAGGTTTTAGGTGGATCATTGGGGTAGTCTGTTGACCTTAATGCTTGTGGATCCATATGGAAGAAAAAAAATTGCTCTATTGTTTATGTTGGATGTACATTGATTTTTAGTTCAGTACAGAATACAATCAGCAATAAAAAGAAAAAAGTAAATAGCAATATTTGTGAATTTTTCACCAGTGCAGAGCTCTGAACTGGTGAAAAATACCTCTTATTTCAATTTTTCTCAGGGTTTCCACAGATAATTGTGAAGGTGGGCAAAACAAGGCCTTGGAAAATAATAAGCTTGAGCAGTTTGTATCTGCATGAAGAGGAGTGGACCTGACTGCCTGCTCGGTCGTCAGTGATTTTTCCATGAGCAGGGCTGGGTCACTCGCTTATTTTTGAAGTCTATTTTCATCAAAACAAAATTCTATCACACACAATCTCTCAAATCTATGACAGGAGATCCATTATTTATCTCACTTTTCTTTAATCCAGTTTTTATTATGGCTTAATTCCTCTCCACTCTTGGTCTTTCACACTCATTTTCCCCTGGTCCTGCCTCCTCTCCTTGGCTCATCTTTCCCTATCTTCTCTCATGTCTCAGGAGGCTCATCACAGATCCTTTCTAGGTTTTTACTTCATCCACTGCAGTCAGTCATTACCATGAAGGTTGACATCGGCATTGGCTTGCCATCTAATTGCACATGCTCCAGTTGCTTTAGGGACAGACTTTTCTTTGCCGTTTCCGTCCACCTCTCCCTCATTTTGCAGCCAGCATCCTTTCTATATTTTTGTTTTTATTTTTTCTTTCTTAGCTCAAATTGCCTGTGTGTCCTTCTCCAAGCTCCCCAGGAATGTCCTATCCTCTCCGGCCCTCCCCTTCCCTTTCCCTTCCCTCTTGTTGGGCTCCTGCTATCACCGGCGTGACATCCGGCTTCCATTACGCCCCATCAGCGCGCCTGTCCTCTGACACCCTATACGGGGGGACATTACAGCTAACCCTTCAACCCCACCCCCATAGAAATGGATACAAACCATCTTTTCTGTGTATGACTGACCACCTGCTAGATGTAGTACACTCACCTCCCATATAACACTTGCAAGACTTAGGCTGAATTCGGGCAACCTGGAAATAAATGTGCATGCATTTTCTCATGGGAGTTTCCTGATTAACAAGTGCCCTGCCCCTTTCTGTGACACCACACCAATCAAGTTTTGTGATTTCAGCCACATTACATCCATGCTAAACCTAGAGTTCTGTGGACTACACATTGTCATAGCATGTGTCCCACATTACCTAATGTCCCTGATTACCTGAATTTATCAATAAATACTGCAGAGTATTTTTCTCAGATTGTAAAATTTTCACTTTACAGCAGAGTGCAACTACTCATTATGGACCTTACAAATCCCTGTGTCAAACTTGAATAAAGGACTAGTTTTTAACCACAGCACAATGACCTCTAATTTTAATTTCTCAAGAAGGCACGAGCAGGCGGGAAAAAGAGAGATAGTTTGAGAAGAAGAGATGGGAAAAACTGGATCGATTTCTGTAAAATTACTATTAGAGTTCCAAGGGTATTACAAAAAAAAGCTATGTTGGTTTCCGAAACAGATGTCGAATTGCTTTCCAGCGGCACAGAGAGCTCAGATGCAGTAAAAACAAGCCTGTCAATAATAGAGAGTCAGAGTCTGGGAAATCCACATCAATGGTGTGGTTCACCGCTGAGAGACCTTGGTAGCCAAACTAGCGTATGGAAAGCATATGGATTGGGGCAGTATCAAAGTTAGAGTTACACAAGGAAAATTTCAATAAAATAAAGAAAGAGCCTGCACACAACACACGCACACACACACCAACCACAAGCAGGCATACACACGTGTCCCCCTCTCTAACCATAGCGAGGACAGAGCTGTTGGAAATTAAACTGTGGCTGGGGCCATGCACTCATACAAGGCAGATCTAATATTTCAGACTTTTTATATGCAGCCCTCTTAAAGGGAACTTTTCCAGCCAGCTGTAGTTTACTGACCTCTGCCTTTGTCCAGGAGTCAGGGGAAAAAAATGTTTAATCGAAAAAATGAAACACAATTCAAATGGCATTCCCTGAGCTGTGAGACTTGATTTGCTCTGCAGAAAGTATTAGAAATACTCATTGTAACTTCCCCACAGCTACCCATAATTCAATGCTCATCTTGACTATACCCCTGTTATGAATTCACACCATCTTATCCTTTGTTTATCATTTGTTGAAAAGAAATGAAGAAAAAAATGCTAGTGTAACAAAGTTCCAACTGTATTGATTCAGCAAAAATACACTTATTTTGAATGCTTTGTATTCTGTGAAAACGTATGGGGTCTTGCCTTTGTTCTTTGTTGGCACTTGGTTCAATAAAAAATATAAATAAACTTACGGGATTTGTTATAAAACCAAAAGTGGGTCCACTGATGTAATCCATGACACCCATGGCATTCTGATTGCTCCATTATATCAATGACTATAATTACAGTTATTGGTAGGGAGTGAAAATAAATTATAGTTGATTGATGTTTAGAGATAGAATAACTTGCACAATACAGAATGTCAAGCATAACAAGACTTGGGAATAGTAACAGGTATCAAATAAAACAAACATCATGGTCAGACTTTCATTCATTTTAGTTAATGAAAAGTGAGACCGACACATTCTTTATTCCTTGTTTCCAAACAGAAATGTTTCTGATAGTCACAGTTCAGAGAAGGCTTTAAAAAGCCCGACCAGTGGGTCGTCCACACTGTTATCTAATGCATTTCTTCAGGTTGTTCTCCTTCCTGAGGCTAGGGCCACCTGGAGGCAGTGGTGAAACACAGGTGAGATATTGATGGGTTTTACACTGAGAGATACTCGCTGGAGGTGTTTGCCCCTTTCTGGCGTTTGTAAACTGATAAGCTGGGGGGCCAATGACACCAGCATCGCCCCCTGAGTTGTTTTCTATTATTCACGTAGAGTGTGTGTGTGTGTGTGTGTGTGTGTGTGTGTGTGTGTGTGTGTGTGTGTGTGTGTGTGTGTGTGTGTGTGTGTGCGCGTGTGTGTGTGTGGAGTGGAGTGGGGGTGGTACATTTTTCTTTGTGACAGTATGCCAACAGTAAAGACCTCACAGTATACTTGTGAAGCCCATGTCTGTCTTAGTGCCTTGTAAGAATAAAACTGTCTGGGCTTTGCTACTGCTTAAGGAATGTGTTACAATGTCTCCTGTAAGAGAGACAGTTAACTTAATAAAGCTGCTCCATGGCTCTCTCTCCCAGAGTTCATTGCGTTGCCCCTGGAGCACTGGAGTCTTCCTAGGAGTCATTGATGGATGGCTGACATTATTTTTATCAGTGTAACATGATCTGCCCATATGGCCTCCTGTCTCAGCAGCTCGTAAGCTCAGTTAACCAAACTAAAAATACAGGCATGCACTGTCTCATGCATGCTCCCATCTATCAGGTGGAATTCAGAGGTGAATCATCATTTACTACGTTAAATATGCATGAGTCCTAACCCACGTTGAGGACACGACATTCATCATGTGATCGGTGGAGAAGTAATGTGGTTTATCCACCAGTGCACAAATCCCGCTCTCTTATCGTCTCACTGCTTTCTGCTATCTAAGCATGAGATAATTTATTTAAATGGCAGATGTAAAATCTGGAGGCAATGACACTATACTTGTATAATTGGCTTGGGTAACTTTATTGGGTCTTGTTATGTAGATACAGTATGTTTCTGTTGAAAAATAACAAATCCACCCAATGTTTGTGTGTACTTTTTTGGGGCGGTGGATCTTGATCAGTTCTTGGCCTGCACCAACACATTTAGGTCACAACACACTCAGCAGCCGACTCATTTGAGATTCTCCTTGCGCAGCTCTAATGCTAAACAAGGTAGAGTATAACTACTGGCTTCTAAGAAATAAATTATGATATGCCTGGAGTTCCAGATAGAGATAAAGCATTCCAATACAATATTAAATCTTCCCCAAATTAGTGGGGAATGTATAATTGAAGAGGCTGTGAATATCTGCCTGACTAAAAAGCACTGTGCTAATGAGGTGCACACAAACTGCATCAGAGCACCCAAACCTTTATTTCGTTTTTTTTGGTCCAGCTTTCTTCACCTTACACACACACACATACACACACACGCATACACACACACACACAGTGGTGCCTCATGCACAGCCTCCCCGCAGAAACAGATCAACACGCACACAGCGTGACGTGGTACACACAGTGCCCAAGTGTGCGCGAAACACAGTTTCATCAGAGGGAAGTGAGCTTACCTTGGAACGCAACACACATCTCAGCAGGACTGGTGGGGCCACTGAGGTGTGTGGTAGCTGGTAGGTATGTGATGGTCTTCAACACGACTGCGTGCATGTGCTATGTGCTGTGTTTGGTGTATGTATGATTCAATGTTGTTTGTACAATATGTGCAAAAAGAGATTCCTTTGTGTATGGATCTGCCTGTTTGTGTATGGTGATAAATGCGTGTGTGTACAGGTGCCGCCTTGGAAGTAACGAGGGAGAGAAGAAGAGCGTGGGCGGAAGAGGAGCTGTCGCACGTGGGTGTAATTACCGCCTCTGTCTCAATGGCAGTGGTCTTGTCTCATTACTGTCATGGTGGGGTGTCCGCGCTGGCGGTGAACAGCAGGGGCGTTTCCCTGCCTCCCAAACCCCTCGAGCTGGATACACGGGTTGGGTTAGGGTTCCTGCTCTCCCCCACCACCCAAACCACAACCCTCTAGCACCGATACCTGCAAACCTACCGCTAATGGGCAGCTCCTATCTGCAAATAAGCCAGCTTCGGTGTCACTGTGGAGCCAGCCTGGCTGCCGCTGCTATCACGTCGCCTTGCTTATTAACTCTCTCTGTGGCTTCCTCTCACGCCCCTGGTTTCCTCTGTGCGAGTGGACGGGCACGTGCGTTTGTGTGTCTCTGTGTGTGTGAGTGATGTTAGATCTCAGCTCACTTCTTCAGAAAGTGAGTTGTTATCTACAGTAGATAATAACAAGACCAATTTGAGGGAGATTTTCTGCCAGATAGTGAAAGAGAGCCAGCCCCCGCGGCTCTCTGGACCAGAGTCCGGCTCATTGGAAATATTCTGAGTGTCTGGATGCATGGTGGGGACCTGGAACCTTGCCCCTTGGTGGGTGTCAGGGACCCCGCCCTCATCTAAGCTACCCACATCTGGCATCCCTGACCGTGGCCTGTGGAAGTATCTGCAGTCGCTCACTGGTAATTGCTAATGGTAATTACCGACCTTTTCCATGAACCAGGAGACTTATATAAATAAATGACTGGTGTGGTTAGCCAGGCAACTCACACACACAGCCACACGGATACAGACGACACACACACACGCACACATTGTTGTTCCCTCTATTTCCGCCTCTGGGGACCTACTCCGAACTCAGATGGTATGGTCCACAGACAGGGTCTATTGATGCTTCAGAGGTTAGGGGCATTAACCAACATGCTGATGTTTTTCCTCTTACCTGTAGTGTTATGTATCTATTGATAATGCTTTGGTTAAAGTTTTGGAGATGTCTACCTTCTCTTTTCAGAAATTGTAGGAGTTCTGAGTTAATGGTGCAGAATCGATATACAGTTGAAAATTCACATGGTTAGAATACCAATACCAAAATGACACTTTTAGGCCAATGGTAAAGGGACTACTTCAGATAAACCTACATGGTTCTGAAGATGGTGTGTTTGACACGCTGCACTGTTAAAACATACAGTAGCCTGTCATTGCCAGACCAATTTAAAACATGAGCTAGCAGATTCATCTGGTTCACAGCAGGTTTGAGAAATCCAGCATGTATCAGGAGAAGTGGTGTCACGTCATTGCAGGCCACAGTTTTCATAATGAGTATTATATAAGGCAAGACTTTAAATGCATCTTTGTGTCCCACTAGGGAATTCAAATCCCTCCTCAGTTTCACGTCATTGCACAGAGCCTATTCTCTCCTGGATCCTCCCCCCCACCAAGTCATAAGTGCTTGATGGAATTGGTGGAAGTGTGAATAAAAGTAATATCATTACATTTTTACATTTAATTCATAATTTGTACTTGTGTGTATTTGTACATTTTTGTTAGAGTTGATGAATCATGGTTTCTCCCTGTTTGAATAGGGGATCTTAGCCAGCTGTGGACACATCCCATCCTTATCAATCCATCATGCAGCCAACGTCAAAAGGAACCTCCCCCACGAAAGTGGTATGAAGCAGGTCTGAGATTTAGCTGTTAGCCAGGGTAATGTACTGTTGCCTCCAACATCATTAGTGCCCACAGCGGATGCTGTGTATCAGGCCGGTTGCTGGCCATCTATCAGGGGTCCGTCTCTCACCCTCAGGTTCCCTTCCATCTGGTGTAGCCTGGGAGTCTCGGCTCTCTGCGTGGCCATTTTAGTTTTCCCTTCTGGGCATTGTGGCCATGGGCTACGGCCACCTGCACCACCATGAGGGAACACGACCAAGGTTGCTGCGACGTGGTCCACCTCCATCCTCGATCCACGGCCCTGATGGAGGCAGGGAGCTCATTATGGGGGGGGGGGAGGAGAGGAGAATCAAACAATCTTTAGAGGGAGAGGATTAGCATGGTAGAGTACGCAGGTGAGAGAGAGGACAATATCGCGAAAGAGGGAGGTCGAGATTGTGAGCTGGCACGCAAAGACACACAGATGAAAATCTAGCTTGTTTGGGAGTTACACCGAGTGGGAGAGCGAAAGAGAGGGAGGTGAGGGTGAGAGATGCAGCGCGTGTGCTTGGATGGCGAGTGACGCAGCGTCGTCCTTAATTAGGCTGTGGGGCCTTCCCACAACATATTTACCACTCCAATAAAGCATGGAGGGCCTGCACAGCTCTGTGATTAAACAGACGTGTGCTCTAATACTGTGTGGCTGGAACAGCGTGCATGGAGGCAGGGTGGGGGTTCTGGAAAGACACCACAGACATGAGTCCTCTGGGCTAATTACCCCCTCACTTCCTCCATCATTTTTATTTTTTGCCCGACATACAGTGGGACGAGGCCCAATTTAGTCTGGGCAGACGCAGAAATTGTCCAAATCATTTAATCCATCTCCTGAGTACCCTAATGTAATTGCTTTTTGATTAATTGCGCTTGTGGATGATCATAGAAAAGGCTTGCTTTGTTGCTGTCGTAGTTTTCTGATTACACTTCAATGAGATTATTTGGTCTGATTGGTTGTTAACAGATCCTCTGTATTTCAACAAAATGGAAAAGAGAAAAAAAGATAACTTCATGGAACATGTTATTGATGGAGAACTAATTTCTAAAGGTAAAGAAAGTCAGATAAAGTTCCAAACCTTTGGTTTACAAAGTCCCCATAGTTAAAATTCTGACTAAATTATTGTGGATATGATGAGTTAAATGTACTCTAAGCTGCGCCTAAGTAATACGTACAAACCAGTAATTGTTCAATACTGTTTTCATCACCATGAATTTGTTTTTCATTGTAGAGGGAGAAGTTCAATGAAACAACCTTCTGAGGTACCAGCCTACAGTGATTTCAATCTGGGAAGTTAAATTATGCAGAAGCAGTAGTGCACAATTACTGTGAATTTTTAAGAAGTGGATGCCGCTGCTTCTGTTTCTGTCGTCTTCTTCTGTGTCTGTCGGCTGTCACCATGTTTATTGTTGTAAAATTGTAAGTAGTTGTCAACGTATTTCTGGTAAGGTAGAAAATATTTTGTCTTTGACCTACCTCATAGTGGATATCGCATTAAACATCTGTTTAGACAAGAAGTACGCAGTGGAGTCTGAGCAATGCCGCTTGTGTGGTATTTACATATACACACATTTATATACACATTCAAAAGTTGATTTAATGAAGGCCTTTAGGAGCCAGTCTTAGGCACTCTGATAGAGGATGCCTGCCTTTTGTGGACAAAGATGGCCGGAGACCATAGTCAAAGATCCAAGGAGCACCACGAAAGGAACTTAATAACTAACCTTCCCTTAGCCCTGAAAACAAACAGCAGATGACAACAGCAAAGAAATGTTGAGGGCAAATAAATTAAAAAAGTTAGAAGGAGATAGATACAACTACCAATATGAAGACAAATATATACAGGATGGAGATGGAGATGGAGAGAGTGAGAATGGGGTGAGAGAGAGTGGGAAAGTGATAGAGACAGAGCATTAGCATCTGTGTGGTCAACCAGACCGAGACAGCTGACACCAGGGCTGGTGTCCAAGCTGAGGGAAAGACACGCTGCAGGAAACAAAGACCTCTCAGGGGAAAACCTTGCTTTGGTTTCCCCCCTATTCTTCCCTTCCTCCGCGGTTGCAGTCATGTGGATTTTGCGTGTCACCGTTCAGTGAAACATGCAAATGACTTTTGAGTTTGTCGGACTTGAGACTCACACTTGAACCGTTTCTCTAGGCCAGCCTACAATGACGTTCATTCTAGATGTATCCAACCACCACCAGAGACACTGCATGGACGAGGGAAACAAGTTAGAGAGTGAAAGTATCAGTGACTGTGTGGAAAAAATGTCTTCCTCTCCGAGTTGCACAGGAAGTTTAGAACCAATCTCTTATTTTGAAACGGTTCGACATCTGGGGACAGACAGCTGGGCTTCAGCAGCGGGGAATGCTTCACATAAATGAAAACCGACGCAAATGCAGTAATTGTATTGGAGCCAGAATCATATGGTCGCCACTGCAAGCATATTGACGCCACCCCCCTTTCTGCCCGTGAAGCATTCTGGACTGATTTGAATTAGTGACACAAATCAGACAGAGGGACAAAGGAGCATAGAAAGCACAGAAACACACCACAGTTTTAATTGCACTTGCCAAGGTAGTATGAAGACGCAAAATGGAGACTCTCTTCCATCCATCCCTCCCTCCCTCCCCACTCACTCTTTCCCTACTGCAAACTCTCTGTCTACATCACACACAACATTGCACCTCCATACTCCTCATTACCAGGGCCTAATTCAAACGCACATCAGTGCCTGTGTGTTGAATGATGAACCAACGGTTGTCTTTTAGGATCAAATACTCCCCATCTCTTTGTGGAGTCTCTCTATCCTATGTTCATAGCCTTGAGACGGTCGACCAAAGGTTCTGTGAAAACAAATGAATTGGTATCCTTTGGACTTTTCAGTCCTCCACGCAGCATCCAGTGTGCGTGATTAGAATTTCACACAGATGTACACATTTGTGTAGGTTCACGTCTGTGAGTTTATGAATATACATCTTTCTTATTGCTACTTGGTGTGTGTTAGTGTGTGTGTGTGTTAGTGTGTGTGTCTGCACCATTCCACAACTGAATTGATAACTAGCAGAGACAGTCCAAAGGTGAAGGGAGAGAAAAGAGAGGCAGATGTTTTTGAGTCTCACAGAACTCCCCACAGCAATTTGCCTGGACTCTCGAGAAGCTAAATACGAGGAAACCAAGGTAATTTCAGTCTGAAAATAATTAATCCTATTTGAGGTGCCATATGCGTCAGGGATGCTATGAAGTGAGGGTTTGAGCGATGAACGCTGAATTGTCTCTAATACATGAATAAACAGATGACTCGTCTAAATCTCTTTGGACTTTTCATGAAATCATCATGGATTAGGAAAAGCTGAAAAGGAAGAGGTGGTGCACAGTATGTTTGGAAGCCATGCAGATCGTCTGGGTTGGAGGAACACGCTTCTGTAAGGTGTTGGATAACCATTTCAAGTTGACAGTTCAAAGCAGAATAGTCTGGTTGCATGTTTAGCTCTTGGTTAATGCATACATTTTCTTGGAAAACCCCTTGAGAATGTAATGTTGGAGATCCCGCGTGCACGCTCTGATCCGTGTCCACTGAGGAAGACCCTCGTAACTGTACAGAGCCAATGTTTTTCATTGAATATTTCTTGGATTGCTCATTATTTTAACCTGATAACCCAATCCCCTCGACAGACTACATTTAACAAACTGTGTACAGCTCCGTCAGTGTCATAGACCCTGACTCTTAGTAACAGCCTCAGATGGCATCGGAAAGATATGTCCTCGTACCATGAATTCGTTATGACCCTATTTTCTCACAGGAACATTGGGCAACCATGGACATTTCAAAGTTGTTAAATAAGTCCTCATTTGGAAACAAATGTCTAATTGTGTTATGGGGAATCATGGGGAGTCCCTGATGACCTGTCCCTGACGACCTGACATCCTGCACATCTCCAAAGTAATCCTATGGATTTTTCACTTTCTTTCTTCATTTTTTCACTTTTTTACTTCTCCACTTCATAGTTAAGGTGTTACATCTCTCATGTGTCTGATTGTATGACAATGGGACATTGACAGCCCGGAAGCTTCCTATTTGGACAGTCGCCTCTTTTCAGGTATAGGCTTTTCTCATCGACAACCATAGACTCATGTCCACAGCCAGACCTCGCCTTTCCACTGGTGTTCCATCGTTCATTATCACCAAGTAACGCTCTGCGGTCTTTAAACTTTGGTGATAATGTATTGTATAATGCATTAACAAGACTGAAACATCTTTGCCCGGGCACATGTAGCATATCTCGTGTAACTATCCAACACAGGACTGTGGGTGTCTGAGAAAAGACTAGACTTTTTTCGTATAAAATGCCTATGGAATGAGAACATGCTCAGAATTGACCTCTGTCCTTCCACGTGTGTGCTGTTTTGATTTCAGTGTAGGTTTTTTAAATAATTTATCTTCTAAATCTGTATGACTGGAAGACAAACACCCTTTCTGACATTATGTTCACTGTGCTGTGTATGGAATTATGTCTGTTTGGATTGGACCATTATTCCTTGATGCACCCAGCTATCGTCATCAGAGGGATCTTTGATTCACTCTTGATCAGATGCTGCTTTCAACTGGACACTTGAGAGTGGCACCAGCGTGAATGAAAGTGGATGTTTAGTGATTTGACCAGCGTGGTGGCATACAGAAATACAGAAGAAGAGAAGAGAAAAAGTGCATTGTATGTCATGTAAGAGATCTAGATGACTGAGGTGTTGATGACTCATAAACACAGAAAGCACCCCCCCCCAAACAACCCATTATTTACAGTACGCACTGTACATTCTCAAGATGTCAAAGAAGTGTGCAATCCATTGTGGCTTTAGCAACTAAGAGCAAAGAAAATGGTTGAATAGATGGTTGGATACTGTGGTAAATCCTAAAGGAAACACTAGAAGAGAGTTCAGTTTTCTGTGTAAAAGCAGCTGTAGGAAGAGCAGCAGCTTCACATAACTCCAGGCAGAACAGGACACAAACATCTAGTGATTTTTTTATTTCTTTCTAGTAGAGAGGTTAAAAGCCGAATCCTAGTTGAATGGAAGTCATCATTCATCAGCTGTAGTACATTTGCTTTTATATAAAAGATTGTAATGCTATTTGTTTAACTGACTGGCATTGGATTTTGTGTGTGCGTGTATAAGCAAGCTTTTTCCCACTTTTCCACTTTACTTTCTTCATAATTTCAATGATTGTGACCTCTTCCCACAAAAACTCCCTCAAGGTTCTCCCTTTGCTGTCACTCACTTGATTATTGATGCATCATAACACATTTTGCGGTTATACTGAAATTACCTAAGATTCTTTGAACACCTGCAAGTCGCAGCGGGATGCCTCAATACAACTAACCCTGAGGTGTTAGGGTCAAGATGGATTTGCAAATAAAAAGCACAGGTTTGGAAAGGGCTAGGGGTTCATGTGAAGCAGATCACAATCACTTTTATCCCAATAGGGCTTCCTCTGTCTAGAGTCTTTAATGTGACTTCTCCTTAAGCTCTCAAATCAATGGTTGAAAAATGTTTAGGTGATGAATAAAAAAGAATTGTAAAATTGACGAATAAAGATTGGAAATACAATGGGTTTGTGTGGGTTGTATGAAGAAAAAATGTTTAGGTTGGCATGGGGCAGTTCTGGGGGCGTTTGTGAAGCCCTCTGTGACATTGCTTGTAAAAAGGGTTATACACATAAATGTTGATTTTATGTGATTTGACGTTGCATTTCTTGACTTTGGGTCAAACACGTCTTTTATTATTAAAATGTACAATGTACTATAGATTTAAATTTGTGACTTGTTGTCAAGGTAGGCACTTCTAAAATAACAACGGATCTCAAAGTACTTAGACATAGAAGATGGCTGATTTAAACAATCAAACCCTGCCACAGATCTCCATATAGCCACAATGGCTTTTCAGGCTTCCATCATTGCATCTTGAGGAGGCGATCTGTTGTATGCATCTTAGCAAAGAATCAACATGCTTGGAGGGCTGACGCATTTCTATAAGTTGCATAAAACGTTTTATGTTGAAAACCTCACAAATGACAATGAAAGCAAGATGTCATACACAACATATACTTGCTGGTGACCCACTAAAAGAAAGGGCACCCACCCACAGCTGTGCTGAGATTAACCTAAAGGTGGATCCAGCCTTCTGGAAGCAGTTCTGGCAATGCTTATCTCCCCTCAAGGCTTTGCACCCCAATCCATATGGTCCTCTTATTCACGCCGTACAAGACGTCTAAACATCTGGCTCCTACTGCTAAGGACCCGCCACACAGAGTGTGTGGTGGCTTTCTGCGGTGCCGCCGCAACAACACTGCCCATGCAGCAACATCCTCCCATGCCACACCACCGCATACATTGGGCACATTGTGCCACCCTGTCCCACTGGTCCTAATAAAGAGTCAGGAGTGTCAGCATTCCTGTCACGTTCAACGACCCCACTTCACCATGCTTATTTATTCATTATCTCCAATGTTGCTTTAATAAGGTGGGGCTTGTGCAGGATGCTCAGAGGGGATGAGGCGTCTGCCGAGTGTCCCTGAAAAGAGCCTCTGTCTCTGGGCACAAAGGGGGAGGCATATAGGGGTAATGGGCCCACCCACTAGCTGACAGGTCTAAAAGGGTGATTAACGAACTCCCTGGGGAGAAAGGCGATGGGGGCCCTGGGAACCCTTCAGCCACACTCTCTACCTCTCTCTTCTTTCTCCATTGCTTTCTCCCCAACTCCATCTCTCCGTTTTTCTGCTGTCTGTGTCTCTATCCGATTCTCTCTATCATTCTGGGCCATTTTGCCTTTTCCGGCTTTTGTGTTAGTACCTTCCTTGGCTCTGTCCACCTTTTTCTGTTGTGCCCTCCCCCCTCTCTGCCTCTCCTTTCACACATTATGATTTTCCATTTCATTTAAAGATGGTCCAGGCTGGCCCAACGTTTATTAGGCAATTAAGACATTGTGGTGGCTTTTCAACATGTAGCCTATTATCTCCCTCCACTAGTGCATGTCAAAATTGTTATTTGGGTTGTGTATGTAACATAGTTATATGGGTTGTGTATTTAACACATTTGTATGGCATATCTTAGGAGACTCGTTGAAAACAAACAACAAACATTACCTAACAGTGGGAGGGTTGTGTAAAAGCAATTGCCTTGTAATCCAAGCCTCCTAGGTTCAGAACCTGCCAAGTAAAATTGTGTTTGCCAGTCATAACGTTTTGCTGATTTCCTAACCCCCCACCCACACAAGTGAGTGGCATTCGTTAACCATAACCAAATCCTCCAGACAAGAAGAAACATTTTTATTGAAGGTTATTTTACAAATATAATATGAATAATGCAATGCAATTCAGGCAACACAATATGTTTATAAGGCACACTTCAAATAAAGACATCTACTAAATTCTGAAAGCACTTCGTCAAAACATGCTGGCCAAACAGAATTAGACCGCCAGTCTCTCTCACTCTCCCTTTTGCTCCAAAACGCTCCAGCACATGTATGGAGAAGCTGATCAATCTAAATATTACTCTATAATGTGTCCAATGCTTTATCCCTGTCTTCCTGGCCTCCCCTGGAGACTTCTCACAAAAGCTTGCCCTCGAAGAAGCAGAGCTCAATCACTGGGAGAAACAAGAAGGCCTATTTTATCGAGCTATATAAAGGCCAGGTTGATGGGGTTCTAAAAATATGGCGGTCTTAAATTTCTAGACATCTCAGGCTCTAATAAAAGGATGCCGCTACTGATTGTTCCACTTCTTCGCTCTGATGTGCTCCGCTTGCATGTCCCGAATCTCAATGGAGCCTTGTTTCTCCCTCTATATTATCTCCCCATCCACAACATTCTCTCTCTCACACTCTCTCGCTCTTTCTCTCTCTCTCTCTCTCTCTCTCTCTCTCTCTCTCTCTCTCTCTCTCTCTCTCTCCTCTCTCTTTTTTTTATGACGTGTTGAAAACCCCCACACTCCAACATTTCCCAGTTGGAATACCCTCCCTCTAGATTCCCCAGACCTTGTTTTTATATTCCCATTAGACAAGGTGACAGCGGTAGACCTTTAGACTTAGCTAATTACAATCAAAATCCCCAGTAATTCATCTTGCTTGTAATCTAAATCAAGGCCTGGGCCATAAGTTTCCTTCGGCAGAATGTTTATGTGTTTAACACCAGTCTGTGTGCAGAATTGTGAGACACGGTGATGATGATGAATGATAATGATGACGATGGTAAGGAGGCTGATGTGTAGCAACACTGCAACACACTGGTGGGGTTCTGATTGGTTGTGGACCTGTGAAGGAGATTGGGGTCAAAGCCCAGATGTGAAGGGTTGAAACCTTGCTGTTCCCCTCCTTTTGAATGCTGTTTTGGCTAATGATAACTAAGCATACTAACAACTGTGCGGAACACCTCCATTCGTTGTTGTCCCATCCACAGATTTGCCACATCCTCCTTCAGTACATCCCCCATCCTTCATTTCATCCTCCTCTCATTGTCTCATCCTTCTTCTTTGGTCTCATTCTCCCTTTCGTTGTAAGCTGTGTTCCCAGAGCTCGGATTTGGGAGCAACGAAGAGCTCGGGTGAGCCCGCAAGCAGCGGAGCCGCACCTTGTTTTCAAACCACTGACCTTCATCCGACATATGCTCCTCGAGTACACGCAGTTAAGAGCGACACAACCAAAAACATATGCAGATATGTGACACTTTAATGCTCCGAGTACCAGGCATCTGTCATGCTACGGGCTTGTGGATTCGCCAGGAAGACACCATGTGGGTGCAGCCTCTCCATCTTCATCTTGCCTTAACAGTGCCCTGCCAAGCAAGGATCCTCCTCCCTCCTTGCTTCTCATTGTTGTTGCTATAACTACTGATTCAATCGTTTGCCATGTGATTGAGGAGTATGTTTTGCACGTTTGGCATGTGATTTGCATGTTTGCCGTACTCTAGAGGAATCACTGCACTTTTAATGATGGAAGGAAACACATCTCTGGATGGCAGAGTTGAGGGTTGACTAAATGTTTTTAATTTAGGCACTTCAGGAAATCAAGGTATCATTTCAGTCACACAAGGCAATTGTGACCTTTATGTTTTCATCCTGAAGTGGCTGGAATAAGTAGACATTACAACCAACTCAGGAAGAGTCCCAAAACAGAAATGAATGAGATACATTGTGTTCATTTCATTCCTAACCGTTTTGTGTTTACTCCAATAAATAAAATCCATCATGAACTTAGTTGGTCTAAAATATTATTGTCACCACACTCAAGCACTAATGAGATACATGTTTAACAAGTGCCTGGCTTCATGGACAGGGCCCTGATTTGTTCTTACACATTTGCACACTTGAACTTGTTCAAAACTATACTGTGGCCTGAGGGATACAGAGGCCTTTTACCAGACGGATCACATTGTCTGGAAATGTCAGCCCAATCCAAAATTTGGCAAGTGAGTGTTTTTTTGTATGAACTGTACTGAGATGTGAACACTGACTTAATTACTACATTTTTCATCTTTTAACACCTGGTCTATTTAATTGATAAACATTCGATTTTCCTCTGGACTGTTGGCTCCTTGGCCATCGCCCATTACCTTGTTTGCACAACCGAACATCTTCTCAAATGCGAGCCTTTATGTATTGTTCCTTGTGTTTTTAATTCTTATATTTTCCGGTTTTAATCATGTTCATTGACATTTGGGTTTCCTAGGGAGTGTCCAGGCAGGATGCCAGTCTTTATTTTCTACCAGTATTATACTTTTTCCCCCCTCAAGCAAAAATTCATAAATTGAAATAGCTGGTAAAAATGACCTTAATCCCCATCCGCACTTCATTCTGCATTGGGATGTTTCTGGCTCTGCAGGGACTGGATATTACAACCACCATCTGTTGCATTTTTCATTAACAAAATCTATTGCTCCATTTAACAGTGCGTGCACAGACAATGCAAGGGCTGCCATCACGCCCCTAAATCCTGGATTTGGAAAAGAATGAATGCACATCTTTTGATTATTCATATGACAAGTAGATTCATGGAAGATCAGCCTGTGTTCATCAGGGCCAGTGTGGTTCCCTGTGGTTGCTGAAGAGAGAACACCACTGAGAGGCAGGGCAGTGTCAAACAAATTCACGGATCTTTGGACCTTGGATAAGATCATAACAATGTTTGTTACACTTTCCACCATTTACTTTTGCCTTGAAAGAAAAGTTTCTTTTAGAATGCAAAACTATTTTTGAGAAGAGTATTCATCTCCGATGGTGATGCCAAGTTCGTTCCCCTTTGGCTGCGAAGCCAACATCTATCATGTCACCATGGTCTGATAAGATTATTGATCTGACGCTCTTTTTGCTTCATATAGTATCTCATACTTTCTAACATCCGATCGAACTTAGACAGATATTTTCCTCGTGCCCAACATAGATCAGTAGCCTATTGGAGGAATGGGAATATGCATTATCAATTAAATGTTAGCATTAATAAATGATAAAGCATTTGATAATGATTGGGTTACATACAATATGATACATATACAGTCCTCTGAAGTCATGAAACGTATCGAACTATAAAGTTCTGAAGAGTAGTAATGTTTTCTGCCCATACGGATCCACACAGAGGAACATAGAGAGTAAACCCACAAGACATACACCATGCTCTCAGCTGCCGCCACACAACAGATAATTAAAGACCACCTCTAGTTTAAACCCCTCTCACTATTGCTATCAACCTGAATCTCAATCACTGTCAGAGCACATCTTTATCACTGGGGAGAATCTTCCTTGGATATAGGCTGCTGTCTGAACGCATTGTCTCTACATCCCGTTCCTAAGGACAAATAGGGTAATAATTCCATCAAGGGGATAGGATGAGGCAATAAAGCACATGTGAGAGGGAGCTTTTTAATGTACTTCATTCTCCAGAATGCAATTACAGCCCCTATCATGAGAGACTTCATCATCCAGCCTCTCTCTCTCTCTCTTTCTCGCTCTGTCTCTCTGTCTCTCTGTCTCTCTCTCACTCTCTCACACACTGCCTCTCTTACCTCACTCTCATTTCTCACTCCGAACGCACACACACACACAGACCTCAGACCGAGTAGCTGTCAAACACAGGGAAAACAGGACTGTGCCAAAATGCCATGTTCTGTTTCAATTTGTTAATTTGGATTAGGTACCTTCCTGCTCAACAACATTCGCAGAGAAACCCTGAACACCTTGTGCCAGATTAATCACTACTTCCAGATCACCTCCCCGCATGTAATCTATGAGGAATTTAAACGAGGTCCCTCTGCATGCATGCTAATTACGCAGAGCTTAGGATAAACATATCATTTCACAATGGTACTCAACTTGGAGTTAATACTATTCTCAGTTTGGGAGGAGGGGGGAGCCAGTCTCCAGGCAAGGTCTTTTCTGATCAAGTTAATTACTTTGAGGGGAGCAGACAGTGCAGCTAATTAAGAAATATGTCGGACTGAACTATGGTCAGTGACAGTCTCACTACTGGGCTGTGACCTACTTCACTAATGTCTCCTACTTAGGAATTACCGAGTGACAAATACCCAATCAAAACCTAGCACTCTGCTCTGTCAGACTGTGCCCCTCCAACATAACAGCTTTCCGAAAGGACAGGCTACATTATAAAGTCGCCAATAATCACACAGACACAGATGAAATCACTGATTGCTTTAAATGGCTCATTAAAAGTCAGCTGAAAGAAAACCTATGTCAGGGTTCCTGGATCTTAGAAAAATAACAAGGATGATCAGTGATGTTGAGAATGACCTAAAAGACCCATTCAATCAGCTCTGTGTAAGAGAGAGATGTTTCTCTGTAATAGATAGGTATAAGAGATAGGACTTGGACACATTTGAAATTGTAGAACAACGACAATCGGACAGGATTTCACATAATTAAGTATCATTTCAAATAAAGTGCTCATCTGGTGGTAAATACAGGACCTAATGATATGGGTGTACAGCGTGCAAGAACCGCGCTCTGCCGACTCACATCTGGTCCTTACAACAAGTGGGAGATAAAAGCTCCAAAAGATGTCATGTTCTAGCCACATTGAGGTGTTTCACAACCCAGAGAGAAAAAGGTAAATCAGAAATGGTGAATTCAGTGGCAATAAACAGACTCTTTCACAAAAAAAAGACCCTATAGCCTTGGGCGCCGGAGGCCATAAAGGAAGCTGAATTATTTATGAGTAACATTTTGGATACGGCTCCTTGAATATTCGGGGATAGGGTGATGCATGTCCGGTGGCCTTATTCTGTGGTGTTACTCTAATGCTTTGATGAATGGCTGTTATCGCCACCCTTTGGTGTATGACGACCATCTGCTACCGGCTCCTTGAGGGCCAATTTGAGACGTTTGGAAATCTGGGTCAACCTAGGTGGTTGCATTTAAAGGGGAAGGTCGCTGACCGAGGAGTGTGGTAAATGCTGCGATGTCTGTTGATGGCGCCGAGCCACACTGACATCCTTATTCAACCAAGTGCATCTCTCTTCAGTCGTAAGCCTTTGAGGGGTGGTGCAGACCCTGTCTCTGCTTCTACTAAGCAACAATGCACCACTTCATGCACATTACTGTTTGACAAAATGATGCAAATATCTCCTACCACCTTGACTGTGGACATCTCATTTAAATACATTGTAGACATACACACACACAAACACAGACATGCATATCAACGCATATGAATATGATCCACAATTGGGATTTTTTTGACATTGCGTCCACTGCACTGACATTAAAAGTCATGTGCTATGATTGCAGGTGTAGCCTGCAGATCCCCTCCTAGACACACTTGTCCAAGGCTGCAGAGGCGTGGAACCGTGGTTCCCCTGTGTGTCAGTCGCTGTCAGAGCTCATCCAGGTGGGAGGATTGAGTGTGGACCGGAGGCACACACAGCACTAAATGGTTAAGTAGGTTTGTTTGCTCCTTAGGGGCCTGCAGCCCTTTTCTGGACTAAAAGAGATGTGACCACCGGAGCAATTAATCATGGTGGTATTGGCATGGCGGATACTGTATCCACTCAAGGACAGCTTGGAGATGCGTTAGGTCGAGTGCTGCCAGTCCCGAGGTATGGCGAGTCCGGAGGGACCTACATCTCTGCTAAACCATGCGTGTTCCCTTCTTCAATATCCTCCTCACCCCCTCCTTCCCCATCACCACCCCCTCCTCCCCCATCACCACCCCCTCCTCCCCCATCACCACCCCCTCCTCCCCCATCACCACCCCCTCCTCCCCCATCACCACCCCCTCCTCCCCCATCACCACCCCCTCCTCCCCCATCACCACTACCTCCTCCCCCATCACCACCCCCTCCTTCCCCATCACCACTACCTCCTCCCCCATCACCACCCCCTCCTCCCCCATCACCACCCCCTCCTTCCCCATCACCACCCCCTCCTCCCCCATCACCACCCCCTCCTCCCCCATCACCACCCCCTCCTTCCCCATCACCACCCCCTCCTTCCCCATCACCACTTCCCCATCATCACCACCACCACCACACATTCACCTGTTTCGATTGCAGGACAATGCCGGATGGACTTGTGGGTAACGATTCTGTGTTGCCGTGAGCTACCGGGGTTGTGCTGCAGCTGACCTTTGTTCCGTGTCAGAAAGAGGACAGACATGTGGCTCTGTGTCTCGTCTGCCCCCACTGACCACCACGCCTGGTGCCTCATCAACGTTAACAATAAATCTCAATCAATAGTTTTAACGATGCAGCACACGTGCAGATGGGGAGGACTGATAGTTGTGACACACAGCAACTCAATCAAACTGCAGCACTTGTCGAGTCCCCCCCCTCCCCTTTTTTCTTCCTCATTGGGGGAGCGACTGTGAAGAACAGCAATCTGCTGATCTACATGATGACTCTGCTGCACAATCAGAGCTAATATCCAACCAGATCCTCCTCAGCTCCTCATTGTCAGAAGCCCTGACAACGATATGAGGACTTATTAGTTTAATAGGCAACATAAACAAATCACAACCACTTAGAGGAGTAATCATTTCAGCAACACTCGGCGGACATCCATGGCGGGGGCCTCGCAAAATTGAGACGGCGGTCGAGGGGATTCGGTTACGACATTCGGGAGGCAAACAGGTGGCTCCGTCGGCGTCCTGCCAATACACACGGCACCTAATGGAATCAAATGTTGCAAAGATGGCACACAGCTCCATACTTTGATTTGAGTGCCTCCTGCTATAAAGCCCAGTGAAGTATATCCTGTCGCCAGTGTCTGACGGCCTAGCAGGAGAACTTGACAGTGCCTGTGAACCCAGTAAGTACCGACTCTGCCTTGCTGGGCATGGTTTGACAAGGGTGTCAAGCAAATGAGAGGAGCCAGTCGAAAGGTGAAAGACTGAGGAAATGGACACCGCTTTTGTTAAAGCAATGCGGCTATTCTAAGAGTGTGGTTCTCAGAGTGGATGTCTTCCGGAACTGCTTATACCAGTGAGTAGTAAGTAAAAAGTCAATGGAATGTTTAGAGAGCTTTGCCCAAATATCCACATCCTTTTCTGTAGGGTGGTATTGGTCAAAGGTTTTAATAGCAGTGACAAAGGTAGTGTATGCAGCAGCAGTTATGACTGCTGAGTCACTCAGATTGGAAGGTTGTTGTCATGCCTGCTGCTGTGGTTGTTGCAATGGGTTGCTGAGGAGATAAATGCCGAAATAATAATTACTGTTTGGTTTTGACATGCTTTAAGGGAAGAGGAGGAGAGAGTAAAAAATAACATCTTGGAGACTGAAAGCCGTTAATGACACCCACTAGGGCAGAGCAAGCGAGGCACAAGGGCGAGAGTGGGGCCTGGGTAACTGTGAAATTGATACGACCTTGAGAAGATATAGAGACGGAGAGAGTCGCCCTAGTAATTACGGTGAAAACGTGTGTAACTAACTACAATGTTCAGCCTCGCCTATGAGCACAGGCTCCCTGGCCACGCACCACACTCAATTACAGTGGAGTGAAATGGGGAGAGGGACAGCAGGAGAGAGGGGGAGGGAAGGAGGGGGAGCGAGGGAAGACTCAGGGTCATTTTCTCGTTCGGTGACCTTCAGGCTAATGCCACCCAGGAGGCCTGGCTGGTTTTTCTCAATCTTACCCAAAGTTGCCTCCGTTCATTTCGATTGATTTCTGCTCAGTTCAAAAACATCTGGCTGTAGGTGGGTGACTGAGCGCATGGTGTGAGAAAAGTCAAAGTGGTAAACCAGGAAAGGTAAGCACGTTCACCTGTTGTGTAATTGGAGGAGAGTTGCATACTTAGGAGTGGGAAGATCAGCAGAGAAAATGTTTGCTTCGACATCAGGCTTAGAATGGTCAATTCTTTCCACAAATGTTTACATAATTCACGTAAACGTTATTCAAATGTATTTACAAGTAGGCTAAAATACATCCTTTTGTCCAACCCTACTTTCAAATTAAGCTCATTGTCAGTTTCCCCTCAGCAGAAAGTAGGTCTAAATATAAAAGAAGGATGTCGTTTATGAAGACCTTAAACAGACTTGTTTAGCCATCAATTAAGATTTGACCACCAGCTTCAGTTTTGAATTATGTATGAATATGCTTTGATGTTGAGTTAGAATTCTCTAATCCAATGCAATTACAAAACTAAGTTTCAAAGTATGCTAGACTTTGTACGACCTGCACATATGCTTAGTTTGAATAGTGTAAAATCCAATGAAAATCATCATCAAGGCAGAGAGAGCCTCTTTAAGTGATTATAAAAGATGATTGCAGATCAATAGCGGCTGTCCCACTGTAGGGCTACTGTGTTGCGAGTTTCAGATGCAGAGGCTTGTTCGAAATTCAGGAAAGGAAATCTATGTATTATATTAATGCAAGAATGATGAAACCTGACCTATCTGGTCAGAGAGACACCCAATATGTCTACATACAATAGTGCCGGGTGATGAAATCGCAATGCCAACCACAAAGTCTCCAAATCCATAGCACACAAAATAACTTTGTCTTTTACTTTGAAGCAGGAACAGATTGTCCATATGCATAACACTATGTGAGGTTGCCACTGAACAGAAGAAAACCACAATGATCACACTGCTAGTAGGACACCATGCAATGTGATTGACTTGTGTACTGTGTTTCTAGTTTGAATTCCTAAATTGCATATGATATATCTCTATCATGTCAATGATGTTCTACAGTGCCTTTCATCATGTGTTGTATTTCAGTGTGAGAAAGGTGAGGCTGTAGCCTATAGAAAACACATCCTCCATGTATGATCCCACCAGTACTTACAACTGCATATTATGGTTTTGGAACATTTTAAAATACATTTAATCAAAGAAAGAGCAAATCATCTTTAATGTAATGAGGCTGTTAGTCTCGCTGTCTTGCCATCTCTCTCAATTCTTTATTGTTCTACATCTGCAGTTTCAGACAAAGCAAACCTAATCAATCTTTAATTACATTTAAATGTCAAGATGGTGTTAGTAAAAATGTTTAAGCGTTATGTTGAGTAAAAACAAATAAGTTACATTTAGGAGTTTGGAAATGTGGACAGAACTGTGGAGGCCTCCTCCAACCCTGAGATGAAGTGGAACACATCTTTGTTGCAACACTCCTGTCACAAAAAAGGAAGAAAAAAACAAGGTCCTATTCAGCCTTCTACCCTTTGAAGATTCTCTGATGCTCAGTCGAAGTATTTCTCTATCCTTTCTGTAAAAAGAAAAATTATTAAAAAAAGAAGTCCTGCATGAAACCTCTTAAGAAAAGGACATGCTGAATGCTCTTTATTCTGCTCACACATTTGAAGACTGGTGAAAGGAAGTAATTAATTACAGCATATTGGCAAGACTCTCTAGGATTGACACTGCTGCAATAAAAAATGAAGTACTGGTGCAGTGTGACATTAGTTATAAAATCGATGTTACTGCTAAATGTCAGTGACGGTCATTATTACTATCTTAAATATTAAGTCATTTTGTCGTTTTTTTTTTCTTTACATTGTTACTTACATAGTATGTGTAGTGATATCCTTGCATGCCTTTACCCCAAATTTAAACACTTTGGTTTTACAAACCTCAATGTCTTTCTGTGAAAGCAGAAGGGAAGAATTTTTTCTGAAGAAAAACTCTGCCTCCCATTGGTCGCAATGGCACTAACATCAATAATGCCCTTATGGAAACTTTACAGCTTAAGTCAACATATTTATACATGACATAATAATGCAAATATAGTCACAATAATAACAATAAATAATTCAGCATCTGCTTTGATCCAAATCAAATCAAATGTATTTGTCTAGCCCTTTTTCCACGCAAGCATGTCACAGAGGGCTTCACATACGCCCATAGAACTGCCCCTCAACCAACGTAAACCCTCAAGGAAGACAAGGAAAAACTCCCAACGGGAGAAAAAATTGAAGAAACCTTGGGAGGAGCAATTCAGAGAGGGATCCCCTCCTCCAGAGACGGTTGGTAAGAGAGAGGAGCAGAACACAAGCTAAACATAGTCATACAATGTCAATGGGTTTTGAAACACCAAAATCCATTGTTCGGCTTTATAGAGGTTGGATGGGACCTGGAAACTCGCTGTTGGCCGTCATGAAAGCAATGAACAAACCTTTTGATCTGCAGTAAAATGCTGTAGAACTAAACTATTCGCATATTATATACAGAATGACCCACATTCCATTAAATAAATTGTAAATGATTAGTAATACTGTGCTATCCTTAACATACATAGATGCTGATGTTTGAGTTCACATCACTGTTGATTGGACAACTGCAGCAGATAACGCTGCTTGAACATGTACTTGTAGAGATCACAGGGTTTCAAACAAACAGCTCGACTGTTCTTCTGTTTCAAATTTGGAATCATTCACTTAGTCTCTGTCCCCATCTGCTTCGCTTTTTCCCTTGTATTGTCAGTTTCACTTATTCTACCAGTCCTTGGAAACTATCTTCCAGCTCAAATGATGCCCCCATAACGATTACATTTTTAGACTTAAAAGTATAAGTTAACACTATCCCTTGTAGATTCAGATCAAACACTATTTGAAACGGCAGATAAAAGAATAGAGACATATATATCTAGCTTGCCTCTGAAATCTCCCTCCATAAGAAATTCAGTATTAATTTGACTTCCCTGTGCATGGCCAGCTTCCCGCTGACATCAGAGTAACTCAAGGTCAGGAACTAAAAGTTAAGTTAAGCAATACAGAGTTCAAGGACCTACTGATGCATTTACAGAGCAACAATCACTGTAGAGAACCAACATATCTTAATGGCAATAGAGACAAAAACCAAAACAGTGTGTACAAAAGCCATCATAGCCTTTTGTGGCCTAG
This sequence comes from Hypomesus nipponensis, assembly GCF_054491055.1. NCBI lineage: Eukaryota > Metazoa > Chordata > Actinopteri > Osmeriformes > Osmeridae > Hypomesus > Hypomesus nipponensis. Next base: position 8,404,361 of record NC_140368.1, on the reverse strand, counting down.
TTTTCTACCTCTGCCTGTAAGCTTTAATTTCCACACCTGAGGATTGGTGAATTACAGTATGTTGGTGAAAATGACTGTCTGTTTTTTCAAACTTTTCAATGGCATTGTGTATCTACTGAGGGGAGTGTTGTGGTTGCATAGAAGGCTATTGTCCCTTCTGACACGTCCATGCCATGTTAATGCTTTTCGGAAGTACAGAAAAGAACACAATTAGCCATGACACACACAGAAAACTAGGCGAAAGTGGTATTATTTTGGTCATATGAGGATTGAAGGACCCTGATTATGCTCAATTTACAATGGCACAGAGAACTCTTGATTGATTGCCAATTTCCCTCCAACAGATGATTTCAACTGAACAAGAAAGGGACAATGGAGAAATAATCTTTCTTGCCATCTTGTACAGTTTTTTGGCCACACAATCAAGGGTACACAATCTCTGATGCTTCAGTAACAAGGATGATATTTCAACAACTGAATAATAATAAACTCAGTGGTGCCGAAGGCCTTTTTAATGTAATCCAGCAACTGTCTCTCATTGTGTATTTCATCAAGCTTCAATAAAATGATACATGAAAAGTGACACATTATTACTGAAGGCAATCCACACTGCTAGGAGACAAAACAATCAAAGAAAGCAATCTGAAAAATCGCAGACAACAATCTTGACAAGTGCCGAGTGAAATTAGAAGAGATTTAATTTTTGAGGCTGAGGAACAATCAAGGCTGGTCGCTTCAGGCTCTTGTAGCATTACGGGCCTCCAAAGTACGCACACACAGACACAGTCTGTTTGATTGCAGATCAAAAGAAGTCATGTCAAAGGTGTACCTTTGCCTTCAAACAAAGAACATGATCCCATTAGAGATAAATAAGCCATTGTGCTTCCTGAGTTCAAAAGATAGACTTTTGTGCACATACAATTTAATTAAACTTGTCTGACGAATTTACAGCATAAAACAAGGCTTTGTTATAGACACGTCATACCAGTTGAAGTAATTACCATTACATGCATTCAGGGAAGTTTGTTGACAAAAAGACCAACTGATTGATTGTCATTTGAAGCCAAACAATCAATATCAAGGCCCGCCAATAAATGTGTGCTAAAAACATTGCAAATCAATGCTCAGGCGTTTATATTTTTGGTATGATTCTTCCTGATGTGCCCGATTAAAATCACCCCCCTCTCTCCACTTCCCTGCAGCACAACTTTCACATTTGTAATGTAGTTCTGTGCCCGAGTACACTTGCGTCATCGACTGTACAAGTAAGCAATATTTGTTAATGTTGCTACAGTCCAGTTTTGTGTTTTGTTACAACAGCTTTCACACTTGATGGTAACCATACCCAAGTAGACATAAATCGTAAAGACACCACCTTTTGGAGTCAACTGTTCATCCACCCATGGCCGGGTAATGTACACAGTGTTCACTCGAATCAAACACACTGGACTATGGTGTACTCGGATCAGGTTCCAGGTCCCTGATGTGAAAAACACCATCATGAAACCAGACAGAGGCTTTCTCACTGTGGAGAAATCAGAAGTAAATTCAGATTCAGATTCAGTTAGATTCGCTTGTTCTTCTTCATGCATGTCTCAACGTATATCCTTCGAAAGCACAGAGGGATGTGGAGATTTTTTTATACTCCCAAACACCCAAGTGTTCTAACCTCAAGAGGCCATACTCTGCCAGCTCACCAGCTGAATCAGGCAACACCTGTATAGAACTTGGGGCCTTGTTGGGATGGGGGCCACCGGAGGTGAGCAGGCAGGCAGGGTTGGTGCTGGCGGCTGGGATGGACACAGGGGTCAGCTGCCACCTGCCAGGCTCTAACACATTGTTGAGATGCCACAAATGCCCAAATAGCTGAATGAAGGTAGCTTTTACAAAAGGAGGACATATTCATTTGAAAAGATCCTCTGAGAACGCTAAACAAAATAATTTGACGTAAGTCTCGTCAAAACAAGGTAGGGTAACACATATAGAAATTCATATTATACATCTCATCTGAAAGCCAGCTTATCGATTAGCACATAAAATAGGTAATTTTTCTTCTAAGCTTCTCAACTCAAACAGGTATATAGCAAGGTCTTGTGGGTCTTATGCCCTATCTTTTCATTTGAAAGGACACCTCATCTGACGGAATATCTTGTTGACATATTGATGAAAACCACATGCCGTTGCTTGACGACCACCGCCGAGATGCATCAATCAATCAAGATTTTAGACAGAATCATGTCGATGTATGCTGATTCCAGGACACATCATATTCTTCTTTGGAATGTTTTCCTCACAGATAAGTTTGGCAAGGGTAAAGAGATGCATTTTCCTCTCTGGTGGATCTGTCACAGAAACTTGCAGGCCTTGCTGGGAAGTGGAGGCCCCCTATTGAGTCAACATCTAGAATGGAAAATTGCAGGCACCTGCCCAGATTCATCACTAACAAAAATCTTGAAGGTATGTCCGTGTTCAATGTAATTGTATGAAATGTGACAACAAATCGCTTCATAATGTTTTATAGGAGTTAAGCGTAAATCATGTTTGAGGAAAGGAATACCACCCCCAATTTCACCCTTTTTGCTCACAGTGTGTATACTTCATCTACCTGTCACCCATTTGTGTCATTGGTGAGGCGTGCAGTGCTTTAGTGTCCCAACCCCTCTTCATCTCTTCCTCTGCTTCCATGCTCCCAGTTATCTGCCAGCGAGGTCCAGCGCAGACATTTTGTTGCCCCTTGAAGTCTGGATGAGATCCTTAATGACTTGATGACTGAATACAGAGTCAACTATTTTGTGACTGGCTTATCAGATTTAAATTTAGGATCTACTTCAGTGAATGTGCTGCTGTTGGGGTCTACGACCTAGTGAACAATGACTTCAGAGAAATTGTTTTCATTATGATTGACATTTTCCTGAAACAGTATTGACTTCTACAGTTGCGACATAATAATTCACATAGACTCACGGTTAGACACAAAAGAGTCTGCTAAATAAATAGTTTTGCCATCCTAAATTGCTTCTCTCCTTAAAGTTATTGTGGTTACTTTTGATAAAACAAGTTTCACCAGCACATCAGGATCAAAAGCTGATCAGTTGTTCTCTCTGGGGTCAGTGTCAAAGAATCACACCTTTGCAGGGAACAACACATTGTTTGTAAAGGGATTGAGGCAAGAGTATGCCGACCCATATGTTCCAGACGGTTGTCAACAGAGCCTCTGAAACCAGATCAGTGCCAGTCTGTGTGCATGGGTAATAACCCTTAACCCTCGTGGGTGAACGCTAAAACTCCAGATCCCTCCACTCGGTGTTATGAGTCGCCTTGCAGGTCCTCAACAGATGGTGACATTCAATTCCCTTCTGAAGTTACTGAGCTGGCGACCCAGAGTTTGAGATAGTGTTGTTCATAAGTAGGTGTAACACCTGTCAGAGGCAGCACTCAAGAGAATTGCACTTGTCTGCATCAAAAAATGCCATATCCTTCCTGGACATGAAAGGAAAGAATAACCAGGATGTTTTTTAAATGTAGTCAGGGATCAAAGTGTTTGCTGCTTTGTTTTGGTCAAAGCTGGCCGGGAAGAAGATTTCAGGCGCAGTGGAAAACTTATGGTTATTGTGAGATGATTTACCACTTTTTGGTATTTTGGTATACTTTTCTGTCTTCTGACTCCAGGCACAAAAGGAGGTAGAGAAAGAGAGAACGAGAGGTGAAAGGCACAGAAGGTAGTCATTTAGCCAACCGTCTGCACCTTCTTGCACCACCAACCGTCTCCAAAGGAGGTAATCCTTCACTGAGTTGCTCCTCCCAAGGTTTATTCTAGTTTTCTGGGAGTTTTTCCTTGTCTACTTTGAGGGTTTTACGTTGGTGGGGTGCAATTGTGTGTGAAACGCTCTCTGACATTCCTAAAAAGGGCTATGCAAATACAGTTTGTTTTGATATGAGAAAGAGACAGTGTGTGAGGGTGAAAAGGATTGAGAATAAAGAGGGAGAAAGAGAGTTGGAGACGTGACTGGTGTACAGAGGTAATTTATTTACATGTACCTGGTGGTGGACTCTTGGCCATCTCTCAGTCCTGTCTCACTACACCCTCAGGGATCTAGACTCTGCCATCTGTGCCCTGTCACTCTGCTCACCTCTCAGTTCCCCCCCAAATAAACTCTACTGTCACCCTATTGTTCACAACACAACAATACTGTTCCAAAGTGCCCATTGAGTCCTCACCACCTGTATTGCATATTGAAATGATAGAGTGATCAAAATGACAATCATGGAGGCCGTTTTTATATTTTGTCTGAACAAGCGGATGGGTATTTATTTTCCATTGTTGAAATAATTTGATCAAAACAATACGATGTACAGGCTTTTGTTAGACTTCAAAGGAAAGGAGAGTAAGGTAGGAGTTAGTGTAGACACTGCGGTATTTGCCCATTGGGATTCTATCTGCCATCCTTTAGACCATACTGCAGTGCCACAGAGAAAGAAGGCAGGCAAACTTCTCAACTTCTAAACATGATGAAATCCATGCAACATCCCTACCCCACAGTTCCAGAGTAGGGGAGGCGACGAAGCCTGTCAGAAGGACTGGTCTTTGTGTGGAATTCATTTTTTATGACAGCATTACAGAGCCCATATGGTAATCCAGACTGGACCAGCCTTTAAATCTCCCCATGCTAGCGGCACTGGAGTGGCCTAATGAAGGAGCAGGCTGTGGCCTGCCTGGGGGTCAGATTGGGAAAGTCGGTTCATATGGCACCCCGTCTGCAGGCAAGCAGTCAGACATGTGGGCTGGTGGGCAGGCAAACAAGCAGGCAAGTATTCAGGCAGGGGAATGAGACTTGTGAGTTACTTTTCCCTTAGGATTTACAGATAAAGCCCCCAGAACAACTAAGGGCCAAACCAGACCCAAATGCAACATGGTGGACCTACAGTGGCAGTACAATAATTCACAGCAACAGGGTTAGTCATGCCTGCACTTGAGGCTTTCAAATTTGGGGCGCAGAGTAAATGCTCAGGAGTTGGGGTTGCCATGTCAAATAATTTGTCGTCCTCTGTGTGTTTATGCTGTTCTTGATGAGTGTGGTTTAATAAAATAGTTTTTTGGGTGTTTACGTAACAAAAATTTGACTTTTTTGTTTGTTGCAAACCCCACTTTTAAATAAGAAATACCCAACAGAACAAAGTCAGGGCTTAACCGAGTTTCTATGGCTTTCCTACCAGGTCAAGGCCACTGGGCCCCCTGACCCTTTTGCATTTTCACCTCCACCACAGCTTTACAGCTGCACACACACATCAGTACCAGACCTCAAGAAAAGAGGAGCCACGAGGATGAGATGGAGAGACTTGCCGAAAGTGATTTGCAAGGTTTAGCTGGCATCCTAAAGTAACCTTTTAAAATGCGAGCGAGGCAGTGAGAGCCCAGACCTCACAGGGCCCAGGCTGCAGAATGAGGCGCTTATCTATTCAGCAACAACACCTAAGTCTGCCAAAATATCGCACTAAGCAGAGCAAGGGACCAGGAAAAGGTCACAGACAGCCATATGCAAAATACATCTGTCTGTATCCCTATCCACGCTAGTGTCCCCACGGCAAAGAAATATTGAATGCAACAATAAACAATTTAGAAAGAGAAATGCAATTTCAAGAGACACTTTCGATCGATCTTTCAATGAAATAACCAGGGTTTGTGAAGTGTTATTGCTTTCATATCATTTTGTGGATATATTCATAAGTATCCTACTAGAACATAGTGGTATGCTCAGCAAAAACTGTGACAGATAAATGAATCATAGTGTGGGGCCAGCAAGGACATCACCCCTGAGTGTGTCCCCTCAAGATGGCTGCCAGAAGCTGCTGAATCAGGATTTCTGGAAGAAGCGGCATTAGACTTGATCATCTATCTGCTTATACACAAACCTGTGCTCCATGAATGTATAATTATGCTCTGCCATTTTCTTTTACAATAATATACATAAGTAAACATTGAAAAAAATGGAGGCTGTGTAGTACATGCAAAGGAAATAAGTCTACCATTCAGAATGAATGGATTTTATTCTTACTGAAAAACGTGTTTGCTGTAAGCTTGATGGCAATATTGACTGCTCAGGTCAATGCAAGTTGTATATGTGGATTCAGCCACAGTTTGTGACCTAATCCTAAACCAACATATTATTGGAATACAGGGAATAATACTTGTACAGTTATTATTCTGCAAGTGATACTATCATGTGGTGCTATTAAAATGCTATTAAAATGCTTTTAAAATTATGCTTTATAATCAAACATTAACAGGCAATTACATTGAATTCAAAACCCTTCTTATTCATACAAATCAAAATGATTTTCCTGAATAGATTGTTTCAGATCTATACAGTATGCTGTACATCTGATTCTCTGACGTTTAGTAGAGCCATTGTGTTCTTGAATCTATTGGGTTGCTTCTGCCTGTGACAGGGTAATGTAGTTCAGTTCCTCATTCTTTGTTCTGCTTTTCTGCTCTGCTCGTCATGTTGGCTTGTGTCCTCACAAAAGGCAACCTGCTTGAGGATATTTCTGAGATACATGACTGAACAATGTGACTCTGATTACCAGGTTATTTGTTATATTTATTTACTGGATATAACTAAAGCTGTCTTGAATCCCTATTCTTTTTTTAGTGAAAGTCAACTAAGATTTAAAAGCAAATGAAATGGTGCCCAGACCATGCCCTGGACATGGTCACCCTTCAAAATAATTTATTTGATTGTTTTTTGGTGTAAAAATTACAGCATTTTTACCTCGCAGAGAACTAGAATAAAGTCCATCAGTGGACAGCACAGAGAATCTGATAGTGGAATGGTAATCTGAAGCATGGAGAGAAGCTTTCAGTGTAATCAATCTCCCAAAAAAGCTCTTAATGGAATCAATGGAGAGAACGGGGATTGATTTCCACATAGTATATCGCCATTTTTAGATATCATTCACTGTGTTACTCTGGAGCAAAAAAAACTTTCATCCAACAATATAGGTTAATTGCATATCGAATAAAACAGTTCATTTTATGTGGGATACTTTCTTTCAGTCAAGCTCACCAAGCTGTGTTGGAGAACTCAGAGGAGATGTGAACCTAAGGATTTCAACTGTATGTGTTGCCTAGCTGTAATTCTTCAATCTATGATCAAACAATAAACACGGACAAAGCTGTGATCTGCGTGCAAAATTGGTGCTGTTCTACTTAACCTTCATTTAGACACAGTTTAAATGTGTATGTAAAATGAACTGCAGCAATGTGTAAGAGAGTATAGTCTCTTCAATACAGATTTTTCAAAAGGACATTCTAGTCATTTGAAAAGGATTGGATTTCGAGAAACTGCCATCACTGAGGTAATTGGTCTGAATATCCTGGTTATTTTTTTCTTCAATTGTCTGCAGGTTGCCAATGGTTTGGAAACAATAGGATTGTGAAATATATTCAGTTTAGAGAGGAGAGAAGAAAGCAATTGGTAGGCAATACGCCCAGTTGGCTCGAACAATGTTTTTTTTTAACAGACAATAGACTCCTGAACATGTCAGCAGTACAATACATGTCTCTTTACACGTGTTAGATGCCTACGTGACATCAAGCAGCACACTGTCATTGTCATAAGTCCGTCGTGTCACTCTTCAGCTCTGCCCTGTTTCTCATCCTTTGGTGGTGTGAGGGTGGGGAGAAGGGGCAGGGGAAGAGTCTGTGCAGGAAGTGACTCGTTTTTCATCGGTATTAACATTTCCTGACAGAGCTGCATGTTGCTTTACTTGTCTGTTAAGTCCTGATGAAATACAAAACCGATGAGTTAACCCGTTAGGTATACCTTCACCTGACACAACATAGCTCTGTCGTTTGCTGTGGGTGAGCATTGAAACATTCTCTCAGTGTCAGCCATCTTGTTTGTTTTGTCCACTGTCAAACTACAGTATCAAAGAACTTGGCAAAGAGGGACTGGAGGCATTGAGCAGAGACCCTTCAAGAATGTTCTTGCCGTGGACTCTCTGAGGAGAATGTTTGTTTATATTAATAAAGTAAATGAAGAAATGCGCTTCAGAGAAGATGCCTCTGGGTTGTTTGCTTTGGACCCTATCTTTTCTCTCTCTCTTTGTGTCTTTGTCTTTTTTGTTTTCTTCTCCAGACTTCTGAATTGGTATTCCACTGGGAGTGATGTCCATATGGCAGACTGATATTCAAAATTCTGTGGGGTGTTTCTGCATAAGGAGGATCACATTCTACTCCTCTGAGCTTTAAACCCTCCCACTGGTCCGCACACACACACATACACACACACACACACACATACACACATTCTACAGTACCATCCATTCTTAACATGTTGTAACTGAAGAAAAAAGGCCTAAAAGCTGCTATCGTGTTGCTCCGCTTTAGCTGTAGAAGGTCTTAGGAGGCGGCCCGTGCCCACTAGTACTTGTCAAATGGCGAGCAAGACAAAACAGATCTGTATCAACTGACTTCCCTGGCGTTCTTATCATGATCCTCATGCCTCTGTTTCCCTAATGCATCGAATTCCCTGCTTTGTCCTCCATGCGCTTGTTTTAGCAGTTCTAATGCATCTTCTTAAGGGTTTGGTTTACACAGCTTTGGCTTTCGGAGTGTACTCTCTCCCCTCCTAATCTCAGAGACATGATTCCTATCTGATCTCCACCAAAGAGCCACTTAAACAGCTTCACACTGGGTGTGCAGCTCTGGCCAGCAAACTACTGCTCACAGAGAGGTTTTGGTGGTAAAAATAGAATTGTAGTGGATAAGTGATATTTGAAAAAAAAAAATTTTACATGAGGACTCAATAGTGGTGCACAATGGTGGCATGTGGTAATTATGCAACAAACAAACTATGGAGTGATTTGTAACTTGTTTTCATGCAATCCCATGTGTGGGTTAAACAAAAAATAGATTTATTTCAATTTGTCTACACATATGCATACATATTCAATACAAAGAACAGACATGCTCATGCCCATTGAACACTAGGCTCTAGATAGTAGAGTAGGCTGATGACAGTGCCTGGTTTGGCGGGTGGGTGGGGGTGCTGGAGGAAGGTGGAGGTGGTGGATGAGAGTGAATGAGCGTGGGAGTGGCCCGCCTGTCTCTGTCTAATGCTAAATGCTCCCATTGCTGATGGCAGAATTCTGAAGCAGATGGGTCACAGAGAGACACATATCAGCCTGTGGAGTGACATCAGGCGATCATTACATCCAATCAGAGTGAAGCAGGAAGTGAGACCCGATTGAGATTGATGGCACCAGACTGCCTTTCGGTTTTGAATAAATCTGTCAGGAGGGGTGGGGGGGTTACAGACAACAAAACAGCAGTGTCTTCTCAATTTCATGAGCGATGTTGCGAAAACTGTCATCCCTGTTTCACTTACTCTGTGCTGTGGATGTGTGAAAGAGAGAGGGAGACAGAGAGAGAGCTCTTGTGTAGTGTAACAGAGAATCTCTTGTGCCATTGTTATATGTGTGGGGAATCGACAGCTGTAGGCTTGACTAGTGTCGCAGTCAAAACACTGCAAACACACAAGGCCCAAACTGCTGCCTTCTCTAGCTTCATGTGCTATGGTTCACTGCCTACCAGGGCATGCCCATGTCAAATCACACATGCTACCATTCTAAGACCAGGCAGGCTCAGCCCTGACAAACATCCAAACGTCTCCGGGCCTGAGAACCAACTTGTGGCCAGCGCTGGAAAGACAATGACTATCTAGAATCAATACACCACAATCTGGCCTTATCTGCCTCTCTGATTTGCTGTGCAGCCACTTTTTCCTTGCTCACTCTCTCTCTCTCTCTCCATCCACAGGGCAGAGGATCTGAGAACGTTGACAGCAATTATGGATCGTCACCTTTTCCCCCAATACACTAGGAGTCAGCAAGGGGCAGCTTTCTAATTCCAATCAGTCAACCCTGTAAAAAAACAAAACATGTACCTTGTTATTTCCACTCTGCCACCTCTCTCACTTCTATTAACTATTAGAGTAAGAGAGGAAAAGAGAGGTGGAGCGAGAGAAAGAGAATCCAATCTTGATCTTTGCTTTCCTTTCCACAGTGATTGCACCTCCAAGGACAGCTCCCCCCCCCTGACCAAACCCAGGGGGCCTCTGACCCCCTCAGTGCAGTTTAGCCCCCTCAGGCTTTGAAAGAGAGGTCACCCCCACCTATGAGCACCTCATCCCCCAACCCCTCAAGCCCTCACTCTGGAGACTGCAGCGCATCCACTCCCCCCCGCCCCCCCCAACCCATGTCCTCAGGGAGTGAAGGCACCACTGATTTGTAACCCCTACACCCTACACCCTCAACCCCATTTCCATATGGCTGGGTGTTTGACAGGCACCTGCCACAGACAACAGACCACAATTCTGGATCTGGGATGTTTGTGCCTGGTGGAGTCTGAGGATCTTCCTATTCAATTGTTTCAATGCGAGCGTACCGCTCTTTTTTTCTCGCTTGTTGGCACCTGAGGCAAATTCTGTCAGCCCCGTCACCTGTCACACACTAGTCTTGTACGTACGTGGCCTAAGCTGTTGGGGCACATCCTCGCATCTATCAGGGATCCATCTAAGCTCGATCTCTGTTCTCCCGGCACCAGCAGTGTGGAGGCAGGGGGTGGGGGTGGGGGTTAGGGACATGCATGTCTACAGTCTGATGGCATGCTGAAGCAGTGGAGCCTGAACAACGTAGAGGGGGGGGGGTACAGAGAAAGGAAAGTAAAAGGGAGGGAAAGTAAAGGAGCGGAGGAAGGAGGGGGGGGGAAGGGGTCCCACTGGAGGCTCGCCACGGGCTACGTCTAACATCCCACCCTACGACGAACTGATGAGATTATCCTGACATATTTTTTTCCCCTCTAACTTAAATTGCATTACCTCCAGGATCTTATGTTCGGCATATCTCCATATTATACTCGGTGGGGGATTTGGGCCCCCTTTTGCTTCCTTCATCGTAGCATTCTCCCTTCCTCACTAACTCGCCAAGGGATCACATCATCTTACAGCCCTGCAAGTGTTATTGCGGGCACCCCCCAAAAAAAGAATAAAAATCCCATTTTGGTGTCTTTCTGTCCCTTAGGCGTACAATACAGTGTGCCTATTCAATCACTGCTCACAGTTGTCATGACTTTTGCATAGTTTTGGGCTTGTGCAAGTCAGGTATATATCCAGCTCTTATTAAAAGCACAGATAACATGTCTAAGGGTTGTCATGAACCTTGTTACTGTTTTAATCAACTACACCGGCATCCACAACGACCAGTGCACTAATTGACCATGCCCTTCTGGCCCTTGGCCCTCTGATAATAAAACAGCCTCATTTAAACTGCTTATCCAAACACACAGTATCACCCTTACAGATTGGGGTCACAAACCTTTTTTTGAACTTTTTTTCGAGGGATTAGGGGTGAACAAAGAATACACACATTGTCATGCCCTTCGACTGGACATAATTTCACCTTGGCATTTAAGGTTAAGCGACAAATCGGGCCCACCTTTGGGTGAAGATACAGTGCATCCAGTTTTAGTGTGGCCGTGCTCTTTGCTGTGCCTCGTAGGGTAATGGGCTCAATTAGTCTAAAAGTCACCGCGGTTAATAATTCAATGCTCTCAAGGTTCATTTCCCCAGATTCAAGTCAAGCATGGCACAGGAAATGACACTTCAGGAGCTCTTAAAAAATGACGAGGACAAACGGAGCGATCACGGTGGTAAATCAGGTGAACGACTCACCAACGGCGGGGGTGGCGACGCGGCCTGTCACTCCCCTGCAATGACATGTTCATCAAGACACATGCCCACCATCGCTCAATCAGTCAGGGTGTGTCACCGGGAACACTGGTCAGTCTCATCAAAAAGACATTTCTTTTGGCGAAAGGCTTTGTGAGAGAATCAATCACTGTTTGACATAAACTCTGCTTTTGTTCCAGAAAGATCAAGAATGTCCTGGATGCAGTTGCTTATCCGAAGTTTGTGGACTACTTCATTATGTCCCAGTGTGAAGAACACCTCATTATCACTGGCCTCTTGGTCCTCATTCACAGCCATCATTCAATTATGACACCTCAGAAATCCGAGGGAATACATATAATTTAAGAAATACCCGTGTGTGTGTGTATGCACATTATGTGTCTGTTTACAGTGAGTGTGGGTGTGTGGGAACCTGATTTGATAATGTGCGTAGGCAAACACAACAGCAGCCCCAAGCTGTGAGCTACACCTTGCGAGGAAAAAAAGTTCCTTTGTAAGCACCTTGGGGACAAGAGATCAGTGATGACCTTGAGTCAGCGAGCTATAGAGATGCTCTCTATATTCAGTCCTGATCCGGAGACCATGACTTACCAATCATTAACAGGCTTACAGATTGGCATCCCTTCCCTACCTCCATTTAGTGTGCTGCAGCAGATGATAATTACTATTCAACATGCACACACATACACTCCCACACCCACACACACATTCACTCACTCTCTGTCTCACAGACACACAACACAAATTCATGAACACACTACTGAAATGATATAACTTGGTGATGTACTGTTTGAGTTACTCTTAATTGGTGCTATTCGCATATCCAATAATATGAGAAAAACAGTAATGTGTAAGTTGGCAATTATCACCTTTTGACAGTGTTAATTGTTGAAGCCAATTTCCATAAGAGCAGGACATGGGGGAGCCAGCTATGACCAATCTCATTTTACAAAAAATGTAGATTAGGTGTTAAGAAACAGTAAGTATTTCTACACAGTGCAATGCAAGTGATGATTCATTTATCTCATTGTCAGGCATTCTCACAGGTCAATGTTTTTTCAAAAATCACTTAATTCTACCTTAGCATTCAACCTTTGATGTATCCGAATTTGATACCGTCATTGACTTTTATTGTACAAACAAAGTTGTGGATTCTCCAGAGTCTGGAGCCCAGCTGTAGGAGGGCTCTCAGTGAGGTGGGGGGTAGTGAGTGGTGGGTAGTCCCAGGGGTAATGAAGTGGTGGTGGGAGGGGGGGGGGGCTGGGTTGCAGCACATGCGGTCATCCCAGGAGGGCAGAGGCTGGAAATAGACTCAGAACTTGTCTTGTCACAATCCATCCTCCCCCACTACATGTTTTCTCCCACTCTGCGTTTGAAGTCCAGATTTGGCTCTGCCTCAGTGCCTCTCCCCTTTCCTTTCCTCCTCTCCTTTCCTCTCCCTTCTCCTTTTGGTCTCCTCTCCTCTCCATATCTTCCTTCTTCCCAACAATGTTGGCTGTGTCTCCTGTCTCCTGCTGTGCCTCACTCTCAGGCTCACTTAACCCTTCTCCCTGACCCTGCTGAGCGCTGGTCAAGTGCTCGCTGATGTGTGCTGGTGCCGTCACTCAGCCATGCCCTGTCGATAGGGTGTTGGTGGGGGGGAACAGATTGGAGGATATCACGCTTTGCCTCTGGGGAGGCAAGGGGAGGGTGGTGGGCGCTGGGAGGTGGTGGGTATTCTGGGAAATGTGAGATCTCACGTCTGCTGAATTTCCGGGTGCCCTGACCAAGGGTTGACCCCTATTTCCTGTCTCAATTGCCTCTGAGTGAGTCAGGCTCCGTTGCACGGACATGCTGCTCTCTAGTGCGACAACCTCTGACAGCACTTGGGCAATCTAAGTTGTTGGCTTCACCTTCATGGTGACATGGTGGTGACAAGGTTTATGCGTGGACGTGTGGTCATAGTTTGTAGTCTTGCGGCTTCTGTGTTTTGATGAGAGGCAAGGAATGATAATTAAGATTCTTGTTTACTAACTGACCCATTTTGAGATACAGAATATCTTCCATGTCTCACACCTTTGCCTTTCTTCTCTTTCTTCAAGTCATTAACGCACTATACTGTTTACCGCTTAGCAAAGCTTTACTTACTGTAAACAACGCCTACATTGTAGTTGGTTTACTAATGCTTCACAACATTAGTGTTTCCCACATATACATACAACATATGCATACAAATCAAGCAGATTCTAGTCTGTAACTAATCTTTCTTTGTCCTTTCATGGAAATCCTTGCTCCCTTTCTGCTTGGCTATGTCTAATTTAGACTCACAGATGATTTGTTCATACAGCCTCTCTTTCTCTCTCTCTCTCTCTCTCTCTCTCTCTCTCTCTCTCTCTCTCTCACACACACACACACACACACACAAACTTAAAGCAGATCGGCAAAACCTCCATCTACCTGCAATGGATGAAGATGAGCCACTCTGAGTCTCATTCCAATTACATACATCTTCACATTTCAGGAAAACACAACTAGTCATTTACTTGCCCTCTCTCACTTACTCATCGTGGGGAAGTTTGAATGGAAGGCATGGAAAGAAGAGGCTCTCCTCAATTCCAGCTACACTCCACAGTCTTCCTAAATCACCTCTAATGGGTTGGCGGAAGAAGCTCTGTATCTCCGTATCAATCATTCACTCTGTTGTCCTTTGTTTGGATCCATCCACAGGATCACTTTGGAGCCTTAATGAGCCATTTCAATTCCTATCCACCAATGTCTGTGTTGCTCCCGTGTGTGTGTGTGTGTGCTTGTGCCTGTCTACTCATCCCGTAGTTACACTCCTGCAGATGTTAGATGGATTCATTCCTATGGAGTTAATACAATATTATCCTCTCTCTGTTCCTTTTGTTATTTTTTTTCTCTCTCTCTCTCTCTCTCTCTCTCTCTCTCTCTCTCTCTCTCTCTCTCTCTTCTCTCTCTCTCTCCATTTTTCATAGCTCTGTTTCTATCTCTGTCTCCCTATTTCTTTCCATCTCTGTCATTCTGTTAGGTTTCACTCTATTAATCTCTGTTCCTCTCTCTCTATATATATATCTCTCTCTTCTTCCTGTTCTCCCAGTAGTGGACGTTGGTGTAATTGCATTGTGTTGTCATCCCGCATGATTCTCCCCCTACTCATCTCTCTTGTTAATATACAGAGCACTCTCGACCTTGAGGCAAACACGACAGCAGGTTCAATACCAGAGTGCAATTGACTCCATCAGGGGCTGTCGTGATGGAGGGATGACAGAGAGAAGAAGAGGCGCATGGAGAAAATAAGGCAGAGAGACGGAGGAGAAGAGAGCGAGGGTGGGTTTGTCAAAAAGACATGAGGGTCTTTAGGGGGAAGACAGAAGAGGGCAAGGTCACATTTTGTGTTGGTTTGTCCTGTGGATGATGGAGTCGAGGTCGTGCGGGTCCCACGTGACTTTCCTCCGATGCGCTGTATTATCATTTCTGTAGGACTAATGTAGGAGGCAAGTTGAGTTGAGGAATACAGTCAGCTTATAGCATTTCTACGCAACATTTAGGGTTTATGTGTTTGTGTCTCCTCTCTGAATGGTCAATCATCTTATGTAACAACATGGAGTAAACTGAAGCATGTCATAATCCACCACATGCTTAGAAAAGCACATTTGACTAACACTGGAGTCCTTATGACAATTCTGCGTCCGCTGTCACCGAACGCAAGTTTCGATTAAGAATACATGGCAACAGGGAAGAGACATCAGTTAAGGTATCTCCTCATTATATTCATTCAGGATGTGGAGATAGAGTGTTCAGTTCACACAGCTCACCTCAGGTGTACTGTATGCTGGGGATGAACGTAAGAAAATGGGTACTCCCTACAGCAGGGTTATCTTTCTCCAGAAACAAAGGATCATTAACATGATTGATGGGCCTGATCCCTCCAGGCCGGTGGACCTCTAATTACAGTGGATGAGAGGGGCGCTTCCTCTCTCTCTTACACTCTTTCTCTCCTCCCTCCTCTTTTTCACTCCATCCCAACTCATTCCCTCCTTGTCTTTGACCACAATACGCTATTAGCTATCGGCACGCCATTTGAGCTCATGGAGCAAAGGGTTATGGGAATCGGTGACACCCCGGGTCCATTTCAACCCTCGGCAGGCAGTCAAAAGGAGTGAACTGTCTTTAAAGTTATGGCTGGGAGAGCTCATTTTGCATTCAAGCCCAAGTGGGTTGTTGAATAAGTGCCAGGCCTGAGCCAGAAGGACAGTGTGTGTGTGTGCGTGCATGCGCGAGTGTGTGTGTGTGTAAGAAAGAGAGTGTGTGTACATGTGTGTGTGTGTGTGTGAGAGAGAGAGTGTGTGCGGGCATGCGCGTGCATGTGCAGGAAAAGGAGGGGGGTTATCCTGTACTGGTAACGGCAACGCACCGTGTAATGGACTACTGTACAACTGGAAATAATGTGCTGAGTCATTTATGAAAGCTATTAAGCCGCCTGGGTGACTTTGAAATCCACTAAGCTGCCCAGGATCCAGACCGCCTTACAACCCCTGCTAGCTGCTGTAGTCATCGCCCCCACCACCTCCCTCTCAACCCAACCATCTCCATATCCATGCATGAACATCAACCCAAACACTGTCTTTTAATTATAAATAACTTATTACAGTAGAGCTAATCATTATGGGATGCGTGGACAATAGCAAGATATCTGCCAATGACGCATCACAAAGTACTGTGCAGCAGCAAGTTTGCACATGCTTAATTGAGCGTGCATTTTATTAACCTTGAATGCACTCTGGTGATTCTGTTCTCAATTAATCTTCTTGTGGCAAAAAATGTGGCACTGCCGCTGAACATTCCAAAGTGCTGTTTACCATAGCGAGGTTCCCAGCTCAAAAGAAGTAAAAAAATATATGCTTGTCCATGTATGTATATATATACATACACATATATATACATGGACAAGCATATATAAGTCTATTTATTGAACATGTCCAAAGCAAGCTTTCAGCCTTGTGTCTCCTTGAAGTTCTCCTTGTAGATCATTAAAACCTTCCTCGATTGGATACAGAGGAAGCCACGGAGAGTAGAGAACTCTTGTACTGTACCATTTCAGTACCATGCGGTAGAGATAGTGAGAAATGAAGTCTGTATCAAAAAGCATTTTTCATGATCTGTCTGGGCCTCTGTTATAAGACGCATAACCCCAGGCACAGCTTTAGGCTAGAAAAGGAATTCACAAACTCCTGTTTTAAGAAAGATTGTCCCAGGTTTGCTCTTTGGCTAAGTTATGCTAAATACTCCATTAGCATACACGCCGTGCGGCACATGCGCAGGCTGGCACAGTCATTTTCATGGTACCTTGACAGGTCAGCAGCATTGGGCTTAAACTCCAGAGAAATGAGAAAGGCCTCAAATTGCAAGTGTTTCAGGGGTGTATTCCCAGGTAGCGATGTTCAATTATGGATGCTATATTTTATATACTTTTTTTCCTAAATCAGGTCAAAAACGAATAGACCATGTGGATATTGGCTGGCTGGGGTGGAGTGGAAGAATAAAGAAGAAAAAGGAGTGAAGGAGTCAGGTGAAATGAAAAGAGAGGAAAGGAACTGGGTCAGAAATCAAGAGGAATGAGACACTAAAGTGCATATAGAGGACAAACTCTCAAACGGGCAGAGTTGAAGTGGGTATGTGTGTGTGTGTGAGAGAGAGAAAGAAATAACAATGTGTTGAAGTGTGTGTGAGGAAGCGTGTCAGAGAGAAAGAGAATGAAATAAAGGGCAAAAGTAGGAGTATGTATGTGTGGCGTTTCGGTCGGATAAAGCTTTTAATTGAAGGACGACACTGACGTGAATGGGGTTAAGCTCTTCATCCATTTTCTCAGAGATCACAGCTTAGTCTTCTAAGGGGTGGACAACCTGAGTGGCAGAACGTACAAAACCGCAACATCAAGGGAGAGAAAACAAGAAATGTTTCCCACTTCTATGCTCTCAATTTCCATCTCCATTACTCAATGCTACACTGACAAATCTCTAGCACCTCCCCAACCCCCCCCCCCCCCCCCCTCCCCTCCCAACACACACACACACTCACGTCATTTTCTCTCCTAGAAGTTGGGTTACTGTACCCGGCTCTTGATGAGTAGTTTTCATAGGAAGCAGGAAGAAAGGCCTCACCATAAACAGCCCTTGTCTGACTGGTGAGAACCAGCTGGATTAGCAGCAGCGGCGCCCCTGGAACATCCCAATTAAAATCAAAGCAATCACCATCGCGGAGCAGTCGTTAGATGGAGAGGCTGTTTGAGGTTAAACGTCATAATAACAGCCAGACTGCTGCCTTTTTCCGAAAGCCTGTCACACACTGATTTCATACGTAAGAAAGTTTGATGTATAGAGTCTTGTGAGAGGCAACTCTTGAGCGTCCCACCATTACGGAAAAGCTTTCGCTGGGATTAGGGGAGAGACAGAGGCTTCTATCCCTTAAGTCGGGGAATGAATAATTTACACAGTGGGTATCACCCGCCAGCTCTCACTTTAAGCCGTGGTAGCGTTTTATTTGTATGTTTTCTGTCAAAAGTAATCTGGCATCCGGAATGGCGGAAACAGAGGAGTCGGTTGAGTCCTGCGGAGCGCAGCAGGCTTGTGAGGCTCACATGATCTCTGTTTGATGTGACGCCTGTTGTCAGTGTTAATTAGCTTCGTTGTGGACTGTTCCAGTCCCTTGTCCCACACCCATGTGAGTGGTGATGAGAGGTGCTGTAAAAGCGAGGGAACACACAAACACACAGCAATAGTCTACCCACACCCACATGCACACCTACAGTATACACACACACACACACACAAGTATTAAAAAAGACATACACAGCTGTCTCTCGCCATTATTCACATGTACAAGGCAAGCAAGCCCCAATACCTTTATACTTGTGCACACACACATGGTTCATTCTTCATTATGGGCACAAACATCAAGGCACACACACAATAACATCCCCCGCCCCTGCAGACACACACACACACGCACACACCAAAACAGTCTTAATCCCCAGAGGAGGTCTCTAAAAGGCCTTTCTAAAGCTCATTCCCATCACAGGGAAGCTTCACAGGTCAGCACTGTTTGTGGTGGCAATGGTGCTGAAGCATTCAAGCGGAACACTCTCACCTTTCCACCCACACACACGCTCACAAACATACACACATTCACACCGACACACACACACACTCCCTTTCTCCTGTCACAGCCAATACATTTTGCATTTGTATCACTGTGTTGCTTAACATAAATCGAAAAAACTTTAATCAACAGCAAAATGAATGCACGAGTCCTCTCCTTGTGTAATTACTTGGAGGGACTTTAGCTTATCTGTTTATTTAGGACCTCCAGGCTTGGTAATAGGATAATTAAAATCAATATAGTGGCTTCATTGTATGTGACTTCCTCTTAGATCTGATTTTACACGGTCTGATAGAGTTTGTGTCTCTGAAGCATAGCTAACATGAAGAACTCACCATACACCCTGACGTAGAAACCACATTAGGTAACACGCTTTCTCCAGACAACCTCGGCTGCTACAGTGGCTTGCGGCTACAGTGACATGATCTTACTCACCAACACAGTGACAACCAAGGGTGCTGTTGGCATAAAAAGCTAAAATATGCCTCTACAGTTCCAGTTGTAAGATGGAGCAAGATGTAGAAATACAGAAACACACAAACAGGGACAGTAATGCGCACATGAATACAAAGTCTGGTTGGTGTTACTGTAACATGTTAATGGTAGGCTCTCGCAACACTTGCACCCCCGTTTACACTTGCAGTGATCCGTGACGTTAAGTCTTCCCTCTGCACGCCTTCCTGTTCTCCCCCTCGTGTCGTTCCACTCCCACCTCCTCATGCCACTAGCCAGCTTCCCCGACCTCTCCTTCTCCTCCTCCTCTTCCTTTGCCTCGCCCCTGTCTCCCTACCTCCCCATTTCCCACATGAACGCTTGGCTGAATTCACGTGGTAGGGATCAACTATGACAGGCTCCTCTCTAATCTCCTCCGCCCCATCTCTCCCTCTCCACCAAACCCGGTTTTCACAAGCCAAGCCCACCAGAAGGGCAACACCCACACTTGGCTGTTTATATTGCTCCAACAGTGTTGGAAGAAATTGGGTGTTGTTGCCCGTGTTATCGGTTTGGGATTCGAGACTGGGGATCAGTGCATCTGTCTCTCCCGTTGCCTTCCGATCAAGTTGTTGGACCAGAGAGAATGTCTGTGTGATCTATTCCAGTTCAGATAAACGGATGTTATTGCCTTGGTGAAAAAGACTGATCATTCCCAAACTGTATGTTCTCATACTAGCATGGCACAACTTCCAGAACTTCAGTTCTTGTGATTCTTTGTAGAGATAATCAAATTCACTAATTTCAGAAAACATTTATGCAACATGCTTTTCAAACTGAGGTAGAGAATGAGAGTACAATTTGAATGGGGAGAGGTAGTTTGAGGTAGCTCAGAACAGGGCCTGGTGGCAAGGTGAGGGACAATCTGACCAAGGAAGCAATGAGTCCCCAGCTTTGAAAACATTTGTATCCCTACTCGTTCAATCCACTCAAAGGAAAGAGAAATAGCCCAGAAATAGCATTGTGCATGTTCATGATTCAGACATGACCCTAAACAGCAGCTGTTCAGATTCAAATATCTTTGTATTTTCTAGTAAAAGTGAATAGCAAATTGCTTCTAGTCAAGTCTGCTCCATCGGATGTTGTTGGGCAGAAGGAGAGGCTGTCAGGTTCTGATGTTTTCCAGTGGGACATGTACTGTAAGGCATTTGGCCAGAAGTTCTGACTCTTCCATGAGGGCATAGCCACAGGGTTGTTACTTCAATGACTTCTCAGTGTTTGTCTGATTTTATTTGAAGCCTTAGAAAACAACATGAGCCTCAGCATCTTGGTGGCAACAGTAACATTTCACTGACTGTGAAAAAATGTTACGGTTACATTTCAATGCAAAAGCTTATTAGAGGACTATATTATAAATATGATAGTAAAGATAAAACTAAGGATTCATATGATTGTAACCTTGGTGCAGGTATAATCAACAAGATGAAAAGTGAAAGAGATGGAGTTTGAGACCAGTAATGTGCTCCAAGTTTCATTTGAATGTTTGGCTTGCAACATTTATTTTTAACTCCAAAAACGGCCACAAGCTCATTTCAACTCCAATTTATTTCAACATAAAATGAGAGGCCAACCTAACACAATAATTCAGTAATCCCCCCTAATTCTGCACATTGGTAACAACATAGAGCATGGAACTCTTTCCCTGAGGAGAAACCCCCTAAAGCCACATTAGCTGGCATACACCAAATAATGCATGTGGATGTGTATACATGTTGGTCTATGTGTGTGCACATCTGTGGACGTGGGGTATGTGTGTCTGTGGTGTGTTTAGAAAACAAAATCCACTTCCATCACAAAACACCAACAGCTGAACCTTCCATGAGTCCTCTGACTGACCTGTCACCAGGCACCAGCCAAGTGGAAATGGAAACGGTTATGACAATATTAGAATGTAAAATAATACAGTTTGCCAGGGGTGCCAGGTAACCCTGTGACCTAAATCAACTCAGGCAGAAATCCATTACATGGATTATTTTAGAGAGAGAGAGTATGGGAGAGCGAGAAAGCAGTTGTATGTGTGTGTGTGTGTACGTATGCAAGTGAATATATCTATTGATTACATTTTATTATTTTGGCAAAGATGATATCTGCTTTCAGAGGACACTGATTAAGACCAAACCATTGTTTGCCTCAAAGAAAATGTCTTCCCAAAACAACTTGCACATAAACCAGGGGTCACTTTATGGCGAACCGCGGTCCGAGTCCGGACCCAGGCAGCTTCCTATCCGGACCTGGACCTTTAGCCGATATATTATTAGCCAATGGAGTTCATTCATTTTGACGGAACGTTTCCATTTTAACTGGCACATTTTTTATAGCCTTTACGCTAGCCTATTTATTATGTCTATGGTTTTCCTACTAGATGTGGTTTTTATCATAGATATATGATAGAAACCATATATATATATATATATATATATATATATATATATATATATATATATATATATATATATATATATATATATATATATATATATATATATATATATATATTAGGGCTATAAAATGATTACAAATTTTAATCAAATTAATCACAGGTTTCTGTGGATTAATCATGATGAATTACATATGACCGATTTTCCGAATTTTTGTCATTAGTGTGCGTCTTTGATTTTGCGGTACCTTGATGTTCGGGTCACCCGTTGCCACTCGCAAAACTTTGGTGAACCCCTCGTCCTCAACAATATCAATCGATCTTCAGCTTTTTGCAATACATTTGGCAACTGTGCTAGTCACCTTGTCACAGGCAGACTTAGTGAGGGCCCTACGCTGTTCAGTGAGGGTGGTTTGGCGCATTCTACTTGAACTCCCATTGCTTCGGTGTAACGATAACATTCAGTCATTTAGCATTCAGTTATTTAGCAGACTGTTCGGTTGGCTTCTCATTTTATGTTGAAATAAATTGGAGTTGAAATGAGCTTGTTGCCGTTTTTGGAGTTAAAAATAAATGTTGCAAGCCAAACATTCAGATAACGTGTTCCCACAGAGCAGGGCTCCAGACTAACTTTTTGGGTTTTATTGGATGTTCCATCTTAGTTTTTTTGGAACATGAACTTTTCATCCAGAAGTTGCAGGTTGGGTGGAATTGTGGATATATTACGTTAAATGCGTTAAACAAAAATAATGAATGAATCCTGTAATTTTATCATAACGCGTTAACGCGTTACTTTTCACATAAAGATCCAATCAGGAGCTGTAAGCTATCACCACGACAACTCACTCACTCAACGTTGGCCGCAACCTCTGTGGGTCACGCAGGTTGTGTTTGTCATTCGCAACAACGCAGGCTAATCGATTTGCTAATAGTAGCTAGCCTACCTGTTCTTCCTTAGCAAAAATAATGGCGTGACGAAACCCAGCGAAAAGTTGATTCCGAAAAATCGCAAATTTCAGACAGAATGGACTGACAAGAACGCATTTGTATTGCCGGTGGGGAGCGCAAAACCGATGTGTTTAATTTGCAATGAGACGGTTGCCCTTGTCAAAAGTGGTAGCGCTAAAGTGAAACGTCACTATGACACAAAGCATACACACTGAAAAAAAGTACCCCCAGAACTCTGGTCTAGGGGAGAAAGTTGCCCAGGGGCACGGGGACTGTGCCTTAACATAAGTCAATTTTGAATGGGAGTCAATGGGAGAGGTAGGGCCAAAAAACCATGGTCCGTTCCGGACCCTCGACTGAATGGAAATTTGGTGAGTGGACTTTTTGAGTTTCTAATTGCGTACCCTCTGACATAAACAATGTACTATATTCAGTCCAATGCATTGTCTCTTACAAATTACGATTATAATTATTGTCTGATGCCTTACAATACACATATCATACTTAATCATACATCAAAGCATGATGAAACATAAAATCCTACTGAAACAAACATCAACTTGAAAAAACACAATTTAAAATGGTTTAAAATCCAACCAAACGTGGACAGTCTTAGTGAGACTTCTAATGAAATCTAAGGACAGTAATTACTTTGCTGCTTATGCATATGTCACCCCCATGGGGAATTCAAGAATGTGTTGTTGTAGACACAGATCTGGTTGGATGGAACAGAAAGCTGTAATAGCCCCATGCCTCCTCTCCCCCCCTTCCGTCATGCACACACAGCCTTAGGATGTTTGGGCAATTGTGTGTGTGTGTGACTGAGTGAGTGAGTTCAATCCACTGTAGCTCAATGGGTGTAATAATGGCCAGGCCCTGAACCAGCAGGCAGAAAGGGTTTTGGGGCTCCAGAACTGGGGTCCATTACACCCCCATCAGTGAGCAGACACATCATGTTGCTTTGGCGCTCATCTCTACAGGACAGGCCTCATGCTAACCAGGTCACACACCACACCAGAAGGCTCCAACCAAAAGCAAACTCGCCCCCTTGCACCATGCTGATATCCTGCCAGAAAGTGAATGAGGGAATTCACCGGTACCTGCCACCCTTTGTTTCAAGTTTAGTGAAACAAGCCAGCGTAGACCTATTTACTTCAGCTATTCACACATACACTGTGGGAGGGGGAGTGGTAAACACATGGCGCAGAGTGTACTTGACCCACAGGTGGTGTGCGACAACTTTCAACTTTGTGGAAATCAACATTCACTGAAATTGATAGTTTGTTGCTTACAGTAGCTCTTCATAAGTCAACAGTGTCAGGCAATAAACAGTGTTAATTGCCTCCGAGCTGTTAGCTCAGCAGTTGGAACTGCGGTAGTCTGACTTGTCACGGCCACAGGGGTGTCAACTTTTACTGCAAATCTGTATTCCGGGGTTCAGATTATCACAACAGTCCCACATTTTCTCCAGCCATAATTTGAACGGATTAGTATGTCCATGATGATGACTATTATGGGTTAGCGGGGGTGAGTCAAATCTTATATTCCTTTAACATGAGTCACCACCCAAAGGATAAAGCTGCCTTGTGCCAGCCAGCGTTTTGACAGCAAAATAATTCCTAAACTGTATATGTCTTCCCATGGCAACCTAAATAGTATATTTCTTATTTCAAAATAGTTAATGCATTTGCAAGATTAACTTCAGCTATGCAATTTCTGCGTGCCTTATGATTACATAAAGCGTGAGTACAGGCCTTACAACAGCATATTGTGGGGAATTAAAGAATGTATTGTTTTAGCCACAGATCAGGTTGGACGGAACCATTTTGTAACCAAGCATCAAAACTGGGGCGCGTACATAACACCAGGTTGTTTTGAAGATATATGTCTCTCTCTATTTTTACTAGAGCCACTGATATGCTACCACAAGACTACACTGACAAGTGCAACAGCAGGTTGTAAAACAGGGACGTTCACTTTCACACCACCATATACCATACTGCCCCAAATCAATAAAAAATAGACATTTTCCTTGTACATGCGATGACAGAATCTTGAAACTAACATGAATGCTACTGTTATGGTAAATTATATAGTAAATAAAATGGGGGACTGTCCTTACTGCTTATTGTCCGTATTACTGTATGAATGCCTTCGTGACTCAGAAGCAATTGAAACAATATACAGGAAAAACAAGCATTGATCATCCAATTAAGTCAAGCCTTATATCATGTCAGAGAAAAATAGCTCTGTTGTTGAACAGCCAGACACAAATTGTAAATAACAACCAATTAAAGAAAATATTACTTTTTTGTAGAGCATATGGTTGAGATATCAGAAAGTCCTCAGAATGTCTGGAATAACACATAAAT
Source organism: Hypomesus nipponensis (assembly GCF_054491055.1). Lineage (NCBI taxonomy): Eukaryota > Metazoa > Chordata > Actinopteri > Osmeriformes > Osmeridae > Hypomesus > Hypomesus nipponensis. The sequence goes on along the minus strand of NC_140368.1, from coordinate 8,379,264 downwards.
TAATAAATAACAGTATTTTGAGCAGATTTCTCTTGGCCAGGTAGGTCAGAGATTCAGACTGACCAGGGAGTTGTTTCTGTCCTGGTGGGGAGGGATAAACTCCCCCTAACAGACCATCCCACAGCTGTACAGCCTGAGGCATAACCTCCTCTCCTCACCTCAGGACCTCCACTCCTTAAAACTAGGGCAAAACTTTCCACACAGCCACAGATCCATCAGAATATGACAGAGTGAGGACAGCATTGGGTTCTTTATCGGCCCCCTCCCCTTTCTCAGGAGTCTTACAGTAGCACTTCACATCCTCTCCCTTTATGGAGGTACTCTCTATCAAAGCAGCAGCTCTTTGCTTATGACAGATAAATAATTGTAAAAAAATAAATAAATGTCATCAAGAAATGACAAGGGTGAAGCAAGTTCTAGTGCATTGAGAGAAAGAACAAAAACGTTCTCTACTTTTCCATTTAAATGCTTCCATAAAATTCTTCCATCTTCTCTTCTCCACTTGGTGTCCCTCGTTTCCTTGCATCTCGGCTCCATCGCTCAAGTAATTACAGTAAATGACCATACAACATGGCTCTTGTCCAGGTTATTATGTTTAGTTCCTTTTACGGTAGGATGACATGTTCCTGTGAAGGTATCGATCCACCATCACCACGGTGATTTTTACTGTCATTGACAATGGCTGATTGGACTATTTGAGGACTGATAGGATTTTATATTGAACCAATTTTGACTAAGTCGAATGTGCTCATGTCGACAAATGTAGCTATGGTTTTACTAGCTATAACATTGAAGCTGTACTAGGTCACATTATAAAATACATTATAATTTGAGAAACAACACTCCCAATTCTTGTCTGAACTCTAAAGTGAAGGTTGTACAGGATGTCAGGGTACACAGTTCTGTCATCGATAATCAAATCTCCCCTTTAACAAAAATGCACTAAACATTAAATGAAATAATTCTATCATGTGGCAATACTTTGCTCTGTTGTGTACACAGGTCACATACTGTACTTAATAACTTAATTATTAAAAGAAACTACATGTATCAATCTAGTGACTAAAAGTAAACACTGATAACAACATGTATACTTAACTATACAATAGAGTTTGTGATAATGCGTGGATCCATTCAATTCAGAAATAGGAACCAATGAAGACTTTTATGTAGAACTGAAAGGGAGAGAGAAGAGTTGTTTGTTGTTCTGAATGATACTGTAACTGATGACAAAGTACCTGGTCAGACAGGCAGATGGTGGGGCTGGTAGTGGGAGCACCTCTCTTGAAGAGTAAGGGTAGACCAGGTATAGGCTATTATTGTTGGGTACCGAAACATTTGAATCCTTACGCAGAACAGTAGAATCTTATTCAAGATCCTATTTGTTCATTATTCCATGTACCACAACAGAAAATGTGTTCTGGCACCAAATACATACATTACCATATCCCTTCATGGAAAGAATACAGAAAAGTAGTCATAGGCTTCCATCACTAAACTGAGTGTGTGCACTCTTATATTGACAGTCCAGCTGCTAGGTGATGGATGGTAAAAAAAAAAAAAGTACAAATTACAACATGGACCTGTGCTAGAAGATTCCTCTTAAATGTTGTAAGAGTTTGCACTTCGCCTAATGTCTATGTCTTTAACCTGGCAAAATGGTGGCATACGTTTTTTTTTCCACAAGGATAAAGGTGAAGGCAATAGTGCTCACACACCAATAGTATCTAGAGCATGTTGTCTCCTCAACCATAGACATAATTCAATGAACTGTAACCCAAGCATTTCAAAACAAACTTGAAACATTTCATCTGTGATATTACTATGAATAAAAATGGAGGCAGCAAATTGAAGCAAGTGATGGTAATATGCTTTCTTTGGTCCCTGCAGGCTGCAGAATGTATTAATACAATATACCTTATTGTGCTTTGAAGCTTCAACTATGTATTTCTACCCCAGCAATCAGTTTCCCCTCCCCATGGGATGTACGGTCACACAGTTCTACAATGTTACATAAATATGTTTTATAATGAATATTATATTATACTTGGCTTTGTTTTATATTCAGCAGGGGGTCAATGTTACCCATTTTTCAAAGAGAAGGAATTTAGATAATTAGCTTTGGTCCTTTTGTTATGCACTCATTAAAATGTATTCAAACTTTATTTTTATTAGCATAATTCGCAAGGTTTTTACACAAACACACAAAGAAACCAGCACGTATTGTACTGAATATGATCAAAATGCAAGTTAGACACCAAAAACAAGCATTTTTGCCTAATTTTGAAGTGTTCCGTGTGTGAGAATAATTTCAGTTTTGGACATCATTTCAGTTGAATACCACACTGACAATGATTATGTTTACTATAACATTCTGTTATAGCAGTGAGTTGCGAATGGTAATTTTGGATAGATCTCAACAATCTGTAGATTTAATTGTCTACCTGTGGCCTTAAGATCATTATATTGCATTGTAAATGTTGCAGTTTCAACATAGGCTTTCAGTATCTAATAGTGTTGTTTCAGTCTGAATACAGTTTCCAGATCAATACATTTACATTTAGTCATTTAGCAGACGCTCTTATCCAGAGCAACTTACAGTAAGTACATGGACATTCCCCCGAGGCAAGTAGGGTGAAGTGCCTGCTGATTGGTAGCCCAATTCCCTAACCGCTCAGCCATCTGACCTATCAAACTAATTCTGAACAAACACTAAAATAAAGCCATTTAATTCAGAAAACTATGATTAAGTTGAGAACAGATTTAATTCGGCTGCCAGGACCCTTTTTACTTTTCAGGACCTTTGATTTTACTCAAATCATCTGTTTTGAACTGCAAGCATCCCTTACTTCAATCTTTATTTTCACTATAACTGTAATTCTCATAAGGATTACTGCATTTGCTCCAACTTTGTAACCACAAAGCTTTTCTTTTATAATATACAAGCACATTCATACTTTACCATTAGGCAACACACATAAATAGCTCTGTTTTCACTGAGGTACAATTATCCTCTGGAATTTACCATATTTACCATATTTATCCTCAGAAAGCTGCCAAAGGATGAAAAATAGTCGTCCCGAAAATAGCAAAGAACACAATAGTTCTGCTAATAAATTCAAAGATGTCTCTTGATGAATGTGTGACGTGTAGATCCTGATCTTGGACATTTAGACTATGTCACAGAAGTTGGTGGCATTCATTTTTTATTACAGCTTTGAACCCAAAGCTGTGCTCATTTTCTATGTTGCATGTTGGTCTGATTCAAACCGACATAATCAATCATTGTATGGAAATCTTATGGTTAATGTAGAAATATATATTTTTTGTTTTCATCGATTGATGTAAGTCAGAGTCAATCCCACGGTTTAAAAGCATTTGATTGTACACTCGCTTCCAGATTTAGATCAATGATCTCAACCAAAGAGGCAATTACATTCTCAAAACACCCATTTTACCAATCAATTTCAGACGCTGATTCAGTACAAATTTTGTCTGTTGTTCGCCTACTTCTCTGGGTTGACGTGAATAATTGCCACCCACTTCAGATCAGTCCTCCAAAACCTCTGAAGCAGATGATGACATTCCTCGCTTTCACTGGTCGGAGTTTCTTTTTTCACTTCCTCATTGCTTTTTGAACTATCTGATGCTAGTTTGTGTGATTTCTTAATTCAGAACACAATATGTGGTGAAAGTAAGGTATTTGCTAAGCCATAAAACGGTTGTGAGTTTTTCAAATCGAGGCAGGCCCTGGAGAGGGAAATTCTGACACAATTATATGCCTGTGTTTTTAGGTCTTACAGAGAATTCAGACTTGATTTCACTGTTTTATAGAACCACCACTTCTGAGATTATATCCATCTCAGGATTGTGCTGAACATGGTCTCCCAGTGAATTTAACCCATGGGTAAAGAAAGCAATTCATGAAGCAAAGTTATCTTAGTAGGTAAGGAATGTTGATGTTAACCCTTTCTTAACCAGCAGACTTTAATTTTCAAAACTCAGATAAATACCACATCAAAGTTGTATATATACATATATATGTATATGTATACAACATGCACTGTTAACGGAGCGGTTTCGGTTTCTACACTGCAGTTGATAAATCAGAACTCAGTCTGTCCTACGTTTACATTTATTCATTTAGCAGACACTTTTATCCAAAGCAACTTCCAAGAGAGAGCTTTACAAAAGGTCAATGATCATAAACAACAAGATAGCCCCAAAAAACATTGCGGAAAGCCAAAACATAAGAATACATTGTGATAAGCAAACAAGTGCCAATGGAAAGAAACATAAGAGCAAGTGGTTAAACAAGTTACAAATTAAACAACATAAACCTCAAAAGTACAAGACTGTATGTGTAGGAAAGCAAGCAATAATAATATAATTTACAGCGAGTACAAGAAGTTAACTCAGTTACAACTAACTAAAAAGTTACACCTAACCAACAAGTGCAACAAGTCCCTCAGTAAGTGTCATTGTGTTCCTAGAGGGAATAAACTAACATTGGATCCATCAAATCCTGTGCTATTGTGATGTACGCTAGGTTAGGAGAAGCAAAGGATATTTGTATTCAAACTGCTCTTTAACTGTAGCTTGTTCCCTCTACTACCCTCTCTGGGTCACTCTTACGTGACTCATTAGAGTAATCACATAAAACCCTGTCTCTGCTTTGAATCATCCCATTCACTCATTAATAATGGTGGAGAGATGGTTTAATTGTTGCATTCTGCCCATTGATGGGGACAGATATGTTACTGAAATACTTTACTTTTACAAGGATGGTAGCCAGTTCCCTGGAATGATTCCCCCAAAATGTTATTCAAAACACATTTTGGTCAGTGTAGTCATGCTAAATGTCTTGTCAAATGCAAGTTGGCTTTTTATGCAATGAACTGAAATGCCCATTCAGAACAAAGGACCTTTTATTGGAGGTAATATTAAAAGCAATATCTACCTAATCTATGGGATGAGGTCTCATTTTATGATGTGTTTTTCAAAACGTACTCTGAGAGAACCAATGAAAGGAAGGCTTTTGGAAATATTGCTGAATCAATATTTTAAGGTTATTAAAGGTTCTCATATAAATGTGATGTTGAGTATTACAGTAAGTTACATCAATGGTGTTTGGCGGTTATGAACACATTATTATAGACATTGTGGCAAAATACAATGGCAGAACACTCCTCTTATTTGTTAAGATTTACTTAAACGAGACAACATACGCTGTAGCATGCACATACATGTGCAAAAGACTGGTAATTTTGAAATTGTAGTCATTGTAATGAATGCGATTTGAATAAACAGTAAAGTCAATGTACATCAGAGCTCAATCACTGCATATTTGAATGTACTGGCAAAGGAGGAGATCGAAAGCATGAGATGGAGATGGAGTGAGCTCAGACTTGGCAAAGCCAGAGACATCTGGTGTCAAGCATCTGACAGTCCGAGAAAGTTTGTGACAGTTGACATGCACCACATGGCAGGCGTTTGACAAAATGAGGTAGATTAGGACTATTTAAGATTGACAAAATACTTGGAGGAAATAAAATAAGACAAAATGAGGCAACACTAAAGTCTTTGTTTGAAACATTTTTACCAACCACCAAAAAATAATTACTTGGTTCTAGAACATAGACTTGATCTTTAATTTCTAGAATCTTAGTCTTATGAGTATCCAAATGTATACTTACACTTATTATAAACGTATAGGGTAAGAAAAACATTATTTCTATAATGTTTTTATCAAACAACCTAGTTCTATTGTTAGAAAATAGGTTATATTTAAACATTTTGCATGGTTGAATTAATTAACATAATTACTGTATATGGCATACAAGAAAAAGTTTAAACTAACTGTACAGAAACTGGCCTGGGCAAACTATTATATTTTGTTTAGATTTTCAAGAACTACATCAGGGTTTGTTTTAGTCCAGTAGCACTGCACAAAGCCTTTGATTTTAGTTGGCTACTTCCAATTCCTACATTACTCAGATACAAGAAGAGTTGAATGTCGACCCTTTTCATGTCACATCCCATACATTTACAAAACCTTTCTAGGCCTTTGATCATGTTCGTTTACTTCTATTTTGTGGAAAACATGGTGGCCGTCCTTCAGAAGACCACACAAACAGCAGACTAATGATAAGAATTTGTTGAAATTACTTTTGAGGATCAAATCCCTATTTGCCTATTATTTCCTCTTGTGTAGTTCCATTCCATAATGACAAGTCTAATACCTTCTGAGTGTACACAGTAATTATGCCTTTTTTCCCTCATCCTCTCTTTCTACAGAGACGAGGTTGGAGTTGTTTGATGAGAGAGTCCTCTGAGGTCTTTCTCCATTGTACCAGCATCAATTCAGAACCGTTTAAATTAGGTTCTGCTTTTGCACTTATTACTTTGCAGGACTGCCTTAAATAAGGTATTCAGTCCAGAGCACGTGGTCTGAGGATACCTTGTGCTTGTTCCACCTTATTCATCTTGTTAGAGAACCTCAAAGGGCGGAGACGGTCTTGTTTTGCTGTTTGCTTTTTTCTGGCAGTATGTCATTGACATATCTATCATTTTTAAGACAACAAAATACAGTAAAAATGCCCATTTAAGCATGTGACAAGGCCAGCTAATTTTCTGTCTCCCTTCCAATTTCTTTTTCAAAACTTATTTTGAAAGTCTCGTCATTTTGCAGTTGTCTTTTTGAGTTTTGCAACAAAGTTTACATGGTTGTCTCTCCAGTGAGAAGCTTGTATTTTTGAGGGGGGGGGGGGGAGTTTCGGTTTTGCGTTCCATCCTCAGATCCATAAGCCATGTCCATTTCCTCCCTATCTCCTTTTCCCAGACAAGGTCTCTGTGGAAGACAGATCTTCTCCTACCCTCTGTGGCTCCCCTAACTGTCGTCTGGCTTTCCAATTTTACCCCCTAAAAGCCAACAACAACAACATCGACACTTAACACATCACTGGGAGCCTTGGCCTGGACCATCCTTCCTTATTGTGGATTCATCCAGCTTTTCTCCCTTCTCTTCCTCCCTCAACTAAAATCATCCTTTTCTGTGTGTCAGTCACTGTTTCTCCAGAGTGAATTTATTCCACAATTTACCTCTAAACCTGTTTCAGTTTTTGCCTCCGGTGCGTACACACTGTTTCTTCTCTTATCAAACCTCAGGTTAACACACAAAAGACACCTCCCAGTGGCTTGTATTTGCGCAGGGCACGGTGCTGTATCCTTTGAGCCGTGGTACTTGAAGTTAGGAAGTACATAACTCAGTTCAAGGAGCGAATGCGTCAGGAAGGTTTGCTCCAGTGGGTTGAATTGCAAATAGAGCCAAATCCTTAAATGCATAAGTCTTGTCAAAATGTTGGAAGACTTCCGAGACGCCTGCATGCTTGTAACAAAATGAAAAAGCCCCCCAAAAAACAGATAGGTGCGAGTGCAGTAGAGGGGAGCGCGACGAGACACACGACTTACAGCATGTCTGGGGTATCTGTGCATACACGCTCAGGCCCTGCACCACATGGATATACACGCCACGGGTCACTTGGCTAGGAGACGTTGATCATAGACGACTGCCCAGGTAGCATGATGGGAAACAAATTGAGTGTCATTTCTCACCAGCGAACCCAGCAGTCACGAGCAGAGCAACAGCTTGGCCTTTCATGAGGGGCCTACAGCCCTCGCGCACGGGGCGAGAGACATGTCAATTAGACAGTACACAAAAAAGAAGACTTTGATAAATGGCGAGTGTTACATGTCCTTAAGAATTGTGCTGGACAAAATTACTGAATATTACTGGAATTGAGAACCATTGTCTTTGTGATGTGGATTGGGAACCTAATAGCGAACTATAAAAGTAGCCCCTGTGCAAGTCACCCTTATTGTTAAATGGCCTCATTGCCATGGAAACTGCTGTGTTGTAAATAACAGCACGTAATATGGCCTTTCAACTGGGTGACTCATTTTCATGAAAAACTGCAAAAAGATGGAAAGTGGTTGCTATCAAGCTCAGAGAAAATTGTGTACTAAATGTATTTAGCCAGGTCATTTTTTTGTGGACCATAGAGCATCCATAGAGCATACTGTAGTGTCATGACCCCCTGGGATACTCAACTGGCATCTATAATATTTTAACAGCACTCTTTGATGCTGACTCTTTGAGGGAACAACTACTTCACCAATCTATACAGAGAGTTTGGGCTGACATCTCTTATGTATTTTGTTATGGGTTGTTTGGTTTTGGATATCCGTTGAATTCCTAAACATCAGGACCTCTTGACTGATGTTGGTCTTGTGCATTTCCTCATGCGCCGTGTTGAATCCCTCTGGAGTGTGCTTCACAACCCTGCAAACATCAAACCCTTAGACCTGATATACAGTACACACACACGCACACACACACACACACACACACACACACACACACACACACACACACACACACACACACACACACACACATACAAAGTATGTGTGAAGTCCTGCTCTCTCACTATTCTTTGAGGTTGACTGAAGAAGATGTGATGGCCACATGTTGACCAGTTTGTTTCCAGATACTGTATGGTCATTTTTATGATTAATAGTCGTGACAGTAGATTTTGAACTGAATAGATTGGAATCAGGTACACAGTTTTTTGGCAGTATAACTGCGTAGACCTTAACATTAACAAAGCTAAGCTTTTTACGAAGTACACAAACATAAAAGCTGTATTTATTGTGTAATAGCTATTGATTCCTCAGGGAGCTCTGGCTTTTATATATTTATTAAGTTATTTATTTCTAGTTTTTCAGAGTTTGTATTGTATACTCTATGTGACCAATCTCAAGTACATAGCTGTGGCTTTCACAAATCCAATTGTGTAGAACTTAAATTCCATTATGCCTGTCTGTCCTCTAAAGGCCACTTAAATCAATAATCAAGTGGTCCATAAAGGTGACTAAAAGTTATTTTTCAAATAAATATGGTACTCCTTGTGGTTATTGGATGCATACTATAGAAAAGCTGTCCACCTTCCATATCTTTAGAACATGTTGGCTGGTGCTCTGGCCGTCCATCATGCACCAGCCATGACAATGGAGTCCGTCGGACAGTGTGGTGGCGTGATTCCTGGAGCGTCCCAGGTCGAGCTGCAGCAGACAGGTGTCAGAGGGACCAGCAGGTCCCATGTGTACAGAGGCCCTGTTCCAATGCCCCACGGGCCTCCTCCTGAGCAGAGACAGAGAGGAGAGGAGGTGGGTGGAATACTGATGTTCTCAGATCACATGTGTGGGTTGGGGGGCAAAAGCAGATGGCAAATACATGTTGAAATAGGTTAGGTGTGTTAGATAGGTTGGGTGATTGGGGGGTTGGGTTTAGGGGCTCATTTGTCACTGTGAAGGACGCCCCTAAATGTTTACTTTGTGAAAGTCACTAGGTCCTAAGGTAAAATAACACCACATAAACCTTGAGGAAAATTAAAGCATTGGCATAATTCTAAAGAAAGGTAAAATTCATCAAATGTACTCCCCCCCCTTTCCCCCGAAACCTAGGAGACTTAAATTAGCCATGTTGAAAGATTGTGATTTGGGCAAGGCTTATCAGTTCAATGCAGCTGGTTATACCTAACTTATCAGGGTTGCTTACATCTTGTTGATAAAGGGTGCCTCCATTGCTTTGCTTATATTCAGATGAGAGAGTGAATGGACTGGGACTCCTTTAAGCTCTCTGGCAGGTTGTTGATGCCAACAAAGTGGAACAGACAGGTATCTGACTCATTCCTGTCTGAACTAATGAAACAAAAAAACGAGTAAAAACATCTTTGTAGACCCTGTGGCTAGATGCATTGCCATTCCGACATGTTGCTCTATAATTTCTGTGCAGCTTGTTTAGGGAGCAGGTTAGATACTGTGGCTCTACTGGGGAAGGTTGGGAATGATGTTGATTCTGACACAGCAGTGTTAAATGGTGGCCCTAACCATGACCTTTCTCCTGCAACAAGGGGAAATTGACTTTGTGAGTCATTGATGACCTCCAGTGTGGATATGTCAGCCTCAGCTGTTGTGATAGTTAAGTCCCTTTCTCTTTGTTTCCTGTGTGGGAAGTGTAAAACAAAAACAGTTTGGAAAAGTCAAAGACATTCTTGGACAAAAAGCGTCTGTTACTCAAGTGGATTTTCAAATGTAACTTATATTCATAGCACTCAAGCATAGATAAATAGCACTCACGATGTAATCTGCTCCTTGTTTGGCTGTCCATTATCAGAGAAGGCAATCTTTAAAGCACTTTCTGTGTTCCATTCACATGTGGGTGTTTACGGAGTGACACTCTCCTCTGAAACATCAATGTATCATTAAACACCATCACCACCGGGTAAACAGATGGCACCGCCAAGGGAAATATTAGCTGGGTATCAGACAGGGGAGCAATGTTTAGGCTATTATTAGTATTTGTTTTGCATGGATTCCCAGGAACTCTTGCCTCGGTCGAGCCCGAAGGGGATGGGAGTTTTCAGTGAAGCAAGGTTTCTCTTCATTTTACACATCGTTGTCTGTATAGCTAACAGCCGTATCAAAACAACACATCTATCAGATCAGCGAGAATCTGTCTTGTTCCCATCACTTCCTTCTCGCAGGACAACATCGCCATGACTGAATGCCTCAGTAATTATGATATAGAAGAGCACGGACACCAGCACACATAGTAAAATAAATGATGGTGAAAAAAAGAAAAGAACATGTTTTTCTCTGGAAAATAACCAAAGCCTAAAGAAAACAAGAACAGGATCAGAATTAGTTTGGAGACAGGGATGGATCAGTGGACTTCCCATTCAGAAGACCAACTGTGACTTAGGGGGTGTGATTAGAAGGGGTGCAGGATAAACAAGGACCAGGTGGCACATTGGCACAGCCCCTTTCTCTTCTCTCTCTCTGATCCAACAGACGAAGCATCACTCGGTTCAATACGGAGTTCCTCTTCCAAACAGTTTCCTTGAATGCCCTACAAACTGGGCCGACCAGAATTTTGTAAGCCAATGGCCAGAGACTGTGGGGCTAGACAAGAAGCCATGGCAGTCGGAGGGAAATCCTGCCCATTTTTCCATAGAGTTTGAGTTAGTCTTTCCACTGCTGTATGACAGATTGTTTTTTGTTTTTTTATCTCCCCAATGCACTCAAGCCAGAAGAATGGAATCGTGATAAAAAAGAGACCTTTTATCAGACACATTGAAATATCTGATATTCAGCACATTCTCAAATTTCAGAGGATAAAATGTACACTTCCAACCCCATATGTGATAACTCTTTGCTTAATAAGATACCTTCTAACAAGTAGAAAGGTTCATGACAGGTAACTTTCCTATCCCTGTAATATAGTGTAAGCTGAATACAACAAAGATAATTTGTGATGTATTGACACAGCCAAGTTGCACCAGCAAAAGTCTGAGATGTGTTTGTGTTAGAAATACACATCAAACAACGTCAAACAACGTTGAATGAACAAACTGTTTCTCCTGTTGCAAAAACAATAGACAGCTATTTGTGCTTTGTTCGTCAGTTACAGAAAACATTTAGTCTATTTCGAACATTTAGAACCTGATTTCAGTTTTCAGAGGGTTAGACAGCATATCCCCTTACCATCCTCTGGTTATAAGTCCAGACCACAGTGGTGTTTGTCCTCTGAAGAGGCTGATTTGCTTGTCAGTAGGACTCGAATCCTGACTCAAGTGCCATTAGTCTACTGTAAATATGCTTTCTTGAAATGAGGCTGACAGTACACTCCATGCAGCTATTAGTTGGAGGCGTACGCTACACTCAGTACAACTCTGAGGACTCCTAAGACTTTGTTTCCTTGACAGTAAATGCATACATGCATGTAGAAGCCAATAATGGAAACTGTGGCTGCAATTTCAGACCCTTTGAAGAAAGATTTTACATTCTGGTGATGGATAGCATGAGCAAATAGGTTTTGTATTGTTGACTTGCCACTCACAATATGGTAAACTACTCTGTAGGAGAATAACATAAATAAATACAACTTTGCTCATGTGACAAATAACGTAGACCAGTTCATTTGACCAACTTATCCTAGAGCCTGAGAGAGAATGGCCGTTGCAGTGCTATCAATTAATGAGATGTCAACAATTGTTTGCTCCTACATTATTCATGTCAGAGCAGTAATAAGTAATGAGACAGGTAAATTGAGAAAACTCATCGCTCAAGACTCCTGTCCCCTGAGTTTCTTTGGGCATTTAACCTCTAGATAGTGTCATTTCTTCCCGTCTGGTCAGAGTGTCAAAGTCACTTCTTGAGTGGGATTCCCAACCGGAGGAACTTTAAGAAACTGAGAGACCGGGCGGGAGGAATGAATACGGGTTGGCAGGATTGTGTTTGTTGAAGATTAAAGCCCTTCAATATGGAGGGATGATGGATGGACGGGAGTCCTTCATCCATCAGAGCCTGTTTACATCACCTTTAAACAGGCGTGCAATGCCAACACTCTCCTTCACTCCTACTCTTAAAGGGGACAGGCCCTGTTAAGACCAAAGCTTTTATTCAAATCCAGCCTCTGTTTTCACATTTCACCAAAGCTAGGTAGAAAAGGATGCCATGATGAGTAATACTGTAATGCTCGTTTTCATTGTTGTCTACTGCTAAAGGGTTATTGTCATCTGTTTGCTGTTTCTCATGCTGCCCTCAACCAGACTGACAGAGTAGTCATAAACCACTAAATCAAACAGTCTGCAAGCTCACCAGAATGTGTTAGGCAATGGTGCATTCTATCTGGCAAAATAATTAATGACTGGTTGTTTCCCGTCTTGTGCATTCAGTGAGCATATCGTCAATTAGGATATGCTGGATTGCTTCCCCACTGTTTAAGGAACAGCTGTGTTGAATTCCTGCAAATATGTGACCTCTAATTTGCCTCTTGAATTCATATGCAGCATAAGCAATATAAAGAGGCAAGATGTAAACACATTTGTAACTATTGTCAATAGCCCGTTGTCTTCTAGCTTGTAATGAGGCCTGCATGAGATATATGGGACAACACAGACTTCCTTTGGCGGATGTTTTAAAACGTCATCAACACTGGGCCTCTTTTATCCGCTCCTTACTCTTTAATTTCATGGGCTGTCTGTTTGAAACATAACGTACGTTTTCAAAGACAATGCTCCTCTATTGGAACTCAAAGGGGACTGAAAAAAATGATTCAACTCACAAAGAACACCCTTATTTTTAAAATTTTAAACAGATTTTTATTAAGAATCCCAGACTCATAAAAATTCCCTTTGAGGATGTTTTATTGCATTTTTACCATATCTATAATGAGCATTTCTTTCTTCGGACTACCTCTTTCAAATGCAGTTTGATGTAACAGATTTCCATGTAATTTATAGGGAGATTATTTAATCCGTAAGGGACTCACATCTTTTAATATGGAAAGCTTGAAAAATGTTTGACTTACCATGCAGCAATTCATAGACAGAATTTTTGGGGGTTATGATCCCTTGATCTACATGCACACTGAATTGAGAACCATTGTCTTGTTACAATATCAGTAAAAGTGTCAATGGTTGCTTGAACACTTGAGTTAAGGGTTTTTTCTATGCACTCTATGAAACAATATCCAGAGATGTCGCAATACAGTTTTACTCTGCATTAACTACAGCCTTCCATTTATTCTGAAAACACTTTTTGACAGGATTTAGACATCTGATAAGCTCTTCAGAGAGGATTGTCATGATTATATCTGACTTAGAGTCTTACTCCCTCACACAACCTAACACAGTTAAAGCCATACAACTCCATGGAAATCAGATTTTTTTACCTGAACTGAACTCAAACTGTCTATGTCCACCAACCACAAGGCTGAACAAGATGGACCATTATTATCTAGGAGAAGAGCAAGGGTTTTCCTGGGAAGAATTGCATCTCATATGTAAAAATAACAGCATGATATGGATCCTGCGCATCATGTTTACTGTACCACTGGGACAGTAACACAGGAGAATTCTCACCATCAGTTAAAAGTTAATCTTTTCTCTTCTATTCATTTGCAGAAGTAATTCTGATATTTAAATCCAATTCACACAGGAGGGCCCATATTTAATTTAATAGTTTACGGAAATCTATGAAGCACGGAGTCAGGGATTTAAGCGGTCTCACAATTCCACCCAACTGTAACATTCGCAACTCTTCAGGAAAATTAAGCCATTTAATATATTCAGTAAGGGAGTCACGGAGGGCAAAAGCAAATGAAAAATGAAGAAAATGGAAGAAATGTAATTTAAAAACAAAAGCAGCATAATTCCTTTTAATATTATGGTAATCATCTTTAGATAAATAACTATCTTTGGATTAGTCCAGGCCTGACTACAAACCCAAAATATTTCCTACCATTCTGCACAAAATGTGGTTGGGTTGAACAAGACTTGAAGAGTGATCAGTTAACATTAATCATAAGTATATGATTGACATTGGCGAATGTGCTGTAAATAATAGTGTTGTGCCAAGCCCAAAGTTGAAAGCAGTTGGTGTTCATTTCAGACAGGAGTTCCCTGAGCACCATCAAACTGGAATCAAGGACAAGGTAAGGGCAGCAAAATTCCTCTTTCTGCTGACAAAGTGGAAAAGATGATCACTCTAAATGCCCAGCACTAAGTCTTTCACACTTGTCAAGTCCACTTTGTTCCTCCTTCTAGAGTTGACCCCTCCCTGTCCATCAGAAGGGACTTGGCCTTGGTTGACCCCAGAAGGAAGGAAAAAGAAGGCCAAGACACCGTCTAAATTTATGATATACACGTTTGTGCCTCATGCCCTCAAATCATGATGCAGTGCATTGAGCACACACAAACACACACACACACACACACACACACACAATGATATCTGACAATGAGATGCTGTTGGAATCAGAGAAGTCTGCGTGCCTGTTAAACCATAACATCAAAATATGTCACATGGCATGAGGATTACATTATGGCTGGTGAAAACTCAAGATACTGTAGAGAATTACAAGAACATCAGAAGAATGTTTTTTTACAAACATGTATATTCCCTTTAATAACTTGTATGGAATTACTGTCAAGTATGTAGTGTACTTACAGTTTGTGTAGAATGTAATATATGCACACTTCTGTCCCCAAAAGAACATGTCTGAAGAGCAAATCAAAAGCACCATCATTTTACTGTGAAATTATATAAATGCATTGAAATATTTGTTTTAACTTGCCAACCAGATGAGATCATAATTTCCCAGTTATTTTATGGTCTTTGCCTGTGACTTGCAATCTAATGTAAATGTAAATATTGTTCACAAGTACAAAGCTCGCAGCATGCGTATTCAAAAAAGCCTCATTACAATGCTCATCACAGATTCTCCTTCCATCCCACATCCCGCATATGTTTAATACGACTGGAAATAAAGTAGCACTTAGTGAAGAACATGAAAGTAATTTCCTACCAATCTCTCTCTCCATCAGTGTTCAATTGTTGACCAAGTTGAAATCCAAATGTTGTGACTTTCAGTGTTGTACTTTATTTCTCTAGTGTTTGGATGCTAATCGAATAGAATCGCCTTGTTATTGCTGCCTATTGGTACATTGAAATGCACGTCCTGCTCTAGTCGCCTGTGGAGCTTGATTCTTGGATCTGGTGGCCTACCCTTGCATAATGAAAGGTGTTGAGACATCTGTTTCCACAGGCGGCAATTAAGTTACTGTAAAAGATAAACAAAACAACTTATAATGAGAAACCACATAAATTCATGGAAAAGAAGACAGAAACTCAGATACCTTTGATCACAACAGAAAATTGACTCAAAATTACCTTTCCTGCATGGTTGGATCCAGAGTCTGAAGGTTTCTGCCGCACAACTAATTATCTCCACACAATGTTTGCCAACCTCACCTACTGTCCTACTCCACCATCACGGATTCAAATGAGAAAAAATAAACAACAATTTGTTATTATTGTGGTTCTTGCGTTGTATTGTCGCATGTATGTCAATATTAACAAAATCAGCTAGAAATGTAGATTCAAGATACATACTCTATGAGAATGCCAAGGTTCATCACACACATGATTCTTTGAGTCACATTGCAGAAAAAAGTAGCTCCAGTTTCAGCATCTCCTCTCTGTCACTTGTACTGGCTCAACTGGACATGAATATAGCTAAACAATTTAGCAGATGTTACCGTAGGCCATCCAAGCTTACTGAATAAAACAGTTGTGACAGTGCAATATAGTAGCTTGGGCGTCACTAGCAATTAGCCATGTGATGAGGTTGACGCTCACTAGGAAGAACAACATTGGATATTAATTTGCAACTGGCTGTTGATCATAAGGATGGTGATCCTTTGAAGGATCCTAAATCAAAGAGATGGGCAGGTATCATTAGGTTTGTTTTGACATGGTGGAAATTAGCAATTAACCATTAGTGGCTTGTTGATGGTTGATGGTGACCTTACCTTCTTGTTATATTGGCACTGTAGAAGAGAAGCCAAGCTGTTCAAACGTTTAGCGACACAATTTCTTCGTAATATAACTAAACAGCAGAAGTATGTCTAATAAGCTGCAACATACAGCTATTTTACTTAGTTATATAAATGTCATTATTTGAGTATATTCAGCATGTCCAATTGCAATTGAGGTTGAGTAAAATCAATATAAAAAGTTTTTGAAATAAAAAATACAAATTTGTGTGGTATAGGCCTACTGTTTAGCTGCTGGTCTTCATCGTATGCCATACACTTTGGATTACATGCACGACACATAGAATGTCCTGCCACGTGACACAATTCAATTTGGCCCCAGAGATAACATATCCCTCAGGCCAAAAAGAGACCCCCCCCCCCCCCCCCCCCACCACCACCCCGTTCGCCGACCTGGTTAAATATCTTGCTGTCCTTCTAACAGGAACTGGATGTCTTACTTTGATTGTTAACTGTATATGTTGGCCTCTTCGGAATTGTACAGCAGTGTATCACGTATGTATCTGAAATCTGCACCTGTCTCTGCTCACTGGAACAACCCCTTCCCAACCTCTATGGGATCTTGTCTGACAACAGTGCTGGCTAGGGGGTATGATACCTGGGGGAGTTAAAGCATGGCCTAGCAGCCAATCAATGAGCCTTGAGACATTGACACACCATACAGTTACTGTTCACCTGTGCACCCTAACAGTGCTGGTAGCACTGAGCGCTTAACCTCACCTCAGGTTTCATTGGTTGGTTCTCTATTGACTTTTCTCCGAGCTGTGTTTTTCACAGTTTCCAGAAATGACTTCAACAATAACAAGGCACTGAAACTAAAATGATTACCAGGTACAGTTACATAAGCTGTCAAGAAGTAAATTGGATATATTCATGTTCGTGTGATTAGGTGCACAAAAACAGTGGCATGGTGTTGCAGGCCTAATTACCCTTGGCTAGTTTTTGAACCAGTCTTCTAATACAAACCTCTGATTTTCCTATTAAAGCATTGATTAGACTTACATGGAATCTGAAATTATGATTTGTTTCGTCCCATCTATTTTCTCCCTTTCTTTATATTATACCTTTCATCATTTACACCTTAGGAGACCCTAGGAGGCTTGGGATGGAGACAGCATTTTTCACATGCTGCAATTTGTGTACTGTGTTTTCTTGATCAGTTCTAAAACAATGTAACCTTCCTGATGTAGCAATATATTGTGTAATTACATATTTAACAAATGAATACAAAAGACACATTTGTCAAAGAACACCTTGTATAACAACTTTTTCTGTCTTCAGCAGAGTTCAGTTGGGGGCAGACACCTGCGTTGCTGTGGATGCACCTGATTTAGAGACCTAACCCAATTTATAACATATCTACTCCTCCCTACAGGCGCCAATGCCGTTGATGAATGAGTTGAATCATGTAAATTGAGTGTTTGTGGACTGACTAATCATTTACATATCATCACACTGGTCTCCCTGCTGGGGCGTTTCTTTAGCACTAGGATTCACATGGGGAAGATACATTTCATGTACATCTAAGGTATAACTTTCATTAATGCTGCTGCTGGGGGGAAAAACTGCCTGTTTACATTAGGGTAATTAGTTGAACGAGGTCCATACATATCCATTGGCAATGTACTGTGTGACAGTTGGGAGCAATGAGTCCAGTGAAAAAAATGAATTTATTCTCACTATGAAACTAATTATGCACACTGGAGCAGTGTGGGTGATTGCTGGTGCTGCTCAGCCCACTCTAAGTCAGATAGAATTGATAGATGTGGTGTTTCTTAGCATTGCCTTTAGGGTGACAATACGTCACCACAAAAGGGGGACAGGAAATTATCCGAATGGTACAAATCATGTTTGAAATACTAAGTAGTTTTATAAAGACACTATGTACATATGTCTGTCTTTTTAAAACACTGTTTGATTTCTGTGTATTTTTGCCCTTTCCTACCCTTTGGGATCTATCATGAAATGATACACTGGTATGATTGTATTCAGATAAGATTCTGTCTAAGTTGGAAGGCATAATTTAGTTTGTCATGGAAGTATGAGACTGTGGGCAACAGTGTTTTGGATGGCTGACAAGCCCAGCACGCTATTGGGATCAGATAACTGCAGTTGTCACTCAGAGTAGCTGAGCGACCAGCATGACGTACACCTTAAACTTTTACTCCATCCTTTCTAAATGACTTGCTATGTGAAGTAGGAAATATTACCTGTCAGCAAACACCAATTCTGAAAAATTCTGAGTAGAGAGGGGAAAGGAAAAGGCAATAACCTTATATATATTTTTTCTCTCATAAAACTTGGGTGCACTTTGAGGTTGGACGATCAAACATTTGATTCATCAACACCTGCATGCCGAAAGGTTGCATTTCTCTTTGTATTGTTTCAAGGTCTTCTCGATGTGGACATTTAAACATGTTGATGTTTCATCACACTGACAGGAAAGCGGTGGTTGTGCTCTCTTTATGGGGGGACAACCACACCTGACCCATTCCACAAACCAGCAATTTCCCAGACAGTCAACGATCTACAACTCCCTAACCAATCTATCAACATGAATTTGCTTCTTTTGCAAAAACAGCATCTCTTCGAGTGTCCTATACCAGGCTGTTTGTCCTTGGACACCAACTGTAACTTCAGCAAAAAAAGGCTTGCTATCTCATTGATTACAGACAATGGAGTCTATTTTCAGACCTTTTTCATGCCTGAATCTCCTGGCCAAGTGATAGATGTTCTAGTAATGTGCTGTCCATTGATATTCTGTCCAATGCTATTGATAATCTGATGGACAACTACCAAAGGCTACATGGATAGAGATGGAGACAAGTTGAATAACCTGACAGTGATGGACAGCCAACATGTCTCATTATCACTGATCAATTTGGCACATTGCATGCTCAGTAAACAAACCTATTATAGTGTCACTTCGTCCTGAAGACGAGACAAATTTTTAGAGCCACATTTACTATCCTTGCTTGCAGAGGGATACTTTTCAGGTATGGCAAATGTGTATACATCATTTTCAAAATGTATTTTCTTATGATTTAATTGCCTGCTTAGTTGGATTTCTGAGAAAAGTGTGACATACTTCTTTGTAAAGCTTATTCCTTACTCATTGGTGGCAAACGTTGTTGTTAATAAGGCTTTCATGGAGAAGCATATAAAAAAAAAAAATTCTGAGAGGTTGAGAAAATCAGAAGTATAGGTATAATTGCTTTTTTCTTATCGTATATTAATTTACTAGTGCTAATTACCTAATTTAGTCTGCGTCAAAGCTTCAATAATTATTTTGTTACTTTTGCAGCTCATTATTTTGTGAGCAAGCAAAAAGGGAAATGTAGGTGACAGGGACTGGGGTAAGGAAGAAAAGAGCCTTGATACAAGAGTTATACT
This sequence comes from Hypomesus nipponensis, assembly GCF_054491055.1. NCBI lineage: Eukaryota > Metazoa > Chordata > Actinopteri > Osmeriformes > Osmeridae > Hypomesus > Hypomesus nipponensis. The sequence continues at coordinate 8,359,408 of NC_140368.1, read as the reverse complement.
ATTTGCAACTTGGGAATGAATCATTTGTGTCCAAAAGGTGATCTACAGCACACATTCCATAGACCTCTCACAAAAGAGGAAAAATGTGAGTACCCATAGAATTAGAAAACACATTTTGGGGGGCTTTTGGTTTCTTCATAAATGCCTTATCACCTACATACTGCAATCCTCCCTGCATCTTTTTCCAGACTGGATTTAGAGAACGTTTTAACCTGACCGCAGTAATCCACTGGGACTGGGGTCAGGTTCAGCTAATCTATGAAACCTAGTTCAGTCAACTCGTAAGAGGGGTCAAGAATTTTCATTAAGGTTGCTCACACACTGTTATTCATTCACCAAAACACTATATGAAACATCAACAATGTCCAAGACCATTTTCTAATGCTGTGGCGTAATGATTACATAGCCCTCCATTAACCCCCTGATCAGTTACTCCAGCCAGGGTTACTTAGAACAAGGGAGTAGGACAAGGAGGCGGCCCTTGTTACTCTTGTCACTCTACACCACACATTCCAAAGAATGTGAATTCAGACTGAGTGACGTGTTCACTCTTTTAATATCGTCTTCATCTAAAAATAAATAAGTTGCTGAACGCATATACAATATGTGCATGTAAGGTCCTCAGGAGGATGCTTTGCAGAAGTAAAGCAGACACAAAGTCACTCTGAAAGGCAAACAAAACAGGAAAGAATCCCTGTGCTAGAAAGGTTGAATGCAACAAGTTCTCCCCTCGCTTGAGTAATAAATACATTGCACCTCTAATCAATCAAACGTACTTCCCACCATGAGCCCACCAGGAAACATTATTGCATGAAGAAATTTCATTTAATTAGGTCATTTTCCTTTCAAGTTCGCCTCCATGCACTGCAAGGGAACATCTCTGGGACCGGCATGGACTCTTGGTTTCAGTCATTATGGAAATCAGGTCAGGCTTTGCAGTTGGAGGAAATCTAAGGCAAATAAAATAATTCCAACATTATAAATCCATCGTTGTTTTAATCAGTCTCTCCATGTAAGAATAAGTCAACATTTTGGTGTAGTGTGAACCCCCTTCCATGGCCTGCCTGTGCAACAGTGGTACAGACAGACAGACAGCGGTGTTGTGAGATAGATACTCGCACTGTGTAGCTCACCTCAAAACAGATACAACTCTTATCAGCTATCAACTCATATTTTAATTTTACCTTCTCTTTTTATTTATTTCTTAAAAGAGAATGCTACCAAAATGTATCAAAATATAAGTCAGGGATTGATAGGGTGCAGTTTCATTTAATTCTATTTGAAAACTTTCTCTTGTTATCTTAATTGCAATCTCATATATTAATTAGCCACAAACATACAGACCTATTCAGGTGTGATCATTACGCTTCTAATCTGCAAGCATAAAATGAAAGAAACTTAAATCAATGTTTTGCTATCTTTAATTGGAACACAATGTCAAAATGAATAACTATCAAGTCAATTAACGTCACAACATTTGCAATGTGCACAGATTTTTTAAAATTTTTGCTGCAGTTGTTGGAGGTAAATTGAATCAATCTGTTGGAAATCAACAGAGCATTACAGAACCATGAAGACAGCTAAACAGAGCAATGACAGAGGGCATTAGCCCAGGGTTTTATAGAGGTTGATTTTAAGGGTGGAATGAGAGAAGGATATAGTGGGAACATCGGTGAGGATCTTTCCATCTTCTCGCAGCACGACATCTGATTCAACTGTGCCTGAATCACTCCTGCACCAACTCAGTTTGGAAGCACACCCCCTGTCAATAATATTGTCATCTGGAAAGAGAAGCAGAGGCAAATACCAATGTAGTCAGACCCCCTGCTTCATGTTACAAGTCTATGACGACCTAATCCACTAGTAACCATTGTTTATCTCGACTGGGTACCACCCATCAACTTGCTACCTATCATTTCTCTCTATTATTTGGATTTACTAGAATACATGAGGATAGATTCCTTGGCTATCGAAATGAAAGTTTTGCATTTCAGGGAAAGTCAAATGTAGGACAGACTTGGTTTGAATTGTGTAGTTATTACCTGCTTTCAGCTATATGTGGTTACATGTTTTATTGCAGGAGTGGGAAAGGAGGTTATGATTATACGTCCAGCGGTAATTTTGAGAAGGTCTGAAGCACTTGAAGATATGGTGGCAGAGGAATAGTGAGACATCAATTAGTGATTTGCTGGACTTCAGTTATCTACCCCTGAGCCTCGTTTTGTAATCTGCAGTGAATAAATTTGTATAGGAAGCTTGCTAATGAGGCCTAATGAAGACCTTTGCCCATGGCCTGCATTGGCTGTGATCAGGAGTGAAGTTTGTTGGCCTGTGGGGAGAGGTGACCCATGTATGACCATGGGTCTACAGGCGTCCCTGAAGAGTGCTCACCTTGACAGCCCTTTAGAAACATTATTTTATAAGACTGAGTAGTGCTGTTTGTAAAATACTATATATAGTGTATATATTATATTTTTTGCGTCTATTTTCAATTTTCTATATAAATTGTACCGTTGGTGAAATTATTATTTTTACCCCTACTCTATACAATTGTGGTTTTGCAAGCTACGTTCAGTTTAATGATTGTGAATTTGGTGTTAGTTTGTTAAACAAAAATGTGTTTAGCCCCTTTCTTTTATGGAACATGTTTTACCTGGATAAAAAGCATAAGCAGACTGTTAGGGGTTAGGGTTAGCAGAAGACAAAACAGGATTGAAGTGGATGAGTTTCATACCACTGCCTCAAGCTATTTTACACCCTTCGCAATGGTTTGTCTTGTTCTTCTAATCCCCCCAAAATTGACTGATTGAATCAATTTATGTAATATGTCTACTGGAGTAAATACTGTATATTCTATCAACTAGTGTTTATTAATAAAACATTGTGCAATGTACTATATCATCAAATCAACATTGAATCAATCAATTTCAGTTTATGAAGGAATAGAAACAAAACAAAAATGTAAACATCAACTCAACTGAAACATTTCACATCAAGTGTTACATATAAGGGAACGTGCTCGACCACATCATTAAACCACATTACGTCCGACCCAGCGAGAGAAGGTGAGGTTATCTCAAAGCTATTGTCTTACATTTGGAGTAGAGCCGAGAGTTTAATCAAATCCTGGAGCAATCAATGCGACAGTTCCGATGGGCACTCTCCTTGCCCTTGGAACCCAAGGAGTGTTCTGAAACGATACCACAGACAAAAAGAGTCACTTCAGATAGATCATACTGCAGAATGAGATTAACCTTCCATCCACTGCCCACTGAGATATATAATGTCGCCCGGCTTATCTCTTTAGGCCTCAGTCAACCTTCCAACACCCCCTGTCTGTGATCACCTAGTATTTCATAGGCCTTTGTTTAAAGTTTTGTCCCACTCAGACAACAAGAGCTTGCACTTGATGCTTGACCATGAAAGTAAAAATGAAAAAAGACCGTAAATATTGACATTCTTTATCTCAAAATATTTTTCTTAGTGACTTATGTGGGAGAAATATTGAGAGAACTGTGTCTGTGGGTGTGTTTGCATGCATGTATGCATGCTTATCACTGGTTCGTTTGTTGTTGAAATGCCACACTGCTTTGCGGTTGAATCGGACACCCCTCTCTCTCCCAAAATATGCACTCATCTATTATTAAGAGGTTTGTCTATTTATATATTTATTTAGTAACATAGTAAATATGAGCATACATTCAGAATACTTGAGCTGACCAAAAATGATTTGAACCTGAATTAAAAGCTAAGGATGAAATATTATATAATAGATTACACCATGTAATCTTTTTCTCTCTATGTCTCTTTTTCTCTCTCTCATTCCTATCCCTGTCTCAAATGGAAACTCAAACACACAACACACATAGGCCTATCGAAACACAGACACACACAGACAGTCAGCCAGGGTTAAACCTCGAACAATAAAGCAATTCTATCTTTGATAGCAGTTGTTGCTAAGAAGATTAAACATACATTATTTAAAGTCACTTAACTATGATTAGTTTGGACTTTCCTGAAAGGGATCTAGCTGGACACATGATCTTCCTATTTCAATTACATTTTGTCAGCCTTTCATCCTCAGTAATCCCTAAAATCCCTGGACCTTGTTCTCTCATACCATTTTTTCAACTGTACCTTGCTGTATAATTTATTTATATCCCAATGTGTTTTTTTCCAGATTGAACAGGTTTCTGGATACCTCTGAATCACACTGACTGCAAGTTGATTGTTTATAAGCTTTAGGAGCTTTGCCTTTGACAAACCAGACATGGATGTTGTTCCATGTGTCAGTTTTAGACACTCAAATTGTGTTCCTGAATCACAGCAATGCACAAAATTCTTGCCTCTATCAAACGGGCATTATGTGACTATACAGTTTCTATATTTGGAGTGGGAGGTGATGGGAGTTCAAACCGGTGATGGGAGTTCAAACATCTTCAAACATGTACGAAGCTTGCTGTCATTTATATAAAGTGCTTCCTCAACTCAGGTTTATGCAAAGTCAGAATTAGGTATTAACCTTATCTCACAAACACACTCTCATTTCCATTTTATAGTCAGTATTTACATTTACAAGCATGCTTTGTTGATCTTTTTAACCTTTGTCACAGGGACTTAAGCATTGCCACTTCAGCCTGAGATGATGCATGCTCTGAATGGCTTCAAGCTGAAGCCTGGGTGTGCAACTTTTTTGCCCGCCAGATAAACATGAGCAAACTCAGTCTCACTGCTGACTTAGAATTCCAATGAGCCACGCTCTGCCACAGGCGCTGACGTACTCTACGTGCCTTCCCTGTCTGAAGACCCTGTGTCCTCTACAGGTCCATTTCAATACACAATGCATATGTTTTTTTTCTTTGTTGGCAGTGAAAATGTGTGTCTGCACAGTATTTGCTTAGAGGAAGATGTATACGAAAAGTACTGTAGTACAGAGAAATCAAACACTGGAGAGCATGGGACTTGGATTTATCTTTAACGTTCTGCACATACGGCACATAATCTATTGTCTGAAGCTCAGATAAACCTGATGTCTGTAAATATAGATTGACGTCATTAAAGACGATCAACCAGATGTGAACGTCGTGAAGACTTCCTTCTCCAATAGTTTTTGTTCAACCTGCTCTAATGTATTCTTATCTGATGGAGGGCTAAACAACTAAAGACAGGACATCATAATGTATCTATACATTATTGAAGAAACATGCTTGTGTAAAGTCAGTGAACCATTTTTGTCATCCCATCAACATAATTGGTCTATCAGGCCTAGGTTCAGAGATCACAGTTGATGATTAAAGCCATTTTGATGGTTGTTCAGGCTTGTATTAGTACACTCCTATTATTACTTCAGAAGATTGGAAGTTAGGAGATAGCATGTGACGTTTAAAAATATATATCTAACATCTGTTCTGGATGATTTTTTTCAGTAAACTTTAAAAGCCGTTTTAAAGTTGAGACTAACATGTTGTACCACATCTGTACAACACATTAATACAAAAGGGGAATGTAACATTAGGTAGATATGGATGTACTATCACTGTGCTTAAAATATTTAAGAATGAAAGGTATTCTTGGGATCAAAAGGAGATCAAACAGTGAAACAGTGTTGTAGAAAACCCTCCACAATCGGTTGCTGACATGGCCAGTGTTGAATGTGGCTTAAAAAGTCATTCTGTACATTTGGATTAATGCAATATGTTGAAATAATTTGTTTTTCAGTGCCCACTGGTCTGTAGAAAAAGACACGACTGTTGTGGCAGCCAAGATTAACAATGTTGTTTTATAGACAGTTAACCTCAGAAAACCATTCAAGCACTGATGCATACAACTCTCAAGCGGATACACTCGCCACACAATGATGTCCTCATTTGGCTCCTTTTACGATTCAAAATTGTATGGATTTTGGATGTTTAAATTGACAGTGTGTGGTGTATTGCAATGTGAGCAAAGAATGGTGAGCCAAGAATGGTTGGATTTCACCAATAGCCCCCAACTTCAATTTGCATTTAATATAAGGAGGGAGTCAGATGGCTGAGCGGTTAGGGAATCGGGCTAGTAATCAGAAGGTTGCCGGTTCGATTCCTGATTGTGTCAAATTACGTTGTGTCCTTGGGCAAGGCACTTCCCCCTACTTGCCTCCGGGGGGAATGTCCCTGCACTTACTGTAAATCGTTCTGGATAAGAGTGTCTGCTAAATGACTAAATGTAAATATAAAATAATCGGACCCAATTTCTGTAATTTGAAGATTTATATTTATTTATTATCATCGACCCAACTGTTACGGTGTGTGGGGGGTAGGACCCAAACGCGGGTCAGTCAGTCATAGTATAAAAAAAAGAGTTTATTCTTCAAACGGGAAGAATAGCCAAGGTACTCACAGCAACAAAGGGTAAGGACAAGACAAAGACTGGACACAATACAGGAACCTAAATACACAGAACCAAACAAGACACAGGTGGACATGATAAGACAAACGAGAACTGAAACCACTGAACAAGACCCAGATGAAGACAATGACAGACACAGGGAAACACTAGGGCAAGGCAAAACCAAAAACAGGGGGCCACAGCTGTGGCCGTGACACCAACACATTTATTAAATCAAATCCATATGTTTTCTCCATGACTCTCCTTTCATGGTGGGGTTCCAATATCCCTTGAGGATTATTGAATGTTCTCTCAGATTTCACACCAACATCTTTATTTGCCTAATGAGAACAAATGCTGCCAAAGCACCCTTTCACCCCATGCCACTCAGTAATTGAGTTAGTTTCCTGAGTGTGACAAGGGTTTTCCCCAGAAACCCTGAGACAGGATGTGGGGAATGTCCACACCACCATGTTGTCATGGCCATAAGGGATATAACCTGTCATGTATTCAGGCTAGCCTTGAGGGCAAGGTCGCAGTGGATCACAATGGGCAATCAGTTGGTCTTCTGCGTTTGGTCCTGAATGTCTTGCTCATTATTCCCACAAACTGTATTTTAACTACCATACCCAAATCCAAGCCTCTATGTGATGTCCAATAGCTAACCAAATGCTATCCTGGGCAAATTGTGTTCCTTTGCAGCACATCATACAGGAGTCTTCACATTGGCTGGGAGAATACATTGAACACCGGACATTACACGAAAGCTGTTTTTTTGCTGTCATTTCTCATTTGGGATAGAGGGCTGTTTTTGTGATTTCTGTTTATCTGCAACCTCTCTAGCTCTGTTTTCCTCAGAAGGCTATGTGAATAGGGGTCATCTGAGAATGTGCTGTCAGTCTCTGTGCATCAGATCTCTGTCATAATGTCTCTATGGCATTCACTGCAGCAACAGAATTTACAGATGAAACACTCTTTTGATCAGCGAGCCCTTTGAGCATGCTCTATAAACTTCTACTGCCACTGTGGGCATTCAGCGGGTATCGAATGGAGCCCAGCACATTCCAGTCCATTGTGGTGCATTCCTCAGAAGAAGAAGGAAACCAAAGGCAGTATCCAAACCTGAACAAGTCAACTAGGTGGCATCATCTTCCACGTCCAAAACATTACCTTAAGATGTTTTCTTTAACAGTGACCAGAATCTTTTGATTCCAATGCTACTTTCAAGGTTTGTAGGCAGCAATGATAAGGCCATCAACTATGGGAAAATCAGACAGGGCTGCAATCTCAACAAACTTGGAAAGGTTCGTTCAACCCATAATTCCTGCATACTCCAAAAAAGACCTTTATGATATCTGAAATGTAGATATCTTATGCAAATGACCTTCACATATGCCTTCTGAGTGCATACAATGTGAACCAAAGGTGCTCTTCAGCTATTGAAAACCTCTCTCTCCTTGAGTGAAGGCCTTCCACACAAAATATGGTGAGATGGTGTGATAAATAAACTCCAGGAAAATGATGTAAAGAGAAAACGTTGAAAAGTATTGAAATCTGTTACTGTGGTCATCAAAGGGCTGTCTTAGGTCATTTAGGCTAGACAATGAGGCTATACTGTATGCTGTGTTTTAACCCATGATGAAGCTAATAGGAAATGGTTAACTCGTTCAATGCACTTGCATGTCACCACTATATTAAGTGTTATTGTGAGCCCTTGACAAACACCACCTATACAGCAGAGATTATTAAAGGTGTAATTGGGCATATCAAATGCTACAGACGGAACAATTAAGACAGGCAGGCTTCAGGCTGGTGCGAACAGATGGTTTGCCCGTTTCAAAAAGGTACACACTCACACACACACACACACACACACACACAGAAACGGGGTAGTCAAACTTCAGCAACTCAAGGCAAAAAAAAAATGTCTAATATGTATTTCGATTGAAGTCAACTACAAGGCCAGGCCAACATGCACACTGACTGCACACGTGTGATACTGTGTCTATTCATCTCTGTGCCAAACTTCCTTTTCGTACAAACTGTAATACCTCTATGGTAAAGAGAAGGAAGCACCGAGCCAATGCCATAATGTATTGGCTGGGTTCAAATGATTCTGCGGTATGAGAGGCGTTCCGGCGAAGGTCACGAGAGATTGCCCTGGAGTCCATTAGCCGTGAGCCGTTCTGATGAGACCCTGCCTGTGACTCGTAGGGGACATTGACTCACCTTGCTGCCAGAAAACCACATGCAAATTTTAGCCGACAACATTTCACATTCAAAACCAGCACTCTTCATCTGTGGCACACTTGCACAGGGCGCTGGGGTCATTCCAAATTCAGTGGTTGGCATCTCCTATGACTGTGTTGATGGCAAACACTGAAGCCACGTTGATTTAATAGGCTTTCCGTGCATTCATCTGTTTAGGATTTAACATTTAACGGCGATGTAATGTAATGCGCCTGATATTGTCGGGTACTGTAGGTGCAAGAATAGAAAAGTATTCCTTAACTGTTAAAGGGTATGATAATTTAGGCTTAATTGTTTATGTGGATTCATATGGAATGATTTTGGAGCTGTTGTATTATCTTTAACATGTGTGGTCTGCATCACAGCAGGACATATTCTGTGCTTATTATCCAATAAATACATGCACGCGCACACATGTGCATGCACACACACAGCAGATAAAGGGAACAGCTGACTTTTCCTTTAAGGGGGTGGTGTGTCATGGAGTGCTGGACTCTGGTCCTCTGCTGGGGGGTAACAGCCAATCACTCTAAGCAACACTGCCCCCTGGTGGAAGAGCAAAGGTCTCAAATGAACCATCAGTTTCCTCCTATTCCTTCCTACCTCCAGTCCTCAATGCAACATTCAGTAAGTGATTGTATTGTAAAGGTTTATTAAGTGTAGTGATGTTGATTGTAATCAGATGGAGCTGTTAGCAGCAAGTAAAAAAAAGTGTGGTGTTAAATACTGGTCTCAATAACTCTACATCGGTTCATCAAAACACAAGCTGATCATTCAATAATGGGTGAACGAGACACACAGCTTTCCTAGTGATACTAATACTCCAGGTACATTTGAAAGCTCCGGCTTTCTAAGAGCTGTCATTCTGTTGTGCAGATGAGTCAAGATGACAGCGAGACACACAGTTTAGCACAGATACAGCAGTCAGTCAGTCTCTCTCTCTATCTCTCTCTCTCTCTCTCTCTCTCTCTCTCTCTCTCTCTCTCTCTCTCTCTCTCTCTGTCGCTCAGTCTCTCTCTCTCGGTTGCTCTCCCTCCTTGCAGTTGACATGCAGTGAAGCTGAAGAAACACACAGCTGTCTCTCTCTGACTAGACTACGCAGTCTCATCTCCAGCACAGCTGACAAGAACAGATAATGAGCAATTTACATCCCAGAAACCCTGTATGTGACAAAAAACTATACATGTTTTGTATTGCTCCCTTTAAAATGGAGACAACAGACAGAGACAACAGTTTTGGATTATAGTCTGAAAAGAAATACATGAATCAATGAAATGTGTGTCTGATAAATAAACATTACTTAAATAAGAACTAGAAGGATGATGTAATAAAAAAAATAAAGCAAAAGAAGTATATGAAGGTCACACTGCTTTACTACTAAATTGAATCTATGAACATGTCAAATCAACTGCTGCCATTTTAGATGACTAAAATATACTGCTGACTCGAAACGATTCAAAAGTCAGATCGGGTCGTCTGAGAGGAGTATAATGTGTTTACATACGTGTCCGTTTTACCTCTTTACGGCTTCGACCTTGTAGTGCCTAGCTCCAATTACCAACAGGGGCACAGTAGCCTCTGCCGTTACATGGCCACAGCAGGATAACAAGGCCAGAACTGCCATACAGCAGCTCACATGTTGTCCCCCTGAGAAAAACACCCCAGCCATCATATTCAAATTATTCTTCCCCTCACCCATGGAGTCTAGAGAGAGCACAGACCCAACAATGTCATCCGGGACAGCAGGGGGCTTGGTGGCGGTGGAGTGTGGTGAGACCAGTGGCCTGATGAGAGAAAAAAAGAGTTGCCATTCTTTCCAGCGGGAGAGAGAGATGGCTGGAGCAGAAATATTCTCTAACACAGGGATTAGATCACTTAGAAATTCAACCTGGTCCAACATGCCAGTCTCACTCCCCCTCTCTCTGCCTCTCTCTTTCTCTGTTTGTCACCTCTCCCTTCTCTTTCTCTATCCCTTACCATCTCCATCTCAGTCTCTCTCTCCGTCAGCCCTTCAAACATGTAGGGAGAAAGGCAAAACCCTACACATACACTACCTTTAAAGGTAATTGAGCCTTCCAGATTATGCCACTAATTATGTGACTCTGCCCACCAGCCAGACATGTGACACAACCAGGGGTGAGAGAGAGAGAGAGAGAGAGAGAGAGAGAGAGAGAGAGAGAGAGAGAGAGAGAGAGAGAGAGAGAGAGAGAGAGAGAGAGGGATACAGAGAGAAAGAGAGAGAGAGAGAGAGAGAGAGAGAGAGAGAGAAGAGGTGGAGTTCGCTATGAGACAATACAGATGTGGGATGAGGGATACGGTTGGTGGGTAGAATGACGTGCTTTGCCACAACATGTTAATTGGATTTCCGGCTACAAAGATGACAGAGTAGAGGTTGGAGCGCTGTATGAAGGGGAAATGGGAGAGAGTGGTGAGAGTGTTGATGGTCAGTCAAGTATAAATTGGCCATCTGTCTTTGTCCACCAATGGTGTGATGATCAGTCCATTAAATGTGAACCGTTGTTACGATGGAAACCATTCCTGGCTCACTGTACATGTTCTGTGGTTTGGTGCTGCACAAGCAATGGGCATGTCAAACTCCCTTGTCGTGACATGACGGGGAGTTGACAATACACTGAAGCAATCAATGGAAGCGTAAGGCCTGCAACCCCCCCCCCCCCCACACACACACACACACACACAAACACACACACTCAGAAGGATGTTCAGGGGTGAGGTTATTGCTGTAAGGTAATTGAAAGATAACCGAAGGACCTCACAGGACTCTCCTGCCAGGTACGCGCACAAGGTCTGGTCCCACCCCCAGCCCGCCCCCAACCTGCTTGAAATTCACTTTGAGGATTTGATTTTTTTCAAATGCCTACTGTACGCCTGTCTGAAATGAACTATTTGTCCAGAGCCTGGCGTATGAGGAAGAACCTCCAATGAATCACCTTCACCACCTGGGTGGCCTTCAGCTTGGTAATATCCATATCTCCTCACTTTCCGTCCAATCAATAATGAGATGACGCCCTTGGAAATGCAGGATGGATGGCTCTAATGGCATATTAGGTTTGTCAGAGTGCGACAAGAGAGTAGTACCGTTTGGCTAGCACCAGACCAGCGCACCACAGACTCGGATGATCCTAATCTGTGCATTAAACAACACGTCATTAAAACAAAATCAGCTCTTCCATGGTGACAAACCGTGTGTCTCAGCTTGAACGGGGACTCTGAAGTCCACTCCTCATGGGTATTAACATATTTTCCCCCACACTAGATTACAAACCTGAAACCACTGCTTTGTTCTGTAATCATGGCTTCAGCCCAGTATCTCTGTCCCACCACTCCACCTGCCCGCCCGGACGTCATCATTGGCCTCGGCTCCAGCCGCCACATCAACAATAACAAAAATAATGAAGTTTGAAGGAGGTTGTGTGCGGAAGTGGGTCAGCATCCTTCTTTCTAAGCGGGAGCCCAGGGCTTGAGCTAACTTAATGATGTACTGTGTAGCAGGCATCAGGCACTGGGTGAAATAGCTTCCTCCAGGGCCCACTGCTAATAGAGAAGCCCCTCTCTCTCCCTCTGTCTCTCCCTTTGTCTCTCTCTCTCTCTCTCTCTCTCTCTCTCTCTCTGTGGCTTTGACTCCCTCCCTCCATATCTTATTCAACTTGTCTGTCTTTCTCCCTCCTGCTCCCTCCCTCTGTGTCTTCTTCAACCTCTATCTTTCTCTTTCTCTCCTGGCTTCCTCTCTGCGTCTCACCCACCCCCGGCTGACCTTATCTGTCTATTCTCTCCCCACAATCAATTCATCTTCCTCTGTGCAATCTGTAAGCAGGAGTCTGTTAAATCAACCAATAGGTGTCAAGGATTTTCTTCACTCACTGCAATATCAACCCACCTCCACACACATACTGTAGGGTATGCACACACACACATGCATGCACAAAAACACACAACTGGCAAACACACTTCTACATGCATCCATTGTCAGTAAAGTTGCTAGCCATCATACAGAAGGCACAGTTCAATGTAGCACCTTTCATCTAGCACCGTATAAACTGTAGCCTGCATGTATGGTTGTTGAAGGTAAATTCACCTATATTACAGCTATACAGAAAGAAAATAACAATTAAAACATGTAAGAATGACATCCAATCAGACATTCATGCTTCATGTAATTGTTGTAATTGTCATGTAGGTGTTTTAGGGCATTTTTATGGGACAGAGACAGCGAATAGCGTGAGAGAGAGAGGGAAAAGCATTCATGAAATGGCCTGGGCTGAATTAAAACTCAGGCTCTTGCATTAAGGGCATAGCCTACAAGGTATGTACACTTAACCGGGTAACCACTGGAGATATGCTCAGAAAAGAATTGTACATACTTGTAGATCTACCATGATCCTCACACATGCTGTTGTTTGTGACAGTATGTATACCTACTGAGAGAATCATGTCAGTAATCCTGTTATTTACTCGCTCACTGTCATTCATGTTGTGGTAACATACAGTGCATCCCTGCACAGTCATGACTCGCCCCCCTGAAATCTGTGACAAAAGACGCAACAGAAGTTTGTGACTGTGCCTCCTGGCTACTGCAAATGATTCACTCCCATCCAGGAGGAAAACAGAGGGTTACTAACTAGGTCCTCCAAGGCAACAGATGTCAGTGATTCATCTTGATGAAGTTTGGTACTCTACCTTTCTCTGGCTCTCTGGCTCTCTCTCTTTCTCTCTCTCTTATGCTTTCTCTCTTTCTCTTTCTGTCTGTCTACTTCTGTTTCTCTTTCTGTCTTTTCTTCTTTTCTGTGATTCTCCTGCTGTCTTTTTTCTTTTTATCTCATTTTCCATCTTCATTTCTCACTCCCGGTCTGCTACTTAATGACCCAGATCCGCTCTTTCATCAGCTCATTTTTTAGACCAGTTTCCGTGGAACACAGGCATCATGTATGAAAGCTAGGAGAGATGGGGGCAGCACCTGGCGCAAACTTTAGCACACACTACAACAATGGATAGTGGTGTAGAAGTTAAGTGAGTTGACTAATTTTACATTGGTTTCTCAGTTTGCCTGACGCTCAAAAGTATCAGGAAATCAGAAAATAAGTAGAAAGCAAATATGTTGGATCTGGATTTTAAGCTGTTTGTTTGCACATTACAAGTTATTCATTATCAAATGAATGATCAAATACTTGATTATAGCTGTAAGCAAAACTGTCTGAGGACATTTCTAAACTGTTGTATGGCTTGTTTATGCAACACATTTGTATGGTTTTACTAAGGGATACTTCTGCATACTAATTTATAAATTGGCTGGAAATGATGCATTACTTTTGCATTGTGTGAAAATAAAACAAACTAACTAAAAACTAGTTGAAACATGTTTATGATGTGTGCAGTGTCAAAACACCCTCAATATACCACAACATTTTATACACATAGCTGGATGAGTTTGGCACTTAAATCTGTGATTGATTGCTCTGAGAGAAACCAACTTAAAATGCATTTTCTAAAACTCAAACACCTTATTGTGAAAAAGATTTCAGGATTTGAAAGTTAATCAAGCCGAAACATCCACCATTTGTAAGGCCAAGGCCATGGTGTGCCCTGGGCAAAAGTCGACCTGACCTATCAAGTCTGCACAACGAGACCTGCAGGGTATTGCAAGAGGAGAGTTTTATGGCTGAGCAGTGTGAACTGGGGGGATAATTGGTCAATTGATCCTGGGATTGACCCTCACAAAGGTCTACCCTCAGTGAAGCTCAACAGTATCTTTCAGAAGAAACTATGGCTTATCTGCCTGTAGTTTTCCTGCCCACGTTCTCGAGAAATATCCTGTTCTCACCAAAGATCTTTTACAGACAATATGCTAACAAAGACAGTTATACCATTTTGAATATATTGTCCAATGTCCAATGTACTGTAGGTTTAACCAACACCTGCAGTATCAAGCTGAGAGTAAACTTTAACAGCAAACAGTATTTGTTGATGAAGGTGTCATCATCATTGTTAATGCTTGAGCAACAAATCAAATATATCTATTTACTGTATATATATATATATATATATATACTTTTTTTTATCAGTGTCAAAAGGTTTCACTCTCATTATTAACTACATTTAATATGTAAAAGTGTCAATAATTTAATTAAGATCCTCCTGAAGGTAGACAATTCTCTTGTCTATAAATAGACCTTAGGTTTAGATATAAACCTTACAACAGTTTGAACAGCTAATCAGGGGTGTCAATCCCCTACATCAGCTGTATGGGTGTTTTCACTAATGGGATGAGATTGAAAAGACTGCAATGTTGGCACCTTTGCCCACGAGCGTGATACAAAAGAGTTTGGTCCCATGTCTCATTGGTTCCACAGAGCCATTTCTGTGGTTGTTCATTTGCTCAAGGCCTGCCAAAATTATTATACTAGCCTTTAAAGACACTCTAGAACACAGCTGCATATACTAACGCAGTGTACATTCAACAAAGGATTTCACAGACAACAGACAGGTCGTGAAGGGTAATTCGCGAACCAATTAAGACAAATTGTGGATGTGTCTCTCCATGGGACCATGATGTGCAGGTGATCATAGCTGCAGTACAAGTGATTCAAAGTCGCTGAGATCCAGCTCTTATATGTTACTTGGACAGAGTTTTTCACAAATGAATAAGAATTGCTTAGAGAAGAAATACAGACAAAGGTGTGATGAAATATACTGTGATGTAGACATAGTGTTATGAGATATCAAATTGTCATTTAATCTCAAGGTTACATAATGTTTCTACGTAACAGGAAACACAAGGTTTATGGGTCACCATTTTTTGTGTGTTTCTTTTGTGATTTTTGTGTGTAAAATCACTTTACATGACTACACAACATGCAGGGACAAGGCCAAAGTGATTCAGTAAGTATCCCTTCACTCTCTGTTTCGCTCTCTCTTTTTCTGTCTTTCTCTTTATCTTTGTGCTAAAGCTGTAATGAAATAAAGACTCCCTCTTTCTTGGTGGAGGTGGGTGAGGAGTTGAGTTGAGGGAGGAAATGTGTTCTGTACCGGTGTCCTCTGCATGGTGACAACACTGTCACTGCCCTGCCATGTTCTAGACTAGGCTTCATGGCTGTCTTCTCCCCAAAAATCATTAGAACTCAGCTCACATCATCTCGAAGGATCACAGCTTCACCAGAATGTTCTGTTTAATCATTGGGGAATCACATTCTTAATCTCTCTGGCTATTTATCAGTCCCATATGCTGTGCGGGTCTAACTCATCATCTTGTACTACTTGTACAAAATGAAGTGTTCTAGGAATCTATAATATTAAAGACATGTTATGCTGGTTGAGTTCAACACGGCTAGGATTGGAAGTCAATGTGGCACAAGAGACAGCTTTTCACTTCTCAAGTTAATAATTGGTAGACCACCGCTGCAGCACTTGACAGCTACTGCAGGATGTGTGTCTGACATTCCGTAGAGGTGTCCACACAGTTTCTCACAAATAAGGCTGGATGGAGAAATAGTTTTTCTGCTCTTCAACAAATCTGATGTTATGCATGGTTCTTGTAATACAGACCCAAGTAACTCTGTGTAGTTCCTTCACACCTTATATAATTTAAAGTCTCATGTGTGGCAGCTTAATCCAATTGCATTCATGTCACTCATCTATCCTGGAGGATGTGTTCTACTGGACAAAACCTCAGCAATAGCGGCTTGACTTGAAGTATTTATTAGTTTACATTTAGGAGGGCTTATAGAAATATAGGGAGATTGTATTTTTTTATTTTATTATTCTTATGTAGCTAAAGTTTAAGGGACCAGAGGGAAATTAATAGTGATTTCTGAATCAGGTTAGTTGCAGCTGGGGTTGAAGGAAAAACCAACAAGTGGTACCACTTCAATAGGTTTATCCTCTTTCGGGTTATCTATTGCTCATCTTGAACAGTATAATTTTAAACATAACATTGAATTCCCTATTCTTTTAAAAATACATTGATGTCTTTTCCCAGATGTGTCAGACAGGACCAAACATGATAGACACTTGGTCAAACCTCATGGCGAACATAAATAGATGATCATTTTTTAATTTTTCAAACAACTATACAAAATAACCTGTAAACATGCATAATCTATCATCTCTATGTGGGCACAGATCAATACTGTGGTTCTACAGAATTTCAGTTATCACCTTCAGAAAAGCCCTGATCTTTTAACGCTAGGATAAAAAAAAAAAGGGGAATTCATTTATTTTCTGTAGTCGTGTGGTGTATGAATATTGAACATTTAACTTCCACAATGACAGACACTCCAGGTAGGATGGCTCATTCATCGGCCTCCACAACCAATGCACAACCCTATTGCAGTGCTCATGAGGAACAGAGTGTTTTAGTGAACTACATTGGTGATACATATGAACCCAAACTGACGTTTGGTTTTCAATTAGCCGTCTCATCAAGTCCCTTTGTTGTGTATAGATTTGTTAGCATTGACGGCCGTCACAAGCTAATTCTAAAGGAATAAACGCTTGGTGTGGAATGACTGATACATAAGCCTTAGTACATAAAGAAAAGCAGAGGGGCCGACACGTACGGGTAGGGAGGCATGGTCGGACTCCCTTCGTGACCACCAGACAACTAGATTATATCAAATGTAATTAAACTTGGGGCATCGTTTTGAGAACTCTTCTCCTCACCAGCAGACCACACTGCCTCCCCCTCCCCTCTAAGACACCCCATTGTTGTGTGATTAACTTCCAAGGAGCAGCGGGGGAGCCTACATTCCCATTACCCGGGTCTTTGGCTGGGACAAAACACTCTGTAATCACCAATCACAACCAGGCGCAAAGCACTCAAGACTTCACCAGCCTTGGAATGTGGATGGTGTGCTGCCAGCCACTTAGAATGGCTTTGAGCTCTTACTTGCTAAAGCCACTCTCCAAACTCCTTTAGCAGGTGTTGTCCCAGTTGACATGGCCATGGCGCTGTGTGTGAAGCTCTGCAAAGCTTTTTTCATTGGGAAAGCCAATTCTTCAGTTACTGTAAGGTTGTTGGGTGCTCAGAATTGTTTATATTTTTCGCAAAAATATATTTTACACAAAATATTAACTTTTCTCAAAACAAAAATTAATCTCTCATGTTGGAATGGAAATAACTCATTCAAGTCTGACAACCTGGATGCACAACTAAGACATGTTTACGCAATTGTGTAAACTTACCTTTCTGTCACCAGTCTTTGTTCATAAATATATGTTATTATTTTGCTATTTTAAGATAGTTAATGTTTTTAGTGTAGACGTTGAACCTTTGTTCTTACTCATCTTACACACACTCCTCATGGCTTGGGTGTCATACTACAAACATAATCTACTGTAGTGATTGACGGGGACAGAGGGTTGATTGTTAGTGACAGATTCAGTTTTAGTTGGTTGGAATAACTTACTAACTTTTTTGACCGTACGTTTTTCTTTCCTCCCTGGCATAAAAATACTGCCATACTACAGTGTGTCTAGTTTTACATATTGCAATGTGTGACATGTCCGCTTCTAATGATACATTCTGACCTCTTTCTACATGCCTGCATACCTTCCCTCTAACCACTGTTATCCCATGTGGCACAAGATGGCCTGTGGCAAGGATTGCTTACTTACATAAAAAGGTGTGACCTCTGGTTGCCAGGTTTTCTTGGATTGAGACCCTCTCCTGCTACATTGCATGTGGCCCTAGAGGTCCTTAGCTATTCTAGCATGCTGACCCCTTGCGCTATCTGCTTTTCTGAGGGTCACTTCAAAAAGCAGAGGGAAATGGCTATCAGAGTACAGAGAAATGGGGTCAAAATGGGCCTGATAAGCAAATGGGACTTTTGGAGCATTGTCTGATGATGAAACTTTTGATATTGCAGTGCAGATACAGTATTAGCAATATATATAAATTAGTACTCTGCTATGGTACATCACATTTCAGGATTGACTACAAGCTTCTCCATAAATAGCATAGATTTAAGGCTTTGGAGAGAATCTTTCTAATGAGATTTATTTTAACCTACAAAATATTAACGTTTTGTTTTTATATTTAATTTGATAGGGTTATCACATAAGGATATTAAAAGTCCACAAATTAATGATTAATTTCCCCATGACTTGGTTAATAGGTAATTTATTGTGAGATGAGGGTTTGCCAAGATGTTTCAATATAACAAAATGCATTTGTTAATCCAAATAACTAAGCTAATGAGAGTTTTAAAGTACATCAATTCAGCTTGAGTATACTTAATTACATTATTTAATGAAAACCGTAATTGATGAATTGAGTACTAGCTTGGTAATGAATCACTTTCCATACACATTTTATGTCAATTTCTTTTAAGTTTGAATAAACCCCTAATTATGTACATTAGCGAAAGTAAATGCTTTAATATTTAATGAATCCTGGATAATCCCAGAGCAATCAATTTAGATCAAAATTGCTTTCCTCCAAAGGTAGAGAGAAGGGTACAGTGAACTCATCCACAATATATATTTTAATGAGACTTGTTACATGCAGGGCTTTGTCGAACTGGGGGATGGTTCATTACTTTATTTACATCTAATCATGCCAAAGAAGCATTGTAGAAGGGTTAGATTGGCTGTGGTTGTTACTCTCCCTTTTTTGCATTACACTAGGAAACCTTGGTCATACAAAAGACGTAATTTGAAGTTTCCAACAATTATCACAATGTGGTGGCAGTTTTTAAATCAATGTGTATTCAGAGGATTCAATCACTAAATATATCTCGTAATTGCTTAAAGCTGTTTTTATTACAATGCCCCATAGACAACTGCATAGTTTGATTAGATTCTTAAAACCACTTTAAGATTGTTGCTGACTGTCTAGTCTTTCGGTATGCTCGGATTTGTTATTTATTTAGGATTCCTCATCATTGACAGCATTTGCATTGTCTAATATCTACATTTACATTTACATTACATTTACATGTATTCATTTAGCAGATGCTTTTATCCAAAGCGACTTTCAAGAGAGAGCTTTACAGTTTTTAAGTGCATAGGTCACTGATAATAACAACAAGATAGCCCCAAAGCATTGCGGGTAGCCAAAAACAAGAAGCACACATTGTGAACAACCAAAAAATAAGTGCCAAAGGGAAGAACCATAGGAGCATGTAGTTAAGCAAGTTACAATTAAACAACATGAATCGTAAAGTGCAAGTGTACCTGTAGAAAAAGCAAGCAACAGTAAAAATAAAAATAAGATGAACTAAAATAGAATATTTCGCAGCAAATACAACAGTTTAAATCAGTTACCACTAACCAACAAGAGCAACAAGTCTCTCAACAAGAGTCATTGTGATCCTTGAGGAAACTAGCATTGGGTTCAGCAAACCATTCCTAAGTACCGTTGTACTCCCGGAACAAGTGCGTCTTGAGCCTTCTCTTGAAGGTGGTGAAACAGTCTGTGTCTCTGATGGAGGTGGGGAGTTGATTCCACCACTGGGGGGCCAGGCAGGAGAAGAGCTTGTGTTGGGACCGGGCGGTCTTGAGCGGTGGGACCACCAGGAGGTTGTCTGAAGAAGACCGTAGGTGGCGGGTGGGGGTGTAGGGCTGCAGGAGAGACTTGATGTAGTGATGTAAAGGTCAGTACCAGGGTCTCGAATCTGATGCGGGCCGTGATGGGTAGCCAGTGGAGGGAAATGAGGGGCGGAGTAACACAGGAGCATCTGAGTAGATTGTAGACCAGGCATGCCGCTGCGTTCTGAATCCTCTGAAGAACTGGGTGGAGTGCTCAGACAAGTATCTCCTGATCTTCCGGATGTTGTAGAGTGTGAATCTACGCGACCGGGAGACCACAGCAATGTAGGCCGTGAGGGAGAGCTCATCATCCATGGTAACTCCAAGGTTCCTGGCAGAGGATGAAGGGGTCACCGTCGCAGATCCCAGGGTGATCGAGAGGTCGTGGGAGATGGAGGGTTTGGCCGGGATGATGAGAAGTTCTGTTTTGGCGAGGTTCAGCTGGAGGTGGTGCTCGGTCATCCAGGCGGAGATGTCTGCGAGGCAGGGCTCAATCCTAGCTGAGATCCCCGGATCGGTCGGGGGGAACGACAGGTACAGCTGCGTGTTTTGTCAGCGTAGCAGCGGTAGGAAAAGCCATGGGAGGTATCTACCTGTTGCTATTGTAATACATCCTTATTTCCTTCATGTAGAACAAGTCTGTTGTATGACCAACTTCCTACGTAGCAATACCTACAGTAATGTTGTATTGACATACGAGTTACTGTGTAGTTTCTCTTCATTACAGTTTAACTTAAGTTAAGTTAAACTTGGTGTGAGGGAGGTGGTGCTTTCCAGGATAGATGAATTTGCTAACACATCATTCAACTGCCCCAACAACATCCACTTACACCTTATAGCCAACTCTAACACAGTGTTTTCTCACACTTGTGTAATGCCTTATGACTCCAACCAATCTTTTTACGAAGCAATTCCTATGTCAACACTAAGGTATTGCCATGTTGTTGCATTGTATGGTATGTTACCTTATCACAAATAGTGTACTTTTTAAGATAATTATTTTTGCATGCCATGAACTAAATCATTGTTACAGTATAGGATGTTTTTGGCTACATAGGGAGTTTATAAAATATAACGGTTCTGCTAACTTAATTAAAAATGTTAACTTAATCCCTGCCAGCCACATAATCTGCATAATTTGATTAGCAACCTATTCTGTTTTGATGATTGTGTGACTCATTTAAACAAACATAATGACTATCAATTTACTTTGCAATATCTTGCAGGAAATCTTCTCCCGGCCATCAAACACAATTTCCAGAGGGTGGTTTGATTGATTGTTAGTCTGATTTAATAAAAAAAAAAGACTGTTTACTTTCAGTAGTTAGTTAGTCATTGTAGTTTGTCAATTATACTTTCCCTGTGCATGCATTGACTTGTCCTTATGCATATATATTAATTTATGAATATATGCAAACAGACAGACACACTGACATCATTTTCATGTAATTATATGCAAAAAAAGAACAGGCTGGTCTTAGTTTCTCAAATGCGTTAAACACTATCCAGAAGCCAAACAGTCTCCCCAGACTAATATGGGTGTCATTGACTGCTAGACAGCACGTAGCACCTTCTCAATGGATATCCCTTCCCAGGAATGAGGCTGTAATTGATAAGGGCACGCTCATATTATCTAAATTTCTTGAGATGATAACACCCATGTCTGTCCACTCTCATTGATTGGTGAGGTTCATACAGCAAATATTAACAAATTAAGCCTGAGATTGGTTTATTAGTTCCACAGTTCTCTGGGTGGTTGGGCACGCAACTGTTTGTTCCATAAATACAGTTCAATAGATCTTTGGTGAAGTGATACTTTGATTGCAACCGATGAAGTAGACGTGCAGTCAGTGTGAAACAGAAGGGTTTGAGGAGAAAAGGACACGAAGATCAGCTAATGTATGGCTATGATTACTGCCGAAAACAAAGTCTGTTTTTTGAAAGGAAGGTCCCTGGATCAAAAACATGTACAAGTCTGGATCAAAACATGCACCATGTTTGATGGAGGAACACTTGGGCATCACACTTGGTCATCTACAGATTTCACTTTTAGGAACTGTAATGGTAGGCATGGTAGGCGTCTTCATTGATTAGAATATTTCATTATAAAAGTATAATGACAAAAGTATAATGACAAAAGTAAACCTTGTCATTTTAAATGGATCTATAGTGCATATTAAAGTGAATGTGCCATTCTCAAAGGACAAGAATGCACCTTCCCATTTTAATGCATTACTAAGCAATTTAACATAAATCAAAAATCATAAACATGCACAAATGAGTAAATGCACACATACATTAACATTTTTATGACTTGGATTTCTATAACTCAAATGCTCAGGGTACATCAACTCCAAACATTCCTTGGTTTAAAATAAACCTGGTAAGCCATAGCTTTCCCTAATGGCCCATTTGTAATACTGTTCTGTTTCCTCTGGGGATCTGAATGGAAATTATTCCTTTGAAATTAGATTGATAGAAGCCTAGACGAGGCAGCAAGGAATACTATCAGTACCCACTGGTGGGATTATCAGTGGATAGAGTAGATAACCAGTGTCTCAGATTGCCACAGAAACCAGAGGCAACCCTTGCTGTTGGAGATGATGAGGGAGAGACAGAGAGCGAGAATGGAAGGGAAGGTAAGTGGGGGAAAGAAGTTAATCAGCAATCTCGCGCTACGCGTCATAATCCTACAGATCTCAAATCCAAAGGATAATTTTTCCTCGTAGAATTTCCGCTTAGAAATTACCATTTGCCAATTACCCTGTGTCAGGAGTGATTCATATCTCTATAATGAGAAGTGACAGAAGGGTAAGGAGTGTGGGATCAGGGTTTGATTCCATTCTTAGTGGGATGGGATCCTATGTTGATGGAGTCACCTGGAAGACAGGACTGATCGAAGGAAAATTAGTTTGTGGTAGTGTTTCTTAGATATTCATTTTCCTGTTAAAACAGTGAGGTATGAGAGGCCTCACCTACTGTAAAATGTAGACCAACATTGCTGACAGCTAAACCAAACTAACATAGTGTATTAGGCCCAATCCTATAATTGAAGTATACAGCCAATTAGGCAACCAAAGCATCAATCAGTTTCTTAAAGTAAGTAAGTAGTAAGTAAAATGAGCAGTGTTTCAGTTAAAAAGTACCCAGACTCCTGTATCAAAGGCCAGGTTTAGAGGCAGAGTGTCGTACTGTGGTACACAAGGTAAAACATTCATTTAGTTTTTCAAATACAATTTCCAAGTTTATTAGCAATAGATGGGTAACGTATATCCACTTATTTCCTTTGTAGTGATTTCGTTATAGATCTGAGAAAAATCTAATATACGGTAACATTAGATATTTCTCACATACAGTACAACAATGCACAGCTTTTGATTGATTTGTTTACCCATTTTGGAGAAATACTGTAAAAACTATTATTTGGTTGCACAAAAAGTGCCGAAAAAACTGCAAATGGTCGGTTCAGTTGGAAGGATTTGATTCATCTAGATCACCTGTAATATGTTGGTGAATGCTTTAGCAATGGCAAGGTGACTTGCATTCACTTTCAAACACAAGATAATGTTCCTAGGCACATAATAGACATGCTAATAATAATTTGTGCTATGTTCCTGAGGATTAAGATGTGGGCCAATGTGTTGTGGGAGTTCTAAGGATTTATTCAGCTGCTTGAGCAGTGTAGAAACCCTCCAGGGTAATACTCTTTGTCAGCTCAACATGGTGTACTGTACAGGGTGCACAATTCTAATCTGCTGCTAGGCTCTTATGTGGCAACCAACTAAGGAGAGAAGGCAAGATACCGTTTTTAAACATACACATCCTTGAGTAAAATCATTGGATGAGTTAAAACTACCAACTAAGTTGACTTCAAGTAGACTGATGCTGGTACCAAAAGGTGTCACTACATAGTAGTTGCTTGAATGTGTGGGCTTTATGTAGTGTACATAGAATACAACAAATTATACAATTATTGATATAACTGTCGATAGAAACGGTAGTGTATTAATCGTTGAGCTGTCATTTACCAAAATAGTCAGTTGGTATACAGTATATCTACATTCAACCATTAAACAACTTTATTTAAATGTGCACACAATTTTATTAACAATTAACATTTTTGTGTACCTAGCAACTCCCATAACTTCAGAGAAATAATAATATTGTGACAGTTCTAATCTGGACCTTGTTATGCGAGGATCAACGTTTATTCAGACACATGTTTGTTTGTCACAATAATTTTCTGGACATCTTTTATTTTAACCATCAGCCATAATGAATTGGCATGATGGATGTTATTCCCTAATAAACCTATAAGCATGTCCATTGGGTTTTGAATAAAGGAGAGTCCCATTGTTTACCCCATGTATTTAATGTATTATATATTTGGTTTTGGTGGCCCTAGAGGTTTCTTCAATAAATACAACTTGTGTATGTGGTATATGGATACTGTACATACTTATATAGTAAAATACATACTTTTTGCAATGTTTTTTTGAAATACATGTGTGATTGTGATAGATTTGCAAAAAATATTGCGTAATAGTATTTAAATTAGGTTTACATAAGTCTCCTGTGCAATGTTATGTTTGTTTTGTGAAATTATGCCAGTTGTAAGAGGTCAGTGGGTCTACCTGTCTTAGATTTCTGCTTAAATGCAAAGCATGAGCATACATACCATTTCTTGGATTCTTGCATTTTTTCCAACAGCCTCTGATTGGTTTCTTATTAATGTACACTAACCAGGGTACCTCAATTAAGCAAGGGCAGGTCCATCCCTTTAAAGTATTTTGACAGTGAAGTTAACTTGATTGACAATGACTATACGTTAAGTTGCTGTGTTAAAAGTGCAACAGTGATTTCCAGGCCTCTCCTATGGTAGTTAATTTACAGGTCCCTCAATTGACGATATCTAAGTAAAAAAAACAGATATATTTTGTTAGTTTTTTGTTGCTTTAGGAAAAATGACTGCTAAATATCACATGCATGGCCCTCTGAGTGCATAATTACAGCGCAAGGTCCGGTGCCCTGCTCCATAAGGTTATTAATTTTCAAATGCCAAGATTATCCCTACAACCCCCATCTACATCACATTGTTTGGTAGCTGAGCAAGCTATTTTTTTTGTGCTGAATGTTAACTAGTGTACAGCACAGATGCGGGGTGTATCAGCAATTTGTATTTGAAGCAAATGCAAACAAAGACTGTTCAATTACAGTAGATAATAGTTTACAGTTAATACTACACACTTATTTGCTGATGTGGAGATTTGATACAGACTTAGGATCTTTGCAATTTTTGCAATTTTCCAAGCTGTTGTATTAGTGTAAACATGGAAATGTGAAATGCCATTGCTCATTATGTGTTAATAATGCATTTTAAACAGTGTTCTGAATATTTGTATTACCGGTATTAGTCTCTGTTCCAAGGTGATGTGGTATAATTATGAACACTAAATTGAAAATATACTGACTTTCCTGTATATCCCTATCGTAGACCTGCAGCATCTACTGAGCAGTCTGCACAATGAAATGCTATCTGCTCCAGTATGCTGTAGTCAGTTAAGCTTGTATTTGCATGGCAGGGCAAGTGTGGCAGTCTGATTATCTGAGGTTGTAACATGCTGTCGAAAGCAACATGGAAAATCTGTGGAAAAAGGAAAAAGAAAAGACCTGGCAATTTCAGCAAACACGAATTGCATGTCTCCTTCTCCCCTTAGATTACACACATTATTCTTCAGGTGAAGCCAAATCCAAGCATTGCCAGCAGTATTCTCTAAAAGTATTGCTCTGCTTTTCATAGGGCCAGCAGAAATCCGTGTCAATACATTTGCATGGTGCTGCTTGCCCATCTCCACCACCCCCGCTTTTTGGGAGAAAGACAAAACAACAGTGCTTTGGTGCTCTCTACTCTCAATGGGTTTGTCTCTTCTGGTGAAAACTTGATCTCTTTTGCTGTGTTTTCTGTCGCACTTCCAGATTCTTCCAATTGATTCTGGAATGCATGTGTGCAGACTGTTCCAAAACTAAATAATGCCAAGGAAAAATATCCCATATTTATCATTTCATTATTAATGTCCCAACAGTTTTTTGCTGGATACAAGCAGAGACAGTAATAAGAAGGACTGTGCTATTCCTATGTCAATATGGGTCTCACCACTGCAGTGTTCCAATTGGGTCAGAGGTCTTGGGGGTCCTCAAGTTGGATAGTGAGTGGGGTGATGAGTAACGCTGACAATATTCGACATAGCAATTAATTTCTCTCCTGGGTTTTTTAACTCCTATGAGTTACTTTATTGTTTATTGGTGTTCAGTATCCTAACCCAAGCTTATTCCATAGTTGTGTCCTACATGAAGCTGGGCTGATAAGGAATATCCTTCCTCCCACTGCTAAAAATGCAGAAAATGGGCCATACAGTATGTACCATATATGACCCATGAATTGGGAGAACACATTGCCTGCCCCTGGTGTCCATTGCTGTCTTTAAATAAATAAATATATATATATATATATGTTTTTTGTTTTGTCATTCTAAACCTCAGTAATATAATAGTTGGAGCAGTATATATTAGAGTCGACAGGTCGTCTGGCAGATATTTTCAAATTTGTTTTTGTGACAGGCATCTATTTCAAATGCATCATGTTGCCTGTCTGAAAATATTAATCTCAGTGACAGCATGTATTGATACAAACAAGGTGCTCTGGCTGAGGACATAAATCACAGTTTGGGTAATGAGGAACAGTTGGCACTTTTGGTGAGACGAAAGGACCCATAAAGTACATGTTGGGCTGAAATTGGACAGACCTTGTTACAAGCACACAATCTCATGATATATATATATATATATATATATATATATATATATATATATATATATATATATATATATATATATATATATATATATATATATATACACACAAAAGTGTAGAAACATCTCTTTTCTTATCTTTTATTTTTTCTTTCTTCTTGATATTTGTATTTCATTAGCAAGTCATTAGCATTGATCTGAAACAGTCATTTCATGGCTGTGTACTGACAAAAAGCCTTATTATGACAATCTTTTTCAAAATATGTTCCTCTATTACTAATGTGTGTAAACAGATTCATGGATCTACAATTAGGAATAGGAAACATTTAAGAGTGATTGATGTTCAAGTCCCAATTTAGGACATTAATAATTGGTTCTTGCCACTAAAATGCAAGATGCAGCAAACACAATTCCCTACACACAGATTATCAGGCACATTATGAGCGCAACAAATTGATACCAATGCTTCTACCTGGCAACCTATTGCTACACCTGTACCGGGGTGGCCCTTGTGACACTAATAAGAGTCTGAGGGGGAAGGTGAGAGGGGAATCCAGCTGAACAGCAGCCAGGACCAGACAGCTGAGGCCTGTTTGGCGCTGAGCTAAGCCTCAGTGAGAAGCTCACAGATGGCGCTCTCAGAGCATCCTGAGGGTGCAGAGTAAACAATGGTCTGCTGCTGGTTGACCCCCAGTGTTCTCCGTACTTCTCTGACATGGAACCAAGTGACAAAAACACACTCCAGATCTCATATGGAAATGCTATGTTTGATTTATGGCAAAGCCAAAGGATGCCAAAGATGAGAAATGTTTTGCTGTTTAGACAAAAGCAATACTGCAGTATTTCAAATATGGTCATTTATTTTCTTAACTTGAAACGTTATTTATTTCTAAGATTCATACCCTATTCTATGGATCTCTCTTGAATTATCCTGGTGTTCTACATTAAATATCCTTGGTTTGACAGACTGATTCTCAGTATCATGCAAAATAGTGACAGTTGTCGTCACTGCTGCCAACTGGCCCAAAGTACAGGATCAAATTTCCATATTTAACTGCTTTCATGCAACATTTGAATGAAAGCTGCATGTGTTACCCGAATTCCACTTTCAATTCAATGATTAACATTTTCTTCATTATAATAAAAATGAATCAACAAATCTCTGTCAGGTAATCCATCAGTCATATTCTTTTTCAGAATATAATGCCTTTAGTATCAGTTTTGTCCCTGTTCTTGATTTTTTCTTGCATTGTAATTGCCTGTGCAGTGTGGTCAAGCAGCAGCTGCAGAGATTAATTGAGATGTATGAGATGCAGCCCAAGGAAATTTGTTGGGGTGTCGGGTAAAATAGTGTGCTTAAAATGTATGGGGCTTAAGTAAAAACCCAGTAACCCTTTTTTTGTTTTTCTATTGCTTTAGTTCAAGTAATCTTAGCTGACTTTCATGCTCCAAACTTTCTCTTGTAAGTGACTCATGAAATTGTGTATACTGTAGGATAGGGCAGTGTGATCTTGGCCTGATTCATATTTGATGTGTCAAGGGAAGTCCCACAAATACATGGGTTTGGGCTGGATTGCACATGTACCTACTCCTAACCACAACCCCAACAGTGTGCCATGAAAAGCCTCATCAAACCCAGATGTAAACAAATGGGACATTTTGATAAATAAACTGCCATTCACAACCTGCTCAATTTGATTGAACTCAGCTCCTCCGGTAGGTGTCTTGGGAGGAAACAGTGAGTGTGAAGCAGAAGGATAAGCTAGAAAGCAAAAAGATAAGCTTAGCACTAATGTTCAAGGATTACAGTCTATGTTGCCTCAGCAAGATTTCAGAATAAAATATAAAATATTATATTTTACCTTTTCTGCAACCCACTTCATGATTAATTAATTGATTGAATTGAAAGGGCTTTTGAGGAAAAGTGCAAGTCATGCAAAACTGTGCTATAAGGACCTAGAATCAAATTTCATCTTAATTGGCACATATTAAATGGGAAGACACGATCTGGCCAGAATACAAAATGTAGGACTGTGAGGTTGTTCTATGTTCTAATGTTTGACTACTGGTAAATGGCCCTGTCTACTGTAATAGAGGAAAACCAGGACTGCAATTGCAACTTCACACTAAAATGTGTGTAAGTCAATGGTACAATACATAAAACTGAGAAATATTTCACCCAGCCTGCGCGAACAGAAAACTGCTAGCATACTGTGTGTTTTTCTTGTACGTCTCTGAATTACGCTGTAATTAGCTCAACCTGGCATGGCTAATTTTCCAATTTCCAGCTAACATTATCATATTATGATTGAAAGGAAGGAGGTATTAAACAAAGATAGACCTATTTGAAGGGAGAAAGATAATAGCATAGCAGAAATCATGTCAATACTAGTTAAGCATTTGATAGGGCTGTGCATTGTGCCAATAACTTTCACTCACTGTACAATATTGGTGAGATTAAACCTTCACATAGGCGTTAGGCATAGGCATGATAAATGAAGTACTGTGACTGAGTTAAATTGGCTGAACTCACTCCTCTGTATAAATACCGCCCACTCAAAAAAGCTAACTTTTCAGTGGTCTAGCTGGTAAGGAAACGGTACTGACAGGAGAACCTGGTGCTGGAGTGCTGGAACCTCTGCACTGCTCTTGAAACTGTACATAAATAGCCAACTTTGCACATGTGAAACAACTGGAACATTGATTGCATAAAGTGCTTTGAACCCGATAGGCAAACTGCGTCAATCTGATACCATATTCCCTCCGCTTATATTCTGGTAATACTGCATGACCACAAAACAACATATTCTGAAGGCCATTACAGCCTTAATGAAATGTTCAGTGATGGGTGATTGAACGTGCACAGTAAAGAATTGAGCGTTTTTTATTTAGTTTGCCCAGCCAAATGTACACAATACCCTTCTTAAGCACCTGATGTGGCACTGTTATTTATTTATTTGTTTAAATTAGACATCTCCCAAAAGAAATTAAATGAGAATAGATGCAGCCTACTCATTTCCATAATCTAATGCTATGTTTATGAGCTACTGTGCTGCAATTTGAATAAGAATGCCTCTTGATAGAGATTCAGGAACTGACAGCATAGAAGAGTGCCTCCCAAAGGTTCCTCAGAGCCTACACAGGCACACTGTTGTTCTGTGCTCAGTCCAAGTGCTGTGTGCTTTAGACACACGATGCATTCATAATGAAATAATCATTTCTCAATTCATTTGGATATGCGTCTTAAATACAATAGGCTTCATGAGGAAAGGGAAAGGGAGAGAGAAAGAGAGAGAGAGAGAGAGAGAGAGAGAGAGAGAGAGAGAGAGAGAGAGAGAGAGAGAGGAGGCAAGATGAGCCTCCCAGCTTTTTACAGCAATGTTATCCTCTCATCCTCAGTGGAATCGTTGCCCCATGCCAAGCCATGTACATACAATGAAATATTCATCACTTCTGTTGTAAACCCATTACTCTATTGTCTATGGGCTCCCCTTCATTTGGACCCTCTGAGAGGATCTGTGTCCCACTTAGTTTGGAGACAGAGGCGGTCTCAGGGGCCACACTGAGAGGGGAGCCAGGGGGCCCCGCGGAGACAGAGGGAACACACAGAACATGAGAGATAACGCTGAGGCACAATGACAACTAAACTCCTAGAAGAACCCTCCACAACAGACCTTCCTCCCTCAGAGCAGCACGAGCCGACATACCACAGCACATCAGGGAAAGATCTTGTTTGTCCATCCCAGGGCTATTCTCATAATACACTGCACCCATGAGATTGTAGGAATAAATAATTCCAGGCAGTAACAGTATGTTCATTATCACAATTTCAATCAATTTTTCCATGGCACACATTGATGTTATAGCACCATATATTTCCTTAATTCCTCCCTGGTGACAGTTTATAACAGTTTATAATGCACACAATATTGTTTGTACAGGTGCAGCACATCCACACATGTTCAGGCCCATGGGAGGAATGCCTAGGATGGTCTGTAGCAGTAAAAGCCATTGTAAAAGAAATGTGTTTCCTGGTTGTCAAATGTCAGGCAACAAGGATGTTCCCCAACTTTAAGTTAAAATACATTGAATTTGGCTTGTCAAATAGTTTTTTGTTTTTTCTTTTTTGTAGCATGTATGTTAGTTAAAAGATCAGTTACAAAATATGTTACAGGCAAACAGGGCAGGAAACTAAAGTGATTAGGGGCACACACACCTGCAACTCATGCTTAAGATCCTCTACAGAGGGAAAAAAGTTAAACATAAAATAATACAATTCTCCCCATGCTCCATATTGTGATATGCAGAGGCAGCAGATAAGCTAAGCAATTGCAGTCAAAACATTCAGAAACCATTGTATGACAGTTAACTCCATGGTAGACAATGATTTAAGCAGAGCCCTGTCCCCATTCACCTTGCTTAGACCAGATCCAGCCTGCTGATTATGTTCTGAGAAGTCATTACAGTAGGCAAGGATTCCCAGGGCCAAGGTCATGTCATGGCTCTTTGTCATAGCCATTAGAAAAAGGCCCCAATTTTACTGCTCAAAGTCATACTTGACTTTGATTATTTATTTTTTGTCTTCTCATCACTCACATCATATCCTGTGTAATTGAAATGAGTGACATTGCAGAATTTGAGGGTCAAAGTACGAGGCCTCTGCTAACAAGCTGGATCGTGTTATGGATTAACAATAGAGCAATGTAGAGCAACACATTACAGACGGTCTTGGTGTAGGAAAGTAAGGATTTATCAGAACATTATTAAGAAAGGAGAAAACGTTCTACTCACAGATCCCCTCCTTGATGTTTTCCAAGTTTTTTAATGTTAGAAACAACAGGAGTAAAGAGTCTGCTGCGTCTGATGTCCAACTAAACCACATGCCTTAACGTCCCAGAGCACAATCACAAAAATAATTTAGCGCCTCAACGACATTTTAGTGCCTCTATACAACACATAGACTGTTGCAGAGCAAGGACTTGTTGATGTTGCTGTTCAGCTTGCCATGGTGGCAAGTTGATTTCCTCTACGTACATAAATCCATGCACTGTCTAGTCTAGATCCCCTTTCTCATCTTAAATACATTGCAGTCAGGATAGTTGTACTTCTTTCAATGTACTGTTGGAGGAAACATTGGTTACTCTTTCCAGATATCCTGAATGAATCATGTTATTTAGAAGAGAAACACCAACTTTTGAAAAACAAACATTACGATTTTCAAAAGGAGTTTCTGCTTTGATAAACAAATGAGAATATCTGTTCTCACAAAGTAATATAATTTGGATTACTATTTAGAAGCTAACGAGCCTGTCAAATGACAGCCAAACTAAAATCCTAGTCCATGAGAATTGCTACCATAATGATAAAATATGGCCCAAACTAAAACTAAACCGTGCCAAAACGTTTAGTTTCCAAGGGGGGGAAACAATATAGGTATTGAATCCTGAAAAAAAACAAAAACAAACAATGACCGCTCTCAAATGGATGGCGGTTAGAGGTCAAGTGAGAAATTATGAGCGTTCCGCGTTGCAGGTGTTGCAGGCAGACAGCAGCAGGTGGTCTCATCAGGTTGTTGTGCTCTACTGTTGCTTGTAGGAAGTCATGTGGAAAAGTGGAGAGGAGCACTTAGGGTTGTCTGTGCTTGATTAATAAGGACACAGAGAGGCAAATATGTGCACACAGTCACTGGGTAATGAGCCGCAAATGTGATTAGGTCTTTACGCTGCACCTGCCTCCAATTGAGCAGCACAGCTTAGACTCTCCATGCAAATCTCTTACATACACACCACCGTGGTGCTGAAAAAGCATTGATGTGGAGTTGGTGGGGAGTGGTTATAGATGGCAATTTACATTATGTTAGTACTGTATATAGATACTGATAGGTATATATCAGGTATATCATTCATTTCACTGCAATACAGTATAGCCATGGGACATTTTCACATCCACTGTTTGTTTGTCATAGCAAAAATGTAAGAATGACTGAACCTTTGCATTGCATTCAACTTAACCTCTGTATTGCACTGACATGACCATGACATACTTAACAGGGTGTTACTTTGGAACTACTCCGATTAATTGGATTGATAATGCAAATTAATTTCCCTTTCTGACCACAAAGCGTTTATTTTCGTATTCTTGCACTCCAACTATCATACCACAGTCCACAATTTTCCAATCTTTCCATATTTAAGTCTTATCGAGGGAGCGAGTGTCAATGTTAAGCTGAAGAGAGAGCAACAGAGTGTCTTTGAGATTGTCACCATGGGTCTGTTGTTAGAGTGGTTCTGACACACAGATGCTGTTCACACCTGCTAAGGCATTCTTGGCAGGTAACCTGAGTGGTATTGCATATGATGAGATTATCAGTGCCGTACTGTAGGCATCTACCCAAACAATGTTCTCCGCATGCCTCTCGTTCCACATGTGGGACTTGATAATTCAACCTGGCACCTACCAAGTCAGTGTACATCTTGAGTTCTTTAACATTGGTTTGGATCCTGCAACAATACATTTCCCATATAAGCCAGCTATGTGAGGATGTAGAAAATAAGAAATATGAATGTGAGGGATTGGGAAGGAATGAAAAATGGAAAACATTGTTAAGACTATAGAAATGGTCTCTGAATTCAGCCCTGAATTTAGCAGGGCAGTGCACAGTAATTGTCAGGGAAGTTACGTGTTGTATGGAAACTATAAAGCAATAGAACATCCTGGGAAGTCAGGCTGTAAGAGGTTGGGTTCTCATGGGTTGGCTGTCTAGTGCAGGAGTGTGTGTGTGTGTGTGTGCTGCTTCAGTTCATATATCAAGGTTAGTTCGGTTTAGGGATATTGCTTTATTGAATGAAATGTTCAAATTCAGTAGTCTGGTACCTCACCATACTGTAGCATTGTACAAATAGATTTTATGTTGTTTTATTAGCAATACACACCCCTGAATTCTACAGTCTTTTTAACCATTATATAATAATGCAGCATGTCAGAGTTGAACACAGCTGTTTACAAAACCTGATTCTTTAAGTGTAGATTCATGGATATGTCACGGTTAAAGGATTCATTCAAACAATGCTATTTTCCCATAAACTGCCATAATGCATTTCAAATCCAAGAGTAAGTGACTCCCACATCTGCCCTTGGCTGCATTCAGGAACGCAGGTCCCGTGGACTGTAAGGCAGCCTGCTGCATTGATGGAGATACTTTCTTAGACTTCATAAAGGAGGAGCTTTAGGAATACAGATTTTTCACTTGGCCTACAATAGCCTGGTTGTCCGTATTATGGTCAAGAAAAGATGCATGTCTTTCAACGAATTTGTCAGCCTCTGAGTGGCTTTCCATCAGCCAGACCAGGGCCCATCTCCCTCTTGAAACCCAATAAAGCTGTCTTGATCGAGTTATGACGGTGTTGAACACCAAGCAGAATGGGCCTGGCCTGGGCCGACCCAGCTGATGTCACCTTCTGACCTCAGTCTACTCATCCAGAAATATATTAAACAGGTAAATTAGATTTTCAGCCACCTATTGATTGGCTTGAAGTGTCCACTGTGGACAACGCTGTAGGAAGACAGGAAATCACTTTAGGTGACCGAACGGCCAATCAAAATGACACACAAATACACGCCTAACAAGACTGTCTGTTTTATGAATGTTATGGATGATTTTCTTCGATCAGGTTGTCACCTTTTTAACAGTTCTTTGGGCCTCTTTAAGATGTGTTTCTAAATGAAATATGCTTGAGCCAAGTTAGCTGAATTCAACAAATAAAAAAAAACTATTGTTTTTATCAAACTTACAGCTGTCAAAATATTGGTGCAACTAATTTGAGTTAAATTGGAGTAATATTTTCCTTCCACATACACATTTACTGCCTTTATATAAGTTTTTCACTAATAACACACCAGTTCAAAACACCAAAAGTCTCCAATGACATTGCTCCATATAACCATCATCCATGACATATCTGGAATGGGACTTGTATCATTGTATAACAAAATGTATGCAGTATGTGTTACAGATAACAAGGGAGTGTTTGAGAAGAGTTATATGTATTACTTTAAAAGATAACAATGCAAATATACATACATGTATATTTTCATTCTAAAATGTGATGGCAAAATTCTTCCCAGACATTTCCAATAAGAACTGCAAGCCTTCTGAAGAGCAACCTTTTTCATATAGCTGCCACTTTGTCCAATTCTGATATTCGGCGCACCTTTCACATTTGCAGTTAGCTGAGAGAACTTTCTAATAAAGACCATCATCCTGGAAGTATGAATCTATTTGATGTGGTGAGATTTGCTTCTCTGTTTACAGTTTAAACTAAAGCAATCGCTTAATACATGAATGCGTGGGTATTAAGAGTCTTTTCTCTGTCACACGTCAGCTATCAACACAAGTAATTTTCCACAGTGTGAGGTTGTGGTATGACAACAAAATGACCAAATAACACATACAATGCTGGCCTAATGTCCGCTATTTTTCCATGAAGAGCTGTAGGTCTACATCTGGTTCAGACACACTGTTTTTGGTATAGTGAAGAAAAAAAAATGCTGCATGGTGCCTTCTAGATGTTAATAAACTCAGCTGTCTGTTTTCTCCCACTTTTCTGTCTCTCCTGCTCTGCGGCAGTTCATTTAAAACCTTCCATGTCTTTCGAATAAATCGGGAAGTGCCACCATACAATATTTTGGCATCCCAGGCTTTCACAGCCGTGTCAGGCTGTGATTTGGGGATTTATGGGTTGAGTGGCTATCCACAGTCTGATGATGTTGGTCAAGTAGAGCAGACACAGAACCTTTTTGACACACAGTATAATATACCCCTGAAGATGAAATAGACATAGTTTGACCGCCACTGGAGAACTCTGCCACCCTGAATCATCAACTTGTGTCTAAATAACCAGCATTATCCAGAAACTTACAGATCAGCCTGTTTAGTTATAAGGTGCATTTGACCTGTGATATAACACTGACACATACTCCAAATGTACATTCTTTCTATTTCCCTCCAATCCATGAACACTATATTACCTATTGAGTATACTGATGGTCATATAACTCACATGGGTGTCTACAGTGTGCACACAGACCATCACAAAACATATATCATTAATGGTAGCATGAACTGGTAATTGGCCACTTGCCACTCACCACAAGTGGCATGAAAATGTTACGATCTAGAGTGTAAGTGAGAAGATTCACTGATTTGAATTGAATGCTCTTAAAATGATGCTGTTGGAGACCATTTCCATTAGGTTAAGATGCCATCTTGTTACTCGAAAGTACAGAAGAGTCAGCTAAGCTTGGTATTCAGCTCAGAGCCTCTCATCCTGTCAATGTACATGTGCCTCAGTGGAAGAGACACTAATATTCCCAACATGTTGAGTGCCAACCTTACAAGCACTTAAAAATTCACAAACCTGGATTGCAGAATGTAAATCAAAGTGTTTAGCATTCATTGTCAGATGTACATTAGTGAGAGAAAATGGTTGGATCAGTAATTTTTCTAGCTTAATGATCTGCCCTTCCCTGTACTGCCGGGAACGTGTGTTTAAATACTGCATGCATGGTGGAGAGTGAATGAGATTGAAGATTTGTGTTTGATATGAGTTCAAATTTAAATGCATTGAGACATGAAAGTGGAACTGTTCATTCCATAAGTAAAACAAGACTATGTTCAAAGAGTCCTAGAGTAAAAAAAAACTGATTATCGCAATAAAGATGTAGCAGATGTGGTTGGGTGACTGATTGCAGCAGACCTGAGGGGGCTTTAGCTTCTTAGGCTGACTCTGGAATGGCATAACAAGCTTGTAAATCAATTTAATGCAAAAAAAAAGGGCTTGAATCCCAACTCGGATGGTGCCCTTTTTACAAAGGTCAAAGGGGCGCGAATGAACAGTGGTGGTTCTTGACCATCTCTGATGGTGAGATAACCCTGCCTCATTGTTGTATTAACTCAAGTGTTCTTTTCATACCACAAGAATATTTAAATTGGGAATACAATCACAAACTTGAACAGATAGCAACAAACCATAAGGACTGAGGCCTTCTTTCGTAAAATCTTGCCCTTCCCAAATATCCCACAGAGATCCCCACGGGAGAGAATGTATCTCAGGGGCAGAAGATGAGCTCTCAGTACAGAGATATCAAGGATTTTGATCAAAGCTAAAAGCAAGAATTGATTCATTATCATGGGGCATCAGTTCCCTCAGGTTGAGATGGATATTCTTCAGGGTGGGTGGTAACTGGCAGTTATTCAAGGTCACAACTACTGAAGATGAATAGGATAAAGAGAAATAAGACACCATAAGACAATGTTGATGATTTAATCAGAGTCATGATGATTAAAACAATTGTTTAGACGGAACACAAATAGTTAAAAATTGGTTTTTTGAGTTGACCTCTACTTTAGTTGTCTATTTTTCAGTGAAAGGTCTTCATCTTCATGAGTTGGTTTTGTAACTAAACTTATAGACAGTGCTGATGCCAGCCTCTAATCACTTGTTGATACAAATACTGGGTACAAGTTATAACTCATGTTAACTTCTCTTTGATTCGTTTTAGATCTTCCAAGCTTCCAATCATGATCAAAAAACCTGAAACCTGGTCAGTTAACGATTACCACTGCTCTTCTACAATGTTTTTGAGTAAAATTTGTACATGATTTGAGGATCAAACATCAGTGTACCATCACCTTTTATGTTTTAATAAGGATTTCATTCAAAAGACACCTTTCCTGGATATAATTTCGCTTCCTCAACAGACTTGAAAAGATCCATTTTCTAGTTCAAAGGGATTTTAAAAGGGGGTGGGGGAGGCTTATCTGATCAGAAGTGAGGCCTTTGAACAAAAATGCTGACATGATCATTAAATTGTTGAGCATAGAGACTGAAATACAGGACTGTAGTGATACTTTTGTTCACCTATCGGTAGCATAATAGATTATAGAAGCCTTTGATTCAACATGCTCTTCTAGCAGTTTTCCTATGATTTAAAAGCTTGTGATCACCATGTTCTGCCAATGGTTTTGATTGAATATTCATGCAACTGAATATCCATTGCAGATGTAAGAGGGTTCTTAACCCGTCCCCACCCCCACCCCTCCTTCGGCTAGTCTAGGGGGTTACAGTGTCAGCTTGTCTTTCCTGGCATGCTCAAAAATATTTAACTGAATATAGAAATAGGATGGAATAACAGATTTTTGGGAAGACATTTTTAAATGTTACTTATACATTATATATACAGCATGTGCACATACATGCATATACATGTATACTGTGCATACGCTTGTACCTAAAACTTCTGAACAGTTCTATGTATATACTGTATGTTGTAATGTATTTTAGAGGCCTTACATACAGAAGTGAAACTATAAACTGACACCCTCCCTCTTTTATGTGTAGTAGTTTGTTTTAAATGAAAGGGATTGATTCATTAGCCAATCAAATATTGTCTTGAGGGCAAGTTCCTAAAGTGCCTGTGATGACAGCTGCAGGTGTCATGTCCCTCCCCTGTGTTTCAGTGCTTTGTCAAATTCAATTAAAATGAGTCATGGTGGGTATCGGCAATGTTTGTTTCTTATTAAACCAATGAGAAAAAAAAAGAAAAAAAACTCTAGTGTAAAAAAAAAAAACTGTAGTGTGATGTGTTTCGGTTCATCTTTGTATATATCTTCTTTGTTAAAATAAAGAATAGGAACAGACTACAGAACATTCAATGCTATAGAAATTTCTCCTGGGTCCTATTCCAGAGAGCCAACCAAAAACACAATGAAGGGACTGATTGAGTCTTACTGTCAATACATCGCCACACAAAATGACCTCTTCTCTGCTTGCCCTACTTTAATCTCTTACTCCCTATTGATGGAGTGAATAGTCCCTCCACTGTCCCATTGACGACTTAAAATAGGTTTGCCAACTTGATTGACAACTTTGTCCACCTGACAAAATGTAATGCAGTAGAGGACAAAAAAACTGATCAGGAATTCTTTGGACCCTAATCTGGTACGGCCGATTACATTTTCAGTGCACTCTCATTCTTTTTTATTGTATCAGGTGAGTCTTTTGAGGCATTGAGGTATTGTGTGTGTCTGTGTGTATTTGTGGGTGACATAGATAGACTGACTAAGAGTGAGGTACCTCGATAGAGGGAGAGAGTGAAAGAGGGAGCCTGTTTGGTTTTCCTTGAAAATATTACTGCAAGTCAATTTTCTATTTAATGGATAACATCCTGCAAGTTCTTAAGGACAGATCGAAGGCCGTTTCATTATGAGACAAAGTCCATTATGGGACAAGGAAGACTTCTAGACCCTTGGGATACTACTGACATATTGTATTTGTCAGAAACGAAAAAGTGACAAGGTCACCATAACATCAGCTCTGTGGAAAATGTATGTTTTTGATAGCATTTCGGCAACATGGTTTGACTTTTACATGCCACTTTTACTTTCACATGAACTGATAAAGTAAGTACCACAAGGCTTTAGTCTTCACAAGAACATTTTAGGGTGAGCACATTACAAACACAAATCAATTCATCAAAAGGCTTGATATTGCAGTAACCCCTTGGTGCTCACATGTTTTTTCTAATTCTATTCATTTCAGCTGAACTGTAATCGTCAACTGCTTCATCTCTTTGTGACAAGGATGACCTTTCCTTTCGTTGTCAATGTAATTACTGCTTCTGACAATAGACTACAATAATGGTATCCTTCAAAAGTCTTCCAATTATACAATAATTGAAGTTCTAAAAGTGCCATGCAAATGTGTTTAAGTGTCAACATAATTGAATTAGGAGGTGATAATAATGCTTGGCTGTGGACAGTGCCAATAATTAGAGGAAGTTCAAATGTGCGCCCATATATTGCTGATTCTCCACATTGCTTGCAATTGACCTTGCAAGAAACAGTTTACATGTATAAATGCTACTGTCTTCATACAGTTAATACAGTTTTCTATGATTGTCTGCATGTGGTTCATTGTCATAATGCAGCCCGTCAGATCATGACCAAAACGTATTTTAGTCTACAAATACATGTCCCCTTGTTTGCATGCTAAGCAATGTTCTTTTGTTTTTAATTATTCTTGACAGGAGGCACAGGTTAGGTTGTTTTTTGACCTTAGTCAGAAACCTGTCTGGTTGGTTGGACTGTTTCCTCCAGGCCAGTAATGTGCACTGTACTGCCTATGGCCAAACATCATTATTTGGTTTTCAACCCAACAGTCCTTCATATCATAAACACACTGTGACTAAAACTTAACAAGGAAAACATTTATTTTCTCTATATTATGGATCTAATGAATATAATGTAAATACTGTACAAAATAAACACTCCCAATGAATGATTCACACTAATGAATCTGTCATGCACATACTTGTATGTCTTCCACATACAAGTTGCTGGAGCTCTTCATTGTGAAGATAAGTCTGTCGTCCATCTATCTGACTGTGTGAGAGGCCTGGAATACTGATATGAATTGCCTGTTGCATGTGCCTATCTCTACTCTGAACAGCTCCCAAATGAGTAACCATATAGATGACAGGCTGCCAGCTTGCCAAATATGCATCTTAAATCCATTTCCAGAGCTAAACCTATTTCATCTAACCTTTACAAAGGTTAGTTGTAGATGAAGTCTTTGGATTACATTGTTCCACCAAAAGAAGCATCATTCACAGTTCTAGTTATACTGTACTATGTGTAAATTACGTAATCTAACATTACTTCGAGTCAAGTAAGAAAATGGGACTTTGTAATCAAAAACAATAATAATCTAGGCTACATTTATTCACAAACTGTTTTTATCTATAAATCTATGTTTCCAATTAAATGGTATCATTTACTCAGATAATTGTCAACCCAATGACGAGGCCCTTCATGCTTTTGAAAAAAAAAGTATGGCAAAGACAGCTTTATATTCTGGGCTATCAAAATGACATACAGGTACAGTGCAGTCTCGTTCCTCGTTTGGTCTGTGTTGAAAACACGATCTATGAATCAAATCCTTTGAGAATAACACACTTTGAGAGCAATCTGTCTTTTCAGCTGTCTGACAGAAACCTTTTGCTTTTTCATCGGGGATTAAAAGCTAAGGGCATACTGTACTGAAATGATAGAACTAGGTTAGTGCATTGAACTCAGCTCACTCACAAGGAAAACTATGTATGAAGGTTAGCCTACCTTCAACATTTAGGTTCTGTTTTTGTGTTATGGGGAACAAAGCCAATTGAATGCACCAAATCTTTTAATCTGAGGCATTTCTGGTTTGTTGTCGTTGGTCAGTTTCTTATGATCTAAACCTAAATACATCAATATTAGCACAAATCTGACAAAGCTTTGTATATCTAGTAATTGAAAGCCATTAGAAAGGACCCTGCCCTTCACCCGCAATCTGAAATCTATTCATATCAAACCAAAGAGATCAGACCTGTTCCTTCGGAGATGGCAATTTCGGGGTTTGGGGACATGGACCGGTCAAGGTTGCTTGTCTAATAAATGAGTTCTTGTCATGTTTGCAGATGCTCAAGGTCCCTAGCGTTGTCAGGCAGCATGTGGGAGGGGACCGTGGTTGAAGCTACCATGATCAAGAGCACATCACAGACAAATGCTTTTGAACAAATAGAAGGACATGGGGATTTTTTTACTTCTTCTTTGTGAACCCCCATTCCCCCCATCCCCCCCCCCCCCCCACCAACAATCATGATAGCTCTGTCTTCTTCTGTTGAGAACCAGAAGGCACATTCATGAGGGAAGCATAATTAACCAGCCACAGTTTGGAAGGCTTCCAGATGGATGAGTTATGATTGCCATTATTGATACTGGCTGGTGTGAGACTCTACTATTGGGGATTAATGCTGTTAGAACGTAGAACCCTGACACCCTCCCACCACTTAGTCCCATGATGAATAGTATTGGGCAAAGTCGTTTGCACAGACACTCACTTACCTCCGCACATTTTATGTACTTTGCTTTCCATATTAAGGCTCTTACCCATGGCTTAATTGCCTATTTGGAATTCTCCTCTTTGTGACCTAGATGTGTTTTATTTAGTGAATGTAATTAAGTTACCTGTAAATATCTTCTCTACACTCATATGTCTCTGCTACGCGAACACTCTTTCTTTGTTTTAATTAAATTAATGGCCGCTCTGTCTGGACGCTGTTAGCCCTGGAAAAATTGAGAGAAGCAATTGGTTTCTGGGCTCAGACAAGAAATGTCTGGTGTATATCTTGACCCTGTATCACCAGCACCGTTGCATAGACAGGGTCAAACATGAGCAGCCATTGCTAAACACAATAGATCACAATCCAACCACCCTTATTTGGAGTTTGATACAATACCCTACATAATGGGTATACACTGTCTACACAACGACCACTATTCAATATGCCTAGGGGAACATTCATGTGTGGAGTATCTTTTAAGATACGGTACACTTCCCTCTTGCCCTGTCTTACCCTAAAGAGCATGGAGGGCATTGATGATGCCCCCGAGAGAGAACGAAACAACACAGACGAGCCAGCTCTCTCCCCTTATTAAGGTGCTCTTTCATAAGGCAACACACCATGCCCGCTTCCCCCTCTGGACACAAGTCCAATGACTGTGGTGATACGGTCTGTTCATTTCATGTAGGTCCTACGATATCAAGTTTGTGCGCGTGTGTGTATATGTCGGAAAGGGGGTGCTGACATTACTGAAGGCTCTGCTAGTAACTGCTAGTTGTTTTTCCCCAAATGATTCTTAATGAGGGATATTGTAAACAGGAAATGTAGTGCCATGAGGAAGATAGAGGGGGGAGACTGTGCATGCACAGTGGCGCAGGGTATGTGACCACGTACTGTAGTCCAAGGGACTGGATGACTGGGCTGTATTGTACCTATTAAAGGCAATGCTTTAGAATGGGAAAATGCTTACTTTGATTTCCCCCAGGGTTTTTATACTGTGAGCTGAATGAAAATGCCCCTGCCCTGGTCTTTTGTACTTTCCAATACACAAAACATGCACACACACACACACACACAAGCACAGGAAGTGTGAGTGCAAGAGTGAGTTGTAACTTTTATAGGCCTTTACATCTGCACACCCTTTCACCAAATGCTCGAGTGAAAAGACAATTTCATTATTGCATGACCTTGGTAGCATTATGGAACATGATGGATTTGAGGATTAAGTACTGCATGACAAGAGGATGGATTACCTTACAAGATCAAGCAAGTTTACCCTAGAATGTGGTGTGGCTGACATAGGCAGCGCTAAGGCTAGAGACAAATAGAAGGACTTGATGGTGAAACCTGATAGTGAATTCCACTATAACCATTCACACTCCCACACACACCTTTCCCTTTCTTTCTCTTTCTGTTTCTCTCTATCTCTCTCCTTCATTCTATCTTTCTTTTCCCAGCTGGTACCCTTGATCATTCCAAACACGGTGGTACATTTGTGTGACACCCTAACCCGAGATCTCTGATCCCTAATTGCACGGGAGTTCTGGCTGATTCTCAGGGGTAGAGAGAGCAGATGTGCACTGTGACCAGAAGCGATTTGAATTTGCTTTGCAGAGAGGGAGGTGGGGGGCGGGGGCATAGAGTGCCCATTGGCATCTAATATAATGCACCCTCACTCACTGCAGGTGGTAAAAAGCCTGGGCTTCTAAAGGTCTCTGTTTATATGAGTGCCAATATCCTTTCCCTCTAGCCCCTTCACAGAAAAAAGCTACAGGCTATTATTAATCATTTAGTTTGCTTCGCTGTTTGGTTCACCGCTCATGCACAACACCTGTCATCCTGAGCCTGATACAAGATGGATTCCATTTGATTAAGTCTATTTAACCTGTATATCCCTTTCCAGCACATTCCAAAGGTCACCATTAAAGGCTTGTGTTGTAGTCTGCAAAGTGTGGTGCTGCTTGTAGCATTTGGATATACTTTAACACCTTGCAGAGGCTTAGAATACCTTAGAATGCCAAATAACAGCTTTATACAAAGTTACGTTTATTTCCTTGCACAATTCCCAACTTCTTATAGGTCAACATATTTAATTTGTGTTTAACCATGTTAGAATGTTAAATATGTTTGTCTATGATGTGTATATTACTTTGTGAGACCTCATGTTTTAAAGCTGACTGTAGCTGTCGTTAAATCATTGGAATAAACTTGACCTGTGTTCATTGAGTTTACTTGTATTATTTCATTATATTCTATTTACTGCCATTTTTTTGCAACTTAAAAGAAACTGCACTGGCACCTGGGCACCAGCAAACACACAGTGCACAGTGACATTGAGAGGTTTGTTTGGTCAAGGCACAGACACGTCGACCCTGACTTGGATCCTTTTGAGCAAACAGGACAAGCCCCTTTGTATTCTCTGTGATGTGGGATCAGAGAAACAACATAAATTAATAAATAAACACACGTAAAAAACTACTTCTGCATGACACTGATGCAACAAGAAAGCAATCCAACACTTCTGTGTTGCTTCTGCTGGTTGTTATGTGACATTTCATGCAGTAATTAACACGTTGTGAGAGGGAAGGAGACTGGTGATGGTGTCACTTCTACTGCTGCTGGGGACCCCAAGCTACTGGTTCACACAGCCATTTTAGCGATTCGCCCTCAAGTGTCCAGTGTCCACCACCCTGTGTGAGGCGATGATTGATTTCTCTGGGATGTTTCTGAGCCTGATATAGCACTTTCTGTGCACAATTCTGCCTTCTTTGAAATGTGCTGACCAAACTATGGAATATTTATTTTAGAATGGTAGGTTATGGCTATTTTATGACCCCAAAAAGTTTAGCGGAATTCTAAAGAATACATGAACTGCTTTTGCCATTAATGTCACAGTGAATTTACAATTGTTAGAGGTGTTCCCTCGGCGGCCAGATGTTGGAAGTTAATTATTTTTGTTGTTGTTTTATATTCACCTAAA
This sequence comes from Hypomesus nipponensis, assembly GCF_054491055.1. Lineage (NCBI taxonomy): Eukaryota > Metazoa > Chordata > Actinopteri > Osmeriformes > Osmeridae > Hypomesus > Hypomesus nipponensis. Next base: position 8,314,521 of record NC_140368.1, on the reverse strand, counting down.
ATAAGGTTCAAGACTTGGACCTGTATGGTGTTTAAATGTAAAACTGATACATTTCTACGGAAAGATTGAGTTTTAGATTTCAGTGAAAATGTTGAATGAAAGTGACATTTTAAAAAGTATTAATAGCTCATTGTATTATAAAGCAAATATCACGATGCACTTCAAGGAAGTGAAGAACATACATTGGAGGAACTGTGTGTGTTCCTTCAATAAAGGCTAATGTAGTTAATATGTTCATATATTTCATCAGCAGACACTCTAAATAAATCTTTGTTTATTTGCCAGAAGCACATTACAGATTCAGAAGTGAATTTTATTGGATAGCTGTCAATATAAACCCTCTTCATAATACAGTACCTTACCTCCAGAGGTCTCCTGAGAAGTTATCAGCAGTCAATCAAAAGGACTTTATGCAGAGCCCTTATTCCCTTCGCCTTTCCCGCAAACACAATTTGAATACCCTCGTCAACAGCTCAGTGGAACAACATACTGCATTCAGATTGCCCTTCCGTTGACTATCAGTGTTGTTTTTTGTGTCAGTCAGTGGAAGTCAGAAATGTTTGTACCTCTGAGAAAGAGACAAAACCTGACAAAACGATGACAAACAAAATAGGCTAATCCAATCTTGTCTAGGAGTTCAAAACATTTGACTCACGTTGCTGTCATACTGGCATGCACATATCCAAATCTGACATTGAGAAAATGCATCTCTGCCTCGTCTAAAACTGCAATATGCTGTCCTGGCAAACCAGAATTAGCCTAGGGCCTACTAACAAGCAGAATAAAACTGTGTGACAAAGTGTGACTGTCCCTGAAAGATAGAGGAAAATGTGTATTTGGAACGAGGTGGTTACAAGGTGAATTGGACCATGCCTTTGACAACTGTTTAGGTTAGTATCCCAACAGTTGGACAAGGTTTTTGCCATTTTCTAAAGAGTGTTATTTTCTTATCCAAATGGCACACTTACAGCCCATACAGTACCTTTGGCAAATAGTTTCTGTTGCATTGTTATATATTTAAATTTTTTGATGAACGAGCAAATGCACTGGTTTTATTGAAATGCCACTGTCCTCATAGCTTTTATGGCATCTATTTGCAACGTCTTTCTCATCTTCAAATCGGCTTTTGGATACATTTGACATCCCATAGTGGACATGTTTGACCAGAGACTATTCTCACCACTAGCCATAAACATGGCCACAGTGGGTTACTGAAATGCTCAATGTTAATGGCGTGATTAGTGCTGTATCTTTCCCTTGGTATGGCAATTTATGTTGCCCCATTAAGCCTTTAAAGCTATGCCCTGCTGACTCAGTAGCTCTTAATAACAAACAGGAATATTAAAATGGCTATTACTATGGACATCTATCATCCAGAATAGCCTATAAGGTCATAAGAAAGTGAACCCCTGTGAAATCCCCTAAAAGGAAGCAATATGTCTGCATACATGTACAACCGGGATGATGAAATGCACCTGCTGCACATGCTTTTCTTATTGGCTACAGTCCCACGTGAGCCGTACTGTGTCCACACTAATGTCTGCTAGCCATTCCCGTTGATGGGCCCCTTACACCGTAATATGTCACACAGATGTTTTGTATCCCTCATAATTGGTACACTGTTGTCTGGGCATGATTCTTTTATGGTAATGCTACACTATACAAGAGAGAATATTCTGCCCATCATAGAGGTGGACACCTTTCAATAAGTAGCATGACGTACATGTCCTCTGCTATTTTTATTTTCTATATATAGCTGAATTAGGACCCATCTTCTCTCTTATCTGGCCAAGCAGACAGAAAATACAGGAGACACAAGCACTGATCTAATATCTGAACATGAGTCTGGCAAGAAGCCTATACACAAAAGCTGATTGCTGGTTTATGGGAATGGATACAGCACAACACAGGATTGTATGATCTCAAATATTGTTGGGCAAATAGGCCCAATCAATCTACTTCTCAATATTTGTGACAGTGGCTGTTGAAATGTGTATTTATTTATTTGTACAAAGAACCACGTGACAACTGTAGTGAGAATCAAAGTGCTTATTACATACATCACGGTGTCAGTACAGCTTAATACAACACTTATAACACTGAACAAATGAAATGCATTGCATTGTTGTTACCCAACATCTGACCTTACATGTGATCAAGAAATGGCAATGCAGTGTTTACGAATCATTAATGTTTGCAGGCTTGGGATGGGTTCTTTTTGACTATGATAAATTGCCTGCAGCTTATCAATGTTGCCTGACATATGGTGAGAGGAGAAGGCTTGATGGGATGTCAATCAATGTCAATGATATGAATGAGTGCTTAATATTATATGCAGTTAGTTCCTAGTCATAATGTAGAAAAGTCCCAAGTTAACTCCCAAGTATTTGTTAATTCAATGTCACATTTTATAAGGTTGACTTGTGGTGTGTTTAAGGTTTACTGGAGCAATCCACAAAGGATTGACATATCTTGAATTATACAGTTTTAATGATGCATATTATTAAAGAACATATTTTTTCATTGCAAATAAGTAACCAACACAACACTAAGAAGGCCTTTGAAGTTGTTTAGGAAACACAAATAATATCATCTTGCAAGTAAACAATTGCATCTTGCAATAATACATATGATACATGGGTTTTTAATTCATTAATTCATCTTAAAAACAAAGTCAATATTTGTGGTATTTAAATAGGAGATTAGTTCATTACCAGCCATTTGATGTAAGTTGAATAGGCACTGGAATTTAAACACAACTTTGACAGAGGTGTAATTGTTTTTCTTCCTAAACTGTTAACTCTGTTTGTTTGACAGAGTTCAAGAGTTGCCTTAAGACCTTATCAAAGAGGACATTAATGTGAAATAAATCTGATGCCAGTGCTTGTGACCAATTTTTAATGTTGTCAGTTTGTGACACCATGTAAGCTCGTAACTCGTAAGTTGCCAGTGAGTGTACTGGCAATTTATTATCTTTTAATTCCTTCTGTTCCTGGATTTCCTTTTTATCACACTCTGAAAGTCACAGTTAACTCGCAACAAAACTGGATGACATATTAAAGGAAGAAATTCCATCTCAACTGAAGTTGTCCCACTGTGTCATTACTGCTGGTCAAACAGAATTGTTTGTCATACTTAATTCTTATTCAAGTCCACTGGTAATAAGGCAAGGCTACGTTGTGGCGTATGGTGGCCTCATAAACACTTGAGGCCCCTTTACTATAAGGGACAGCTGATGAGGAATAATGAGCTCCCAAAGTGATGCAATCAAGTGTGTGTATTGCAAAATGTCTACAGTGTACCTAATGGGTCATCATATTCAGTAGGCACAGGGTAGCACTGCTGCACCCCTTTCATCTGAAGTTCCAAATTATTCCCTGAAAAATGAAGCTGTGATTCTTCTTCTCTTTCTGTCAAAGTACATGAAGGAATCACAATATTATCTCAAAGAATAAAAGTGTACATTTTTGATGCACATGGTTAATAGGTTTCATTACGAAAATAAGGTGCATATTTTCGAAGTTTCATATTTCCCATTTTGGATTTCTGCTTGAATTCCCTTGGGAGAAAGCCTGACAACATCAGGTTAGCAATTTGTGATTTGCTAGTGCTGCATGTTAAATATAATCAGTCAGCATTTACTTGGTAATGTGGCATGCCTGACACAATTCCTTTGTCTGTGTATTTCTTTTCTCCAGACGAGGTGCAGAATGAATATCAATGTCGGTTTTCATCAAATAAGAATGTGCTTCAGGTCTACTGTGACTTTTGCCTAAGCAGCATGCCAAAGGCAAATCCCTCATTAAAAAAAAAACAACGAAAAATATAAATGTGTGTGTACACCAGTCCTTTATTTCTAATTAAAAGACATATTTCTTCATGGAAGATTCTCTCCTAGTTGTTAAGCAAAACATTATAACACCACCCACATGCTTTCCTCCCCAGAACATAAGTCCATGTCCTCTCAACACATGGGAACTGGAGTAAGAAAAAAACATCTGATGTTCAGAACACTCAATATTTTATTGGTGGAAGACAGCGACAGAGCATGGTCTGCAGCTCGAAATACACTCTGGTCCAACGGCTCCAGTGGATTAGCTGTGCACCACAGGTTGGCAATTCCCGCCCTGCTCCCTAGGTCATGTTTTATTTTGCTAACATGTCTTTAATTCTTAGTTTTGTTATATTTTGATATATAGTAATCACTACTTCTCTTGTGTCAGAGTCCTCATGTCATGCCAGTGTGTGTTTCTGCCTGTGCGATTGTCTTCTACCGGCCTGATTATATACACCTGTCCCTCGTTATCCCTCCCATCACAGTGTATTCAGCCCTTGTGTTTCGTCAGTTCGTCTTAATACTTTTGTGTTTAGCATCCGAGCATGATTTCTCAAGTTTTGTATTCTCGTGATTACTGAACCCTGCTTTTTTCCCTTGACCTCACCTTTTACCTCCCCCCTTTAGGATCTGTTTGCTCTGGATTTGTTACTGATCTATGTGCTGTTCCTGGATGGTTGGCCTGGATTCAAACTATCTTTCCATGTTTCCAAACCTTTTGCTAGTGAAAAGCTTGTTTGGATCATACCCTGTCTCATGTGTTTGAGTCCTCTGCCTATTATTGGCATTGCAGAGGTCCCCTGGACAATGAAAGCCAGAGATGCAACTGGCCTCCTGCTACTGGACTAGAAGGTTGTTTCCAAACCCCTGGAGAGCAACTCAAGGCTATGAGGCTCTTTGGCAGAGACACACATGAACCCCCCCAAAACATCTGACAACTCCTGTTATGCTAATTCATAATTGTTTTGCAAAATGGAATGGAAAAAGAGAAAGAAAGTAAAAGCCCAATGCAGAGTATTGCATGTCACACAGGTTTTGTATGTGAGTGAAGGAAACACACCAGAAAAGCAATCTGGTAAATCTAGGGCAAACATCCTGAAAGAGAGGAAGGAAAGGAAGAATTGATCTCCAATTTGGTTCTTCTGTTTTACTTAATGTGAAGTTATTAGAGGCCTGTCGGTGCCTGCATTTCATTGATCTGATTGGTTTAGCTACACGGCACTCAGCTTTTAGTTTAATGCTGTGTTTGGCAAGAACAACACCATAAGGAACGTTATAATCAGCTTGCCATTTAAATCAATGCAATTCATAAAATGCTGTGGAGCACTATATATGTGCAAATTATATTTAAGGATTGGAAATATTCTTAGTCATAAACATAGAAAAAGTGCATTAAACTCTTGATTAGGTGCTGTTAACCTTCCTGGCATCAGTAAAGGCCCATCTGCATTGATGATACGGCCTACTACATGTTGGAAGATTGGTGGGAAGCCATTTCATGTTGCAGTCTACACATTATGAAGAAATAACCTATGGTTTTATTAGTATTTTATTGTGTGTAGATAAATTTGGGATGATGGTTTAAGGAGTTTATAACTTGTACCTGCATTGCAGATTTCCCCCATAGAAAATCTAAATTGTCACTATACTACAGTAACTAAGTAACTAAATCTTTGCGTGTCTCCTGACATAAACTTAAATGATATGGGGTATAAAAGTATTTAAATTAGTAGGTGATGTGGTCTATGTATGTTAAATAAATAGCTATTTCAAGGATTCTTCTTAATTGTAGAAGATGTTCCTGCCATCCAGCACGTACTGCATGCCTATAGTTAGGTGAACCCTGGCAAAGTCCCTCTGAAGCCTTTAGAAAAATGTTCTTCTACTGTTTGAGACATTATGTTGAACGTAGAATAAATAGCTGTTCAATTAATGTTGAAAAAAATATGACTGAGATTGTCCTGTTGATATATGTTGTGCTTGGGTACAAAAGAAAAGCGCTTTAAAAAGTACTTCAAAATAATATAACTTCAATGAGATCTAAGTTCCAGTAATGTGCTGTTGAGTTTATATGTTCCCATAGAGATGTTCATAATGAAGTATACATGCTGCAATCAGGAAGCGCACAAAACATCACAAACCAAACTTGAAGGTATCCCAACCTGGAAGCATTGGTCTAGATGTACAGTACCAGTCGTGTCCAAACTTTTGACTGGTACTGTATACTTCACATTTCTACAGGCATTATTCCTAGTACATGTCATACAATGGGACTTCAACATGATGAACTAAAGACTACACTTGATCCCAAGGACATGCATTCTGATTCTAGTCTGACAGTAGTGCATTAGAAATTGAAAAAAAGGCTGCATGGTAGAACACATATTTGTATATTTTACAACTAGGCATGCTTATCTCAACAATGCTCACACAAACCAAACATAGTGTAGGCAATCTTACTATTTGCAAATAATAAAAATAATATTTGTGAACTCTGCCTAACGTGTTCTCTGTTGACTCCATGCTTGAGCAAGCATTCCATCTGAAATGATCATTCAGGTGAATGTGCACAGATGCATCAGAGTGCGGGTTTGTGTTGATACCATGCAGAGCACAAACACCACCGGAGGTGTGCTCACCAAACATCCTACAAACAGGAAGATCAGGCATGGCCTGAGGGATGGTGAACTGAGATCGAGTTGCTCCAAGGGGGGATTAAAAGTGTATGGGGCACCACAGGGATTAAATCAGAAGGTTGCAATTGAGAATCCCCATTAAAAAGAGAAAGAAGAAAAAGATGAGGTTATCCATCTTAGTCCTGTAATGAAGGCCCAATTGATCCATGCCAATTAAAATGAAAGGAAAACATGATGTACTTGGGTTTGTTTTAGTTAGCTTTCCAGTGCCTATTTCAGACCCGCTTTATCAAAGGTAATGCAATTTTATAATGCTAGAATCAAACCCTAACCCCCTCCCCCTTCTTCAAACTCTTTACCTCACATGTCTGTGTCGGCTCTTCATTGAAGGGTGGTCGATGAGGCTGAGCTTCTTCAGTTTGCCTCAAGGTGCACATAAATGTGCCATTTTTACAATATTGCACAGACTGAAAAGTTAATTTGGTCCGACTTGGTTACTACTCCAAAAGCACTCAACACTGAGCAGCAGGGGGAATAAAGTAAATATCCATCTCTGCTTAATGGCAGACAAATAATAAGTTACAAATGTTATTAGATGGATAAAGGCCATCCATGAACTGTGTGGCAATTACAATGCCTTCACATTCAGGAAGATGATCAGCGTGGATTAAGACAGACCTCCTCTGTATCTATCCAAGCTGTTGCCCCCAATCATTGCAGTAACACTGAACAAATGGGTACCGATTGAGGATGGTGATTAGATTTTGTAGCCTAACATGATGAATTGTGATCTCTCAGATCGAGCTGTGAAAGTGGAAAGTTGCACAAATTTGTCAGACATGCAGCATGCCTTCTCAGTTCAAGGCTGTCCTCTTCAATTGTTGAAATCTCTCATGCGTACACACTCTCTACCTGCATTGTAAACAGATTCATGAGGACATTCATGTTCATGAATGCATGTCTGACCACAACATTTAGGATAATCAAAACTTGTTTTATTTATTTTGTTGATATCACATCCCTTACATGTACGAAGACACACAAAATACACATATATGAAGACACACAAAATAACAGACTAAATATGATGATACTGCTTCCAAAACAATTTAGTAGACACCAAATGTTATCTGGACTATGCTCCAAAATGGTCATCCAAGCAATTACCCATTAGGTATTAGAATTGACAACAAACAAGTATACAGTACTGTAGCTGTGAACCTCATGCTTGTAATTTCCGACAGCCCATTTTCTTCTGCTTTCGGTTTTACTGATCGTAGCCCTGGCTAAATGCTTAACTTAAAACCAGAATATTGTCCAAAGTGTGATCAACTGGCATGCTACCTGGAGAAACTGGTTACTTGACTCCACCTGCTTGCATCAAGTAGGAAGACTATACTAATGTACTTTATGGAATGCTATACAGTATGGTTGGCTGTTCTGATTTGTTGAAGGTGGATCCAACTGGCTGTTAAATGATTGTTCTCGATGCCCTTTGTTATGCTCCTGCTCTAATGGTTTGAATCTGATTGTGACCAGAGAGTATTGTACAATCGTTGTACAAATTGAAATGAATGCATCGACTCATCAAAAACCAGACAGTTTTGGATGTAGATCAATTAATATCAAAACTAAATTCCTGATAACCGATTCTATATGCTATCGAGAGTTTTACTGTAACACTACTGATACAGTATTAACACAGCATTTGCATGATGGAATGTTAAGCATGCTGCTCCAAACAATGGTAGAAGATTTTTTTTCATGCAATTGAGAATATGACTGAAGTATATAATTCCTTTTGATGAATCTTTAAACATGTCATAAACATCAGCATGCAATATGTAGCACATGAATCAGTGATTAGCACTACAAGGAAGGATGCACCACCACTTTGATGAAGAGAAGTTTTTGTTTTTGTCAGGCTAATTGACAAATGACAGTTGTGATTTGTTCACCACTTAAGACATAAAAACAACGCTGGTCCAAATAACTACCTCATGCTTGGTATTTCTTTAATTCATTGCGAAAAGCATTTTTGTAAAATGTATAACCTTTTATTTTGTCTTGGGACTCAAGCAGCCCTTTCAATTGCTAACAAACTGTCACCCTATGCCACCCATTTATTTGTCTTCAGTTCATGGAATGTCACTGCTATTTTGTTGGGCCCTTCACTTCTCTCCACACTGATTGTGACCAGTGTAAACTTGGGATGAAGCAATACATAACAAATCATTCAAGTATCAAGTAGCTTTATTGTCAATTTCCTCACATGTCAAGGAATTATTATGACTTTTCCCACCCTCCCACAGTGAAACATAAAAAGCACAGGCACAAAAGATAAGACAAGACATTTCCTAAAACATACTTATTCACATACATCAGACTATGTTTCCTGTAAAGTGTATAAGTGCTAAATGTGCTAAAAGTTGTAAAAGTGCAAGAGAGTTTGTTGCAGAATCCTGAGTGATTTTAGGGGGGGGGGGGGGATATCAGCTTCCTGTTAGACTGGAGGATATGGCTGGGGGGAGTGAGGGGAGAGACTTTAGCTTCCTGACAACTTGGAGTATGAAGCTGTTTCTGAGTCTTAACACAACTAAAATCATGCAAACAAATCATGCAGAAAAGCATAGTTCATTATTTTAAAGACATATGAATATACTGTTAAATACAACACCTTGAATTGAGCCATGGATTGTGGCCTTGCATTGCTTTTGTTGAGGAAACCATACATAAAATAATTACATATTTCTGAGCTATTGCATTGACAGGCATTTAGCATGCATTTAGATCAATGAGTCAAAACTCTCCTAATATGTTGAGTCACAAAGTCACCTGCCATGTGCCGAATGCAACATAGTTTAATCCTTGTATTTATTCTATCCAACAAATTTAACAAACTCAACACCAGTTCTAAGGATAAAACTCAAGACCTGGGGCCATCAGCCTTGTACTTAACATTGTGGATCCTGAATAGGCAATTGTTGGTTGGCTGTCAACCACAGATATCATTAGTGCTGTAACTTTCAAACATCAACTGCCTGATCCCTATTCTCTCGTGGGCTTCACTAGTTTATGTCAACAGTGGGAAGACTTCATGTGTGTGTGTATATATATATATATATATATATATATATATATATATATATATATATATATATATATATATATATGTAACTGTCCCATGGATGTCCACCGTCATTCTGACAAAGAGTTGTTGGCAGTATTATATCTGCATTCATAGAACATTCATAGAAGGAGACAGAGAAACATGAACATCTCTGAAATCATGAAAATGTAACAATGGATTTAATGAGATACAATAGCTCAAAGGATCCCCCCCTTTCAGCTCATTTTCGTTTCTCCAAAGTCTATGACAGACTCTCCAAGCATCAATTAGATTATGGCTGGATGGTAATTTTCAGTGTCACAACAGTTTGATGACAACACTACCACTGGTCTGTCATTTTAGTTAACGGACTTTGTGACGTACAGTTTCTAAACTGACAGACCACACTGCAGTTTACTCGTATCTCGCCAGTAATTGTCCATTTCAGTATTTGCTGTGTTCCTCAAATTCTACTCAGCTGTCCAGATATGATTGGGGGCGTGTCAAGTTCTTCACAAGTGCAGCGCCTTACCGTCCCCAGCCATCATTGTTAAGCCATGGTCCAGCCTGACATTCATCTTATTTTAAACAACTTGTAGTAGATGCTTTTAATGTAAGAGAATACCTGATCAAACTGAATCATACAGCTTTTTTTTCATCACTCTTCAAAGAGCTTCAAGGATTAATTGGAAATGAAACACACAGATGTTAGTAAAAAAAACTTACAAATAACTCAGATAATTAATATGTCATAGTATTGAGGTATGAAAATTAATGCCTGGTGGTTTATTGCGAATGTAAATATATTCAATAAAGAAACACATTTTAATATATGCATTGTAAAAGGTGATGACTTATTCATGTTTCACATGAAATAAATAGCAAGTTTCAAACTTGTGAAGTCACGTCATGTATTGTACTGAATTTGTAAATTACATGGTGAAGTACACCATTTTTACTTTTAGTTGAACACTCTTTGTAAACTAAGAATTTATGATAGTCCATTTCAAAGTCTAGATATGCATTTTTTAGATTTACTGTAAATTGATTATGTGAACAAAACAGTATGTCCTGATTATTCCTCCTGCACTTTGCCTTCCCCAAATGATCAAATTAATTTATTTTTTCCTGCTCTTCATTCATATAAGCTGATTGATATAAAAAGGAAAATACACAGGGAACCAGAATCAGAATCAGAATGGATTTTATTTGCTATGAATGTTTGCACAAACAAGGAATTTACTTTGGCAGGGAGGTGCATACATTAAACATATAGGAATATTGAAACTTAAATATGTGGACTAACTATACAAAAGGAGCAAAGTCTAGCTAATACTAAGGGGGGTCTAGCTAATACTAAGGGGAATAAAATAAAAAATAAAATTTAAGTAGTCATAATTTACAATCTAACCTAAAAAGAGAGAGACGAAAGAGAACGATACAATAGTGCAAATTGCAATGTGCTGGGTTTCATTGTGCAGCTTGTTATTTAAAGTCAGTGTGAGTCCTTGGCCTTGTTAAAGTGGCCAACAGCGGATGGGAAGAAACTGTTCTTGTGGCGTGAGGTTTTGGTCTTGATAGACCGCAGCCTTCTGCCGGAGGGGAGTAGCTAAAACAGGGAGTGTCCAGGGTGGGAGGGGTTGGCCACAATCTTCCTCGCTCGCCTCAGGGACCTCGAGTTGTGCAGATCCTCGAGGAAGGCAGATTGCAGCCGATCACCTTCTCAGCAGTGCGGATGATACGCTGCAGTCTGCTCTTTTCCTTGGCAGTGGCAGCAGCGTACCAGATGGTGATAGAAGAAGTGAGGATGGACTCAATGATGGCTGTGTAGAAGTGCACCATCATTGTCTTTGGCAGGTTGAATTTCTTCAGCTGCCGTAGGTAGGAAGTACATCCTCTGTTGAGCTTTTTTGGCGAGGGAGCTGATGTTCAGTTCCCACTTGAGGTCCTGGGAGAGGATGGTGCCCAGGAAGCGGAAGGACTCCACAGTGCTGACTGGGGAGTCACTCAGGGTGATGGGGGTGAGTGGGGCTGTGATCTTCCTGAAGTCCACAACCATCTCCACTGTCTTAAGAGCATTGAGCTCTAAGTTGTTCTGGCTACACCAGAATAGTCAGATTGGTCCCCGTCAGAGATGAGCCCAATGAGGGTGGTGTCGTCCGCAAACAGACGGATGACTTGAGGTGCGGCTGTTGGAGCAGTTTTCTAATTTATGCACAGGTTTTGTCTTTGGGACCACATAGAGGACTTTCAGTTTGGATAAGAGATTTAGATCTAAGTGCAATATGTTTCTTGGGTTTAAATCTCTCCCCTTCAAATGCAATAGAATTGTCACTCCAACATAAAACAGTCAAGTCATTGTTTTCTTCCAATTCGTCAAGAAAAGAAAAGAATAAAGAAGACAAGTTCCTTCCTGATCCACTGGAGTGTGAGGTGGGTATGTCATCAGCTTCCTGCTCCTTTAGACGAGATGAAGAGAACACGACAGGTGAGGCCGCGGGCATACATTTCGACATCGTGAAAATAATTGAAACATGTAAGAGGCAATGTGATTGTCTCTGGGGAGTGTAATCGAGAGTAAAGAAGACACGAGTGAGGCTTCCATGCATCATAGCCAAGTGCAAGCCTGAAACCAACAGAATGAAATGCCTGAGGGCCAGAGGAAGAGGGCTTTATCATGGTGAGAGGATGAAGACCCACTGGACTCCCCAGAAGGACTCAAAGACTGATTGGATTTCATCAACATTGTCTGCAAATCATCAAGCTTTAAAAAAATAAATGCTCAGATGGCGATTTCAAGTTCATCCCAAACTCTTGTTGAATAGATCGTTATTTCTCATTCTTTCACTGCAGAATAGCCTGGCCTTGAATACAGTAACGCACATTGTTGAAAATTGAAAGCTTTCACTGTGAATGGGGTCAACCACAGGATAGGTTGCCACAAAAGTACAGAAATAGAGCTTGAACCACTCAAAATGTCCTCCACAGAACATCCAGCACTGAATGTGTGTACACATTACCCAATTATCTCAAAAATATTTACCTCAAAGTACTAGAGATATCTAGGACAGCAAATGAATGACGCGTTCTTGGTTGTGACCCAGCTTTGCTCCTTAGGTTGGACTGTCAAATTAATTGTGATTCTCTGCAGAAAAGGATCTCGCAACATGTATCCACTCTCCTACAAATGACTGAGCCATGTTATCCTGGCGAATACTAGGAGTATAAAAGGGCCTACAGGGTTACGCTGTACATCAGTCTCACAGAGGTAAACTAACAAGGACATGTGAGTTAACCTAAAAGCAAATTCAATTCGGTGGCCTAATTGTACATGAGAAACAGATAGATTTATCTGATATTAGATTATAAAGTACTGCCCTCAGGTGGAAGAATCAATTACTACAAAGGATTACATGTTTTGTTGTACCTTTGTTTAGTGCATAATTGGATACAATAGGGGTGATACTCAGCACAAACATCCCTGACATCTAAGCATGTGGTTTTATATCTTGAGTTGGAAGTTAATAGAACTATTAACTGTAGGTTAACAATAGAGGTGTATAAGAAAAAGGGACACATTTGCAATGACTGTCTCTGAGAGTTGCTTTGGAAGTGCTTATTCAAGTTTGAAGCTACTTCTGATGTGCTTGTACAGTATTACAAAGAAAGAACTACCACAAAACGGCACCACTTTTCTTTTCCTCTATTGCAATCTAACAGAAAAATGCACAGTGATTTTCATATAAATGTGTCTTTTTGTAAATGCTTAGTACACAGATACGATTGCATTTTGACCCCGCCAGGAAATACCACAATTTAAAAATGTGCTAATGACAGGGAAACAGTACAGAAAGCCTTTCAAAAGATAGCCTTGGTGACAATGGTGCAGCAATGGATTTGTGACCAGACAAGCCCCAACAAACCCCCAGACTGAGACAATATTAGTGTGTTCAGACCGTAGTCCACAGACCACAGCTGCAGGCAACTGTACAGTCACGGAACTACAGCCCCAGCACCCTGGTCTCTCAGTTCACTACCCTATCTGGTAGCGACACTGTGCATAGCAATGGCAGTAGAGTAGAGTTCTGTAAGATCGACGGCTGGAAGCCAAGAAGCTATCTGCGTCAGGCCTGACAGGATATTACATCAACCAAAAAGCAGCTTTGACGGAAAGCATTAGTCTCTTCCACCCCCTGCCTTTGACCTACCTACCCCATACTCTGTACTAACCCACACAGACACATACATTAAGCACTGACAGGATGACAGAGGCAGGAGCCAGGAGACCAGGTGGTCGTCTGCCTGTGTGGTCTCTGTTGAGAGCTAGGGTTCAGGACCCTGGAGAGCAGCCAGCGGAGTAGAAAAGGGACTCCGGTAAGTACTGTATGTCACCAGTAAAGGACCACAGCTATGACATGCTCTTAAAAAGATTTCATCTACAGTCCTTATTAGATTTCTATGGTCTCTGCAAGCAGAGTGACAAATGCTGTGGCTCTCAGTCTGCCTGCTGAGAGGAGATGAGAGTGGAATGACACAGCACCAACAGTTTTCCCAGGATTCACAGTGTGAGAAAGCCTTTTTAGCAAAAGGCCCAAAGAAAGGGTCAATTCGCATAATCCTTGATTGGAAGAGGGAGCTTGATGTGGGGGTTAATATTGCAGATAATGATCTCCCTGTGGGTCTTCATTTGACTAATTTTGATGTGACTGAATCAAGATCAATCATCTCAGCAGAGGTGTGCTGACAGGAATTAGTGTTCTTTTTTTCACTTTGAATGGGATGACATCTGAATAGAAAATGATTGGTAATAAGAGAGCTGCTCAAGAGTCCTAGAGAAAAACTGTTGCAGAGACATAAAACAGTCAGATAGGGTCAGCCACATACCCTCCTTATACTCTAGGAAGCCAATATGGAAACCAGTATGTTTAGCCCGTCGATTTTTCATTTTGGTCTAAAATTCTTGAAAATAAAATTCTGTGGATGCACCTACTGCCACATAAATTTCACCCAGCTTTTGGTATGTCACCACTGAGACTTAGTAAGTGCTCAATTTCATGGTTGGTCAGGTATTGTCCTTACTTAAACCTTATGATGGGTAGTGTGAATGCCTTATTGTTTGTGCTTCTTCATAGAGACTGAACATGTTAATGAGCTTCGAGTGTGTCCATTGAAAAGGTTAATGCCACATTGAACTCTTAAGGAATTACATTTTGGAAAACAAAATGGATCCAAAAATCTATAGTAAAAAAGTTGCTGGCCAGGCCTGCCGATCTGCGATAAAAGATAAATGATGTCAATAACTACATTTCTACAAACACAACGTTCTCCTACCCAATGGTGACAGTGCACATTTGGAAAAATAAACTAAAGGAAAACACATACTATTAAGGTTATTCATAAGCACTTCTGGCCTCTTGAATTCTGGAATGAAAATGAACAGTATGAGAAGGTCAATGTGTTCATATTAAGTGGTTTTATCTTACACATTTACATTATGAGCGTCCTCTTGGCTTCGTAGGTTCAAAAAGGGCAGATTACCCCGTCTCCACAGATTTCAAGGTAATGGATATAGTTCAATAAACACATGAATATGAGGCTTTTTAGTGCAGTAGAGTACAATTACACAATATGAGTTACAATGATGATATAATCAGAAGCAGCGGCTCATTGAATTTTAATTTGAAAAACACAATAAGACAATATGATGAAAAAGGCTAGTATACAGTACATGACGGATATCAGCACCGAGCTTTGGTAATGTTAAATATGGGTGGGGCGATATTACCATCTCACTCGATGAGCTTTGCTCGACTTGAAGCGGTAAACTTGAAGGAAATCTCACATCAAAAAACATTTTTCTATTACTAGAATATGAGGTTTTTTTCTATAGGCTTAGCGAGGCATGTGTGTTAGAGATCAGCTGCTGATGTAGCATGAGAGGAACACCAGTGCCAACAGAAAGGGCTTTCCAATTACCAGGCAGAGGAGGCAGAAGAAGGAACAGGTGGTTCCTTTAATTGCATTTTGCAACCCCAGAAGTACAAAGAGTGTCCAGCAGGAGCACAGAAGTTGGAGGCCGGTGGGAGATAGACAAGTACCAACATGGCTCTCTAATTGGTTAAAAAAGTAGTAATGGCCTTGAAGATTAGTGTAAGGGTGTAAGTGTCTTTGAAACTTCAAAATGGCCACAAAGGTCCAGGAGTAGAATATGTAGGGTGTCTTCTTAGTTTTTGGGGCTGCTGAGTGCAAGATGAATGATCTGGCTTATATTTGATTTGATCACCATTAATAAAGATTAAACAGGTTAAGAAATGGGAAGGAGAACGATTCATATTCATAACTTCATTTGACATGTACTTTCATCTTTCACTGTTGAACTCACTTTCTTCCTCCACTCTTGCACTCCCTGTGTTTCTCTGTTGCTCTCTGTATCTCTCACACACAAACATACAAAATAGAGTATGTTGGATTGAATCTGATTAACTGAATTATGTTACATGATATGCTCAGATCCCTACTCTCTTCAGAAGAGACAAGTTGAGGCTATTATTTCAGCGAGAAAATTGCTTAGGCTGTGATAAATCTTCGAGTGCTGTTCGTAATTTGAAATTATGCACCAGATTTTTCTATTTTTTTTCTTCTTCAAGGACATGGGGCTTATGGGACTAGGGTAGTCATTTTCAATATCAAGGAAGTATGATTTGTTGGGATATGCTGATTTCCAAGGTTGTAAAAGATGCATATTCATATGCTGAGTATACACAAAACAAAACGGTGAAGCAGCAGTTTACATAACCTTAAGAGTTTGAAGTAAACAGGATTATAAAAAAATGAATTTGCATTATAATGGGATGTTTGTATTATTGTGCATGAACATTCACAACTGTGTGTATGTGTGTGTGTGTGTAGGTGTGTGTGTGTGTGTGTAGCATAGTATTGGCTGTTTATTTGTCCATATTTCTCTTTTGTCGAACTGCTGGCAGCGATCGCCCTGTTTTCCTATTTCCCTTCTGGCTAATCACAAGAGCCCCCGTAAATCCTCGGTATCACCGTAGGATCAAGAGAAGGCCCCCTAACCTATTTCCTCTGAGAGGACAGCACACACAATAACACCACTCCATATATCTGCAGGGACAGAATGGCCAACACTTGGAGGGCCATGATGCACTATGGCATCACCCAATGGCGTGGAGCATGAATGGACTGCTTGAGTGTTGGATTTGTGAACCTATACTAGAGACTAACCCTCTTCTGAACTTCAAAGGAGCCTACTCATTCGGGAATGAAAGGATGAGGGTTTGAGTGTGATGAGCAGAAGAGATAGCAGTGTTGAGAGAAAATGTTAAGTGTGTAGGTGTTGATGGGTGTGTGTGCATATCTGTCTTTGAGCGTGTGTTTGTGTGGGACACAAGCTTTGGAAGAGGAGAAGGCCTGAGATAGGCATCACATTGTAATACTCCAGTACAACACTTCTGTTTTCCAGCTGCTCTGCTTCCACAGAATAATTAGTTTGGTCGGAACACCACCTCAGGGGGTCTGGATTAGCACTTGGAGGGCAGTTTGTCTGGCAGCACTGCACTCTGATGAGAGCTGAGATATCCTGTCACACAAACCCACACCAGGCAGCTTTGATGGTTGTTAAAGCCTTGAGCGAGTGACAATTAAACCCTGAATGACAAAGAGGGTGGGGGTAGGTCAGAGGTACTGGACTTTGCAGTTGAAGGTTACGGAGAAACAAGGGGGTTGTAAAAGTGTACATTATGATGTTGACCTTTGAGGGGGGAATTGTAAAAGGTGTAGAGTGAATAAGGCTAACTCACTCTCTACTACCCATGCTACCTTGCAATGGTCACCAAAAAGCTTAAAAAGATACTCTAGCAACTGCAAAAACAGCACACATCCTAAATAAACAGAATTAAGCTTTTATGTCTGGTTCCTACGTGCAATATGCTTACAAAACAGAGAACAGTCTGACTACAGTACACACAGTTTGGATTAATGCTGGCGATAATAAGTAATGGATCATATCCAAGGTAAGCAACATTTGTTGAAAAATTGCTGCAGCACAACTCTTTGTTACAAGACTAGGTTTTTTTCTTTTTCAAAATAAATAAACAATTTGTGCTTGTAATAAATGTTAGTTAAAGGCAATAAGTAAGTTAGTAATGAACTAATAACCATATTATATCTCATCTCAAGATAACACTAACCCGTTGCCCTAACCCTTACTAATATTATTGATGCTTAATAGTCTCATTAACACATAATGTTAATAAGCATCTTATAATGACTTTTGTATCTATCAACTAGCATTTATTACAGTTTCCTGTATCTTAAGTGTTACCCAAATACTGTATCATTGCTGCGAGACACTACTGCTCTTGTGTGCATAGCACAGTTTGAGTACACTTAAATAGATGGTGCTACCACACAATCTCTAACAATCTCAGAACATACTGGGATATGTGTGGAAGTGAATGTAAAATAATAGAGTGTACTTTGGTTCGCAAGTGTTAGACGATGGGGGTTGGTTACAAATGTCTTCTGTGTGCACTATTATAAAAACATTTGGAAAAACTGCCTTTATAGTCACAGCATGCATTTGCTTATCATTTCAGACTTGTATGTTCAGACAAACACTGCTGTGATATTACTGGCAGTGTTTCCATAATATTTCTTGCACCTGCATTGTATTTCTTACCTCCTCAAGTTGAATTTGTTTATCTTCTATTCTTGACAATTCTTTCCTGAAATGTGGTAGGTGTGAGATCGCTCATGTTGTATTCAAAAGGGACATTGTTGTTTTTGTTTTGTTTTTTTGAACCCACAAAGAACTGGCACCTCAGGAAAAGAAATGGGAACTGGAGAGGTTTTACATTCGTATCAGAGATCAAACAGGTCTTTCCTCACAAAGGGAACAGAGTGTTCCATGGATTCTGTTTTCACTTCTGTAGAGTTCCCTATACATTCACCCTCTTTTGAGATGTGTGTCTATACTAATAGCATTATAACCTCACCAGAACATTGTGAAAGGTCTATTATTACGCAGTCCACCTAAAACGTTGAGAAGGCCTTTCCCTCCCATAGCACAAGAAGGTCTGCCTGATGTGCGATGCTTTGCATCGGTATTCACACAAAATAAACCACATATTCAAATGTTACTGAACAGAATGGAAAGCGGAATTAATAAATAAATAAACCTAGTGGACAAACACACCAATGTGGATTGTTTAACATCAGTAAATACTATAGAAATACTACAAGGCTTTTCACAGGGGAGTTCAAACAGTTACTAGTGAAAAAAATATTCTCAATATTCTCACAACTTTCTAATAGTAAAGAAAGCGCTAGTTGGTTCTTGCTGAAGACTACTTTGTGAGCCTTTAGAAAAACTACAATGACAGGATGATAAGACTAGGGTGATAAGTCTAGTAATCAACAATTATTTAGTTAATTAGACGCAGCTCTTTTCACTAATGGAAAGTTCCAAGTGTCTCCAAATTGACAAGAGTTTCCAGATAGTGTTTACATTCTGCTGAAGTGAGATATCCACTTTCATACTGCATCAGAGCCAGTTGTCAGAAGTGGGAAATCTACTTTTGGCAGTGACCTAAATATGTATTTTCTTTAATTAGCGAGGTAATAATATTCTTAGTTTTCATTTTCTGCTACATTTGACGATATTACTCATTGATTATGCATGTTGAACTGCAGCATATTGGACAGAATAATGTCTTATGATCACAGCACATTAGTTCCCTGCCACTAGAGTAAATATGCCCCTATAAATTAAGTCATCATAGCGCATCCTTTTCCTTTTCATCAGGAATATCTTTTAAAAAAAAAGTTTTATAGTCAGGACTCCAGATGCCACATGAAGCATTTCATATGGTTGATGATACACAGCAACTCATCTTTATCATCTTAGAAACCATTTTACAAGAACTACATTTTAAAATTGGACATCTTAAATACTGTGAAAGATCAACAAAAACAGCTCTACAGCATTGACCCAAATGTGTCGTCATCAGGGCTTGTTATCAGTATTCCCCCCCATCCACCCCCCATGTGTATTGACAAATATTGTCCCTTAAACAGTTTTGCCAGAGACAGACTTCTGACAGCTTTGGAAAAAAGAATACTACATCACTCTTTGATGTCAGGCAGCCAGCATGGAATTAAGGTTAAATGATTGTTGTTCTCAACAGACGGTTGTCAGGAATGATACCGGGACTATTACCGAGGAAGGCAAACGAAAAAAAAAAAAACTAAACCACACAAAAAACAACAAACACCAGGGAATGGAGAAGGGCCCACGGATTCCAGCAAGTACGCCACGCAAAGGTCACATGCACCTGATTGAGCATGGAAAGTGAACATTGAGACGGGGTACTTGTGAGCAGAGTGAAGCACAGACGCGACAGAGGTCTCCTCAGCTGACAGGTTTTTAGGCGAAGCAATCAGAGAAGGCATGCTTCAAATCAATGCTTAGTTACTATACACACACCACCCGTGATTTGCTGCTAGAGGTCACATTGGTGACAAAAAGGGGGTAAATAGAAGTTACATCCAACCTGCAACATGGGCTGCAGCTTCTGAAAAACATTAGGAAAGATTTTTATGACTGTGATATGCTTTGATATGTTACCATTTGATTAATTGTAAACCTCGGCGATGTAGTTTTTCCCCTGTGTGATGAAAATCCAGCCGTAGTGATCAGTGCATTAGTCAATCTGATAGCAAGATAAACTTTGCCAGAAGTATTGTGTTTGATTTATGAGTACCTGCACTGCATAAAGATAAGTTAGACACATGCTGAATTATGACCTCGGATGGTGCAGCTTTGGATACTATCTGTTGAAAATAGAAAGAAATGAATGAGAATCCATAACAACGTAAATATGAAAAATGGCTTCTCAGCTCTCAAGGAAGTAGGAAAAAAAATACAATGTTGCATTATAAATTGTCCACACTGCAAACCTGACAGGTTCTTATCAACATGACATGCATCAGAAAAATTCCAGTGTTCACCCAATGAAAAGGGGGAAGACAAAAAAGAATGAAAAACAGTATAGGTATACTGTGCAGTTAATCTCTACGAGAACTGTATGTATACTGTACCATGGTCAAAATCCTCAAGAAGATGTTATCGCATGCCGCAGTGTCATTTGAAGACAGGCTGGATAGACTGTATCCACTGACTGTCCAAGGATTCACCTTCCCACACACCCTCACCCTCTCCCTGCATCAACTTCACCTCCCAATGCTTTAGGTCTGAGGATCACTGCAGAGAAGGATTGCTGATCTTATCCAAAAAATGTGTACGGGTAAGCAAAGCTTTGTGAGAAAAGCTATACATTAAGTCTTGTTGTGGATTTTATTGCCAAGTCACTGCACTGGAATTAGGTCATTTCTCATCACTCCTAAACACTTTCTCAGACCTCGTCCTATCAGATTGAGTATGCCATGATGTCATGATGATTGAAGACAAAGCAACATACTCTACAGCAGGGGTGGGCAATCCTGGTCCTCAGGTGCCACTGTCCTGCATGTTTTAGATGTTTCCCTGCTCTAGCACACCTGATTCAAATGCAGGACAGTGGCACCTGAGGAACACGATTGCCCAACCCTGCTCTACAGTATACTGTATTATGTTGGGCAAAACTTTCCATTAAGGTTGCATGAACTACCATGTAACTGCTTTGTATTAGATTTGCCATGTCATAAAATGGTATCCAGTGTTAGCGGTAGAGGTTATTACAAAAGTGCAAGAACGCACAGTATTGGGGAGGGATGTAAGAAGTAAATGTACGTTCCCATAACAAGATATCTTAAAATCTACCCCTACAAAAGCTAGCCTTCTCCATATCAAGTTTCACTTGAGTAATAAATGATAACGCTAGACCGCAATGAAATGTAACGGTTTAGCATTTTTTATTGTATATCCTATGCAACAACCTAGTTACATAGGAACTGATATACCTAGTTACATAGGAACTGATATATCAGTTCCTATGTAACTAGGTAGTTACTTGGTACTTAATGTAAAGTGTTGTGCTTCCCTATGGCAGGAAATTAATATTCCCAGAACCCATCTTCACCCACTTCAACATTGAATTTTTGAATATTTCGGTTTCCTTGAGACAGTAGAGAGTTTTTTGTTCTCACCAGAGACAGATCCTGTCCATGGCATCTTATTCCACTCTGCTTCATTACCTGCAACAGCCCATTTGTTACCACAGGGGAAAACCATCAAAATCTATGGCTCAATATCTCATACAACTACATAATGGCTGCTATTAGTGGCAACAGCAGCCAAAAGTATTCCCTGGGTCATTCTCTTCTATGTGTGCATTCGTGCATGCTGTGTGTTGAGCACATTTTACCCTCTTTCATAAAGTCTGCATTTTGTTGTCACCGTGAAAGAATGAACTTGCTACTCTATGAAGTCACTGGGTTGAAAAGAACAATGGGAAAATGCCAGAACAGTGAAATGATGTCAATATGACTTCCCAGCTCTGTGTTGGTTTGAGCGCTCAGAAATCATACCTACATTCATCAGGTCTACACACAGTAACCAATGTTTAACCTTTACTTATTTCTTGTAGATAATTTGACAACACTTTGTGATGAAGTGACTGCCACAAGCATTCAGTTAGGCAGACATTATGATTGAGGGCCATGGAGTGACACTTCTGTGGGCTTGTATTATCAATGTATTTGTATTACTGCCGCTTGTTTGGGATCCATTGAGATTGCATCTTCATGAAATTACTATGGAGGGTATGAGCCAGGAAAGTAACACTATCTTATTGATAGTGGTTAATTATCATACATTTGCATATTTATTAACTTTGTGACATGTAGTCATGTTTAGCTGTATTTCCCTCATTTAATGCATTATGGAGATATATTCTGGTCTAGGAAGGTACTTTCCAAGGTTCATACTACTCAATGGTGAAGAAGGCAGGGTGGAATTTGATGGAACCTTGTGCCAGATAATCAGTTAAACTAAATATGTGGCAGTGCAACATTTTAATTTCTGTATTGTTGCATTATCAAAATCATTGAGATCAGAATTAGTCAAATACAGTGGTGTTCTATGCACTTTAGCGGCCAACCTCTGTGTTTGCTGATTTATAATAAATGTTTCCACCAAAGTTGCATTGAAAACGTCTACAAAGCTGTCCCAATTGCCAATGGCACTAATATTCAAATATTGCCCAAACCCACAGCCACATTTTCCACTGGATGGGTAAGCTAGCGGGCATCACACATAGTCAGTGTTCTAGGCCAGAGTAGAGCTTGGTTGCTTTGTGGGATGTGGGGGGCTTTGTGTTGGGATTTGGAAGGGATTGAGCAGTAATGGGTGGGCAGTGTTGGGAAGCGTACAGTTATCCCCCAGGATTCATCTGATGAGCCTGGATTGGATTCATCTGCTCCGTCTATCGATTTGTTTTTGCCATACGGATTTGATTCCAGTTTGAGCTTGACTTTTTCATTTTTTTGGAAGGTGTAATTCCATCAAACATGATCTCATCTCATCCACAACTTAGGAAATGTGTTCTTCCTTTTATTGAACACAAACATGTGCTACCACAATGTTTAAAAGCAGAATTGCTGCAAGATGAATGACAAGAGCAAAGGAAAACAATTTAAACTTTGTCTACAATCCAGTGTCTATAAGATCACACTATACAGGATTAAAGGAATCAACTATCTTATAAGCATATAATGAGGGTCACCCTGGGCCATACATTTGAGTGTCTATTACTATTGTAAATGCTACATAACATACAAGACCAAAGTCCCACTCTTAACAGCTTACAGAGATGAGTTCCAGAGTGCAGAGCATCCTTCAGCTCTTCCTTTCTGTCATGTCGGACAAGCTCTCATCAGTGTATTGCACTTCCATCCAGAGTCTCTCCTGGGATGCCTCAAACTGGAGCAGAGGCATGCAGCATGTTGGGGCAACATGTTTCAAACTCTGTGCAAATTCATCCGTAGAAGATTGTCTAAACTGGAAACCTCCAAACGTAAAGCTTTTCTGAGAGTTCTAATCGCAAATGGTACGCATGTTTCTTGTTATTGTGTGCACGCAAACTTTGTGTATGTGTTTGTTGAAACGTGCGTCTGATTTCCAAACTATTATCTAAATGAATCCATTCTGAAGATTACTGTGAAGAGAAATGGTTGAGGCATACTAAAAATAAATGTGAAAAAGACAAATTGTACAGAATGTCAAATGGAGGTGTTAATTATCGCAATTGAGAGGGAGGATTGATTTGTTTGGTTGTCTTAGTAGGGTCACAAGCAAGGCCAAGCAGCTTCATGATAACTAATACATTGTGTGACTTTGAACGTTTCCACCATTCTAGACAACATCTGTATCAGTGGAATAGTAGGAGCGGGCACATCACACCTTTACACGCTGCCTTTACCACACCAGTTTATAATGTACATGCCTTTGTTTAGAGAACATACTGTACTTTTAACCAAAGCAACGGTTAGTTGGTGCACTACATAAGGAAGCACACTGTTTTAGGGCATTACAGCAGTTGCTGCCAAGGACAAATGTCTCACAATATACAGTACAATAACATCACAAATACAAACAAATACATCACAAAGGGTCCACTTTGTATGTACCATGAGAAATAATGTGCGTTTAATTGCCGAGTCTGGTGCCCTAAAATCAAGTTATTAGTCCAGTCTAGTGTCTTCATATCTTGTCAGCAGTGACTGAGGTGACTGAGCAGGAGAGAGTAGCCTCACAGTGTGGGTGAGGGGTGTGGGAGTATTGTATTAGGCATACTTCACAAGTGGACCAAATGTACACCTTATTTCATACATAAGTTATAAGCATTGCTACTAATATTTTAGGATACATGACTTTATTGATATATAAATATATATATATATATATATATATATATATATATATATATATATATATATATATATATATATATATATATATTTTTTTTTATTGCACATTTTGGAAGTCATTTTTTATGGACAAATCTTCATAAATTTTTGCCCTGGACTGTACCCAAGAATGGGAACAGATTCCACCCCTTCCTTCCACCAAAGTAGTCAATCCAAGAGATCCGACACACAGGTTAATGACAGTGGACATGTTCTCAGAGCATGGCTGTGAGACATCTATCACTGGCTGTTTGGACTTCAAGCCTCCAGGCTCACAGGTTCCTTGAGCAAACACTGAGAAGGAATAAAGAGAGCCGTCCAGATGAGGGCCTGCCAAACAGAAGGTTCTGCCAAAGAGAGGTTCTGCTGCACCTGAGGTGTAGACTGAAACCTTCATGATGCCTTAAATTCATGAAAAAAAGCAGAAACTAAATTCTTGTTGATCAGTGCAAGTTGACATACAGCACAATATAACTGTAAGACAGTGAATGCAAATGAATAGGATGAAACAGAACTTTCAAAACCTGATGATTTTTTCAAGCTGTTAATTGAGGTTGCTATAGTTAACACCGGATTTGGCATTGTGAAAGGATACACTGTCTCACACTTCAGGGTCACACGTGGGGTTCTTCTAATCATGCAAACAATGATAAACAAGAGTGCTACATTTCACATTCAGTATGCTAAAATGCGGAAGAAGTCCTATTGAGCTCCTGCACTCGTCTCAGGAATATTGGAGATCAATTAATGAACTCACTTGGTGTACTGCTGCCATGAGTATGCAAAGCATGCTTGCCGTAGAGATATAATTGACAGCTTAGAGACCCAGTGGGACGTGTGAGCGATTTGTGTGTTTTGCATTTACAACATAATTTTTTCTCATCCTCTTACTTGTAGTGGGTACATGGTAGGCTTGGGAAACATATGATCAAATGACAGATTGAAGGACCTTGCTGTGTCACCATTCAGAGGAAGGTTCTGTCTTGTTGTCGAGTGGGTTGGTGAGTGTGTGTGGGGGGGGTGCTCTATCATGCAGGGATAAGGTTAGATTCATTACATGTATAATTTTCTTGAGACACAGACATTTAACTGCATTATTTACTTTAAGGTCAAGGCATTTACTTCAAGACTCCGGGTGAACAGAGCTCATATTTTGCTCACCTTGGATCCTGCATAACAAACCAGCCAGGTAAAACCTTCATGGATATTATATTGCACTCGGGGTATTGTGTCTGTAAAGAGAGAAAAAAACAGTGTTTATACTATCCTTTTGTTTACTTTGATTCGAACTAGACAAGTTAGTAAGGAGACTATCTATAAACATTATGTGACTAATGACTATATTCCAGACTGGTCAATTATATATATATATATATATATATATATATATATATATATATATATATATATATATATATATATATATATATAATATTATATATAATATATATTTATATGCTTAAGAAAGATGCTGAAAATTATCATTTCATCCTGTCTGGCTGCTGTGATAAATCAGGAAAATCTTCATTTGAATACATAAATGCCTTAAAATGACTTTGGACTGTATTTGCATGAGTATCTGACCTGATTTGCATACCTGTGATCCATACAATGTGTTATCTCAGAGCAACTTAGCCTTCATTCTTATCTGGAGCCGCCCAAATCAATACAAAGTGGCTCTGAATATGGATTAGGGATGGATACCCAAGGAGCAAGGCCAGTATTTACTTGAGAGCATTAATGTATTGAGGAATGAACACATTTATCTGCCGTGTGCCTTCATTAGACAACCCTGTTTTTAAAATAAGCATACTATAGACGTATACTATACACATTGTATGCACTGTTTGAACAGGAACCATGCTCAGGCCAATGACACAAAAGTATCCCTATCTCAACAATGTTATGTGGAAGAGCAGCCAAAGCTTCAACAGTCACAGCAACAGTGTAGAGTTTATTAAAGCAAGTTGAATTCTATGTGTCTATACAACGATGGCAATTAAATCAGTCTATTCATTCCCACAAACATTCCCATGAACATTTCAGACATCTCTTATCCCTTGCTCTTTAGCTGTTTGAACTGCCTTTAATTGTTGAGTGTTGATTTAATGTTCTCTCTCAAGTCGAGCATTTTCTGACAAAATCCTGTATAACTGAATCAGTGGGACACATTGTATGGTACTTTGGAACGGGAGACTGTCCTCCTCCCCTGCAATCTCTGAGCAGAACTGGGCTTGATAAATGAGCCAGAAGTCAGAGGAATCCATCGCCAGATAGCTTCCAATCTGCACCCAGTCAAAGAGAGAAGTGTCAGCTTTTTCACCCACTGAGTGATTTGGACTGCCATCGAAGAAAATTGATGAGTGCCTTTGAGATTTATGATGCTTTTCCTTGCACATTAAATATAGACTTTCTAACATGCACTGAGAACCACTTTGAAAATGTAATCTTGCAAGAAAGTTACAAATAAGTAGAGGCAGTCAGCCAGCAGGTACACATTCACTGTTTGGAAAAAGGACTCACTGATTTGCCTCTACCTTTGTGCACCTTGAATATATTGCAAGGTTTTGTAGTGAAACTGGTTGGATAGGACTTTATTTCTAAAACATAATAAAGAGCTGATGGTTGATTCTCTACTCTCCCACTAAGAGACTAAGTTATATATGTTCCCATAGAACTCAAAGTTAATGTAAATGTTTAACATGGAACATAACAAATAACATTCCATCTATCAGAATAGATGGACCTTGGCAAGACCAGAACTCTTGAGGTTGAAAAAAATGCCATATATGTGAAGGTACATGTCAAGTGACATAAAATATGGCGACTGCAATATAACATTAAGGTTACTAGGGTATGAGGAGGTCATAAGTACTTATTTCAGCTTTCCTGTGGTATGGAAGGGGTGGCGTTATTGAGTCACTAAAATTGGTCAGTTTTCTAAATTTTCCTGCTGTGGTTATGACATTTGGTCTATTCTAAGTAGACTCAAGCTATTGTATTTGGAAATACATCGTACATACTTACGTCATACACAATCAGTGATTTAGGGTTCTTCCTACATTATTTTTAAAGCAATGATTTCAATTCCGCTCCATAATTCTCTATAAAAGGATTTGATTGAAGATTGCTGTGTTATAATGAATTAGTCTGATGAAACTGTATTTTCACTAGGACAAAGGTGAAATATGTTGGACTGTGTTAACTTCATCAACATTTTCTCCCATCTTGCTCAGACAATCCTCTCTGGATCCATGTTTAATCTCCCTACCTTATTGCCTGCAGAAATATTGTCATCAGTTGGCAGGAGTCTTGGCAGGGCCCTAAAATGTAAATCAATATAATCATTACCATGGGCAGAATACAGAACTCAGCAAGGGTGCATGGATACTGAAGACAATGACAACCCTACAAAGGAGTTGGAGTATTTGGTTGCAAGGTCCCAATTGTCAACTGTCCATGAGCACTACTGCAAAATAGTACTTACATCCTGGTCCTAGATAAATAGTAGTAGAGAATGCTTGGTATTCCATTCTGATAACTCATTTGCTACTGTTCTCATCACTCAGATTGTCAGCAACATGAAGTCAATAAAAATAATTATGACTGAATGCAGAGGAGGGAAAATAGCTGCTGGTCTTGCATGTGGAAATAAATCTCTCCTCTACCCCCTACCTCTCTCCTCCTCTTACTCTAAATAATGTCACATGCTCTGCAGCCCCCAGTGTCTAACTGTAACATTCTAGCTTTGTTTGACTTAGCTATAACTCAATTCAGACAGTTGATATAATACCTTAAGTTGGTGTCTGTTTATCTGTTTTGACTGCAACATACAGTAAAGTAATGTGGATGCATTGTTTCAGAGTGTCAGGTTACACTTATGTTTCCAGTAACAGGGAGAGAGAGAGAGAGAGAGAGAGAGAGAGAGAGAGAGAGAGAGAGAGAGAGAGAGAGAGAGAGAGAGAGAGAGAGAGAGAGAGAGAGAGAGAGAGAGAGAGAGAGAGAGAGAGAGAGAGAGAGAGAGAGAGAGAGCAAAGCTTACAAAGATGATACACAACGCAAGGTTTGGCTTTGCATACCAAAATGTTTATTCAAATTATTTTTGTCATTTCTATCACAATGGTATTGCACCAACAGTTATTTTTGGTGCTATATTTGACAGTAACGGCTGCAGGCAGCCGCAAATTGAATTAGGTCAAAAAATCTAACTCTCCCCCTATTACACACAATCAACCTGTTGTGTGATTGGCCTCCAATTAAATCACCATTGTTTAAACTTTTGATTGCACACAAAGTTTATTTTTGACATTGCACCAAAAAATTACCCAGGAAATAGACATTTTTGAAAACATAAAGTTCTCCATTTTAATTTAATAGCAAATACTCTTCTTTTCACATTTACTTAAGGAATAATCTAGGTTTTAACTTCAGGTCTCAACATTTTTTCAAGACAAAAAAAAAGCAATTCAGGGCTAATGAAGAATGTGTATGCTTGTGTATGCCTGAAAAAATACTCGGAATACTAAGAAGAACAGGAAGTGATAATTATGTTTTCAGTATGCATCCAAAGTAGCTATGGAGGAATCAAAAGCAATAATTCAGAAGCATTAGTACAGTAAGGGTAATCAGCACTGTATGCTCTGTGTGTCTCTTTATAAATACATTTTGGAGTAGGTTAAGATGGGTTGTTTAATACCATCAATGTGTACTGTGAAACCCCTTCATGATATGGGCTGCCATTCAGATTTAGTATGTCAAGTGAAGATGTTGGCAAAATAAACATTACATTTAAATAAATAAAATATCTTAATGATTTGCATAGAGTAACTGTGGTTACTTTTGAAAGTGATTTTGAGAATGTGTTTTGGCTCATGGATTCTGAGCCCTTCTCCAAACAACATTTTGCACCTTATGTTTTTCAAGAAAACACAGTAACACAAAATATTGGCCATTGAGACCCTAACCCTAACCCTTGGCCCTAATACGTTATGATACTGCGCATACAGGTAGAATACAGTGCTGTAGAATACATATCTGTAGGTAATGAAAAGAAAGTTTCCATTAACTTTTATGAAGCCCAGATATTCGCCGACATATGAATTTAATTAATTTTGTTCTCAGGTTATAAAGTAATTTCATTATATGGGCAAGAGGGAGAGCAGGGATCCATGTCTGTTCTCTATCTTAGGTTAAGTACTTGGTTCCATTGAATTCATTCATTATACTGCAAGTATGGGTACATTAAAATATAATTTTCTTAATAATAGCGCAATCAAATCATCTCATGTGACTCTAACATAATTGAAAGAATTGCAGTGAGATCAAAGTACCTTTCCTTTCAGCTTCAGCACACTTGAGGCTGAATTGTATATGTATCTTCTCAGCTCTTCAATCCTATGAACAGAAAATATTTCTCAAAAGCTTGCTTGTGGTTATGTTGAAATGCTCAAAAAGGCTGAATGCAATCAGAATCCTTACTGTGCCTGCCAAAATGCAGGTGGGGTAATAATGAAAACACCAACAGAAAAGAAGTCATGGTTGAAATAAGTATCTCTGGTTCATGGGTATGAACTAAAGAAAGGAAGCGTAATCAGGAACTTAAAATGTGATACTTGCCTAATGTATACATTCTGGGCTTAGAGCAACCATTGTGAGTGTGCAAATGGACCTCCGTCTGTGAAAAATAATGTTTCTTCTTCAATGTTTCAATAAATATATGTGAGGAGAGAGAGTGAGCAATGCAGGGCAGAGGGAATCTACTGCTGTGGACAGCAAGAAGCCTACCAAGAAATTGCTTCTGTTCCCTTCATCTCTATTATGGTTATTGAATTTGGTTCAAAAGCCGCTGACATCAAAGGAATGCGCAGAATTTCAAAAGTCATGAGGTTCAATGTAAATCATTGTGAACCAAGAAAAGGAATGTCAGAAACGACATTAAAAAGAAAGGAATTTTCTCATATGAAAGGCAGGTGTTCTCCACATCAGAGTCACTCCATGGACCAAGCGTTTAAATATTTCAAAACATGGCAGCAGTGCAAACCCTGAATTTGTGTTCATGACCTCTGAAGTTTTTATTTTATTTTTTTAAACACCATCTCACTCTTTTGGGTGGTTAAACACTTGTCATGTTATGAATACACTCAGGTCAAGGTTACCCCAGCTAAAATAAATATCACTTAAGCAAAATGGATGCTTTGAGGACTATGCTAACTGTTCACACACTTCAATTTAGCCCAGTTGAGCCCGGTTGTGGAATTACGCATTTTGACTCTGGAAAGTGAACACGTCAAGGTGACATGAAACAGGTGATTAGTTCCATATCCTTTAAAACCTATTAGGCCTATACTGTACCTCTTAAAGGTTTTGGTATAGTTTAGTGGGGTGCTCTGCTTTGATCTTCAAAGCTGACCTCCCCTCTTGCCTGATTGATGGATAGGGCCACCATTGATGCCTGCATATCTATCAAGTAAAGCCAACCTTGATGAATGAATATGTCCTCTATCTACAGTGCATCTCCTCATGAAGAATTGTCCTTTTTCACCAAACGTATTCATCCTTCAGCCAGAGATTGATTAACCATGGAGGTGATTCAGTCAGCAATTATGACCTCATCACTAATCAATCTAGCCCGCACCAATGGGACCTCTACTGACAGACTCTCATACATACCCAGAGGCACACACATACAAATGGAGGCATACACATACGGTATACACTACTGCACAAACACACACACACATACACACACACTCATTGACACAGATACACAGATAAAAGACACAAACACTTAGAAGTACTGTAAGCTAACAGGATCAAGAATTATTATTGGAATATCAGAATATCTTGTTGTAGAGTCTATAAATCACAGACTCTGTCAGACAACGAGAGACAGGAAGAGACGGTTTGTGTGTGTGTGTGTGTGGTTCGGGGTATGTGTGTGTGATTCAATCCACTTCTGCCTTCGGCTCCATCTACACAGGTGGGATTGCCTGGGGTACTGTTGCGTACTCCTGCAGTTTCTGCCCATTCTTACGCCAATCAGGCTGCTGTCTGTCAATCAAAATAAAATGATCACACAACCTCCACAGTTCTTGGCTGGAGGTTCTAATATATAAAAGGTATTGAAGATGTTCTTTAGGCTATCAAAAGCTCTATGTGGGATAAGAATCATAAGAAGCATAAGAAGAGTTATAGGTATTAGATTGGTTTCATGATCAGGATAGAATACCAACATGTTGGTGGTACATTATTCAAATTAATTTATTACAAATTCCATTTGTAATAATTCTCAATTCTCTTTTGTCCTCAATCATTTATTTGAATTACCCATCAAAAATCAATAATTTGTCAATAATATGTGAAGCGAAAATACCTCAGACAACCCCATAAGAGAATATTGGCTGTATCGAACATTTGAAATGTTCTGTGGAAGTCGAGTTAGGTATACAGATATAATATAATCTATGGAACAATGCAGAAGCCTACCATCATTATAAAATGTAACACCAGTACAATGCTTCCCTTCTTTACTGTACTTGTTCCAAAGGTATCTTCATGTATCTACAGCTGGTGATCGACGCAGACCATATCATATATGAATATATTTGATGTCCTCCAACTAGTTTAACTATGTCTTGTCACCCTGTTCCTCAATGCCAGTGGACACATTTATCTTGAGATTGATTGCCTTCCCAAGATGACCCTTTTGGGTCACCCTGTAATGGACTGGCTTCCCACGCAGTGTCCAGGAGCAATTTCCTTCTACAGTTCTGAACCACCCACACAAACATTTAGCAACAGTCTCATCCAGTGTGACCAGAAAAGGACACAGTGGTGTAAAGGGACAAACCAACATTTAAACCCAAAATTGGGCATGACATTTTTTATTGTATTTTATTTAATAGTTATCATGTACAGGTACAAAATATTGTAGTCAACTCAAATGTATCACAGAACCTCTGGCGATGCATTTGTTTTCCTGAGCAATTCATATTATGGAAGTTAAAACTAGCAATGTTGGCAACAGTGTAATTCCAGTCTGCCAATGATACCTCCATTTAGTGGTGTTATTTGCAGGCACACCACACCTGTTCAAAGTGAATCATGGAAATGGGTCTCATTATTGTGTAATTGGATATATACTCTGTGATCATAACACATGAATGCTTGATTTCCCTCTCTCTCATCTTCAAATATACCTGGTTGAATAAGACCTGTTTCTGTGGCTAGACTAACAAGTCTTGATATTGGGGTTTCCAGTGGAATTAGGAGAATAGTACTTTGCTTTCCTGTCGTAAATAATTGTTCAAGCCTCACACCTGAATATGAAGCTTAATCAGTATTACTTGATGAGTAGAGTTATATTATTATTATTACGCTTAGATAAAAAATGTCTACATCATGTGTGATTGTTTCCCCAAGTGTGTTGTGTTGTTTTGTTGTCTTGTGTAACCTATTGGTCCTCATTATGTCCTTTCAAAGTTGAAATAGAGATCAGGAATATCTCTGGAAAAGAAAAAAAAACGATTGTGTATCCCTGCCTATTAGGTACATAACCATGGCTTCAAAAGGGCAGTTTGAAAAGAGAGGGAGCACAAAAGCTAGAACATGCTGTTGAATAAATACATTAATTAATTGGGAATTAGGTGCTCGAGGCTCAAGTTGGCTCCCTTTCAAGTGCTTGGGGTTCTCATAAATATACATTTAAAATGAAGTGTGGCAAGATCAAGAAGTAACCTCTTAACAATGCACTTTCCTATCATCATTTTTAGATAAGCAACACCTAGCAATGTCGACGCCTTGTTAAGACACAAATATTTTACTTAATATTAATAAATGGAAATGAATGCTTTGTTTATTTCAGTAAAGAAGGCTCTTAAGTTATGAGAGCAGGCTGTCAAGTTTTAAGTCTTGAGTTACAATGGTAACAGTAAATAAAGCCGCAAGCAGCATTAGTGTCGGTTGCTGTGTAGAAAGAACAAAATGCTGCTGCAATGAGGTACTATGCTATCCTAGATACTGATTAAACTGACTTAAAGACAGTTATTAGGGGAAACAAAGTGTGAAAAATGCAATATAAAGGAAGCAGTCTGCCAACAACAGTCGGCAATCCTGAGATGTTTTCCAGATTTCTTGAGATGTCAAATGATAGGTTGTTAGTAATAGATTTATGTGTTGTATTTGTGATGCATAACCATACTTAATGAAATTGACATTCCTTATGGTAAATGTGTACATAGTTTAGGATGTGGATCTTTTCATTGGTTCAGTAAACACATCACTACAATGATGGATCACATAATGATGAGATGAATGTATTGATGTGGGATAGTGGTGTTGTGGCACGTCCATCATGATACATTTAACAGCTCAAGCATTTTCATGCAAAACATCTCAATTGAAAGTTACAGCAAAGATAGGTCACTGACATGTGCAATGTGCAATGTTTATATTACCAATACAAAATAACAATATGCTTAGTACAAATACGAGAGAAAAAATACAAATATATGAAATTCAAAATCCTGTTTATACATAGTTAGTTGGTTATTTAAGGACAACTTTCTAAGAACCACTACATCTGTTGTACTATTTATTTTACAAGGCTTGTCCATTGTCATTCCCTTTTCCCTATATCATGTGATATAGGATTTCTGCTTCAAATATGATGCTAACTGATATGTTACTTCTAACAGTGGTTAGATTTGTTACTGTAGCAGTATGACCTGTACTCCTTTGTATGACCACCTTTCCATTCAATTCCATTCAATGTTTCAACCTCAGTTTTTTTTAATAAGAGCCTTTGGTGCATGACATTGCAGCAGTCAAAGGAATAATAATACAAAAACTTCAAGTGGTCAGATTAAAGAAGATGGATGTATGTAGGCATCTTTCTGGGTCACCAAGGCCTCTTAGGATTCCACCGCTAGAATCACACCACTGTAATTAACACAGTATTTTAATGCATGCAAGTATATATCCCTTTTTTTCCAAACCCAGTTCATTAACAGGTTTTGCTCTTGTCCCATCACCCCCACCCCCTCCACGCACTGTACCTGCCACCCTCTGGTGGTTCCTCTGAGTTCCTTGCAAGCCTGTATCTCTCCTCCCTGTGTGACAGCCTGCTTCTGAACACAGTGAGTTGTAGAACCACCCCCCCCAGGTGTTTCCTCTACCCCATCTGCTCTTGCTGCAGCCGCAGACCTCCAAGGCATCCACCTTTTTGTGAGAGTCAGGCCCCTCCACCATGGCCAGGCACTGATCAAAAAGTTGTCTTTATTGTTGTTGTTGTTGTAGGTGTATTGCATGGCAAGGTTTGTTTTCTGTCTTTGATTGCGTCATCTGATATGTTGTGCACTCACATGAATCTTGCAGCATATGGTCACTAACAGGTCAAAGGGAAAGGTGACCTCATATCAGCATATTGTGTCATGATGTTCTTGAAATTTCATTTGAAAATGGCAGCAATCCACCGAGAGCTGTGTGTGTGTGTGTGTGTGTGTGTGTTTGTGTGTTTAAACCAACATAAACCAAAACCACAGCAGACAGCATGCTCTTACCGATGTTTACTTGACCTAGACTCAAGATCAAAGACTATAGACTTAATTTGAACTTGCCAAAACATTACATTAATTCTTCTAGTCTAACTAGGATGATTTAATAATTTTCTCTAATCTTTTTCATGAGATTGCGTCCCTTGAAATAAAAACAGGTGTTATAATTCTGGGTCATTGGTGGTAGATTGCTGTGAAAAGGCTAAACAATTCCTTTTGTCACAGTGACAAGTCAATTATTCTTCCATGAACAATCATCAATCATCAGTATAAAGACTTACTGTATTGAGAAAATAATGGCAGTGATTGAGAATTGATTTTGACTCTACGCTCTGAAGGGGAATTACTTGCCTTTATACAATGACCTTATATCCCTTCTATCACTGGGTGAGCAACCATCACTGTTAAACATGTTATTTTGAATCTTGCTTTATTTCTTTGTTACTATAGTTACACAACACAAGAACAACTCTTTACTGAAGAGCCGCATTAACCTCATACAGTTATATGGTTTATTTGTGTTTAAATAAATTATGTAATACAAAGTAATGACATTACAGACCTAAGTATTAGTATAGTAACAAATGTTAACTTTTGGTATCCCACAGTGACTGACTACAATGTATCTGAATATAATTTAAAAGTAGGTAACTGATTAAAAAGGATGTTCAGACATATCAAACACACAGTATGATTTTGATAAGAACCAACCAACCAAACAATAATGTATACCTAAACATAACCAGCAATATGTTTTTTTTTTTCAGAAGTCCAGGCAACACTTTTTATTTAAGGATACATGAGTTAACATGTAACTACTTGACAATACGTATACAGTACATCTTGTTTTGTTAATGCCACCTTTAACTACCCTTCTACAGCATCCACTGCCCTTTTATACCCCTTCCTCACACTATGCTTTCTTACACTTATATAATAACATTTACTGAAAAAAATGAATACAATTTCATCATACTGCAATTATTATGTATTTACAGTGTTTTTACTCTTGGCATTGCTACTGTATGGAGTGACATGGTAGTATTGAAACCGTCATGTAAATTGTTGCCCCAGTTCCTATACTGCCAGTGGCCTTCTCAATGGCCCCTCAGCCAATCCTTATTTTAGTCCACAGATCAAGGGTACTGATGACTTCTGTCAGCCATCAGATGCTCTGTGGCAGATGTCACAGCATTTATTGTCACAATGATTTATTGGTTTAGGGGGTGACAGGCACAGGGAGGGACACGATCAGAAAGGCATGGCACCAGCAGGGGAAAACCCCATAATGCCAACTCCCAACCAAGTCTCATTTTCTTCCCCTGGGGCGGTATTTCGCTTCCAGTTATTGTTTGGCCATCTGTTTCATTTCCAGCCTCATACTTTTCCACTAAGCAAGCATGGTTGTTTTCTGCCAAGCCGGGTCACCTTCCTTTTACCCCTCTAATTTGACCCCCACAGAGTACCATCATGCTTTTGGGTCAGATGCAGTTTAGCAGGCAAATTACCTGTGGCACATGTTCACGTTGGGAGTTGGGGATTTGTTGTGCGTACAGACTGCTACCACTTCTCTGCTCTGTACTGCCCAAATCCTGGTCTTTAAACCATGGCAGTGTGATCCCTCCAAAAAGTCTATATTTTGTGAAATTCCACCACGTCCAAATGTAGTGCACATTTGCTATACTTGCTTAAGAACATACCTACGCTAATTTGAATACTTTGACAACAAAAAAAGAATGCTAATTGAATAGGACAAGAGGGATACAGTCAACTAATGTTTCACCTTGAGAATCTTGAGAGGCTGACCTTGTGATGGCTAGTCTCTGCTGATGCTCCCGGAGATAAAAGCTATGAGCCCTACTAAACCCCCATTCCCTCATGCCAAGGACACACGCATCATCGTTTTTACTGGCCTATCTGCTGGGGTGATACATGGCTCCTACAGCTAGGCAGAAGCCAAGCTGCAGCTTTAACAAACTACTGTCTGTGAAGCAGCACCCATTCTAGCCATGAAAAGCACAGACAAAGGTAGAGAAGCTCAATTAACCATCAAGTGATTCTCTGGTAGACGCATACATTAAATAAAATTGCAGAACTGGCCCTTGCAGAACTGAACTAATTATGTGAATGAGTGTATTGACAAATGACAGTGAAGTATAATTGCCTAAGCATTACTTATTACATGTGTGTGCCATTCCCTAACACTTTAAATGTTGATAGCATTTTTTTAAAGTTTGAATATAAAAGTGTAACTTTTGAACTGTAAGTTCAAAAGCTGAAAGGGCAAATAAGCTAGACACTAGCCTTCAAATGTTGAGAGAGACTTTTAGAAACCAAGCAACTAAACAGAAAGATATTCTAAACAGAGACACAAATAATTTGATAACAGTGGGGAACAAAGCACTGACAGGTGTTTATGCAAATAAGCAGTGAATTGATTCATCTCTCCGATGGGAAAAAAAAAACTGTTATGGAATCCTCTGAGAAGGTATGGAGTGTTAGGTGTTCTACAATTGTAGATGACAATACTCTTCACTCAGATATATGCTTATATGTGCATATGTTAATGACATGTTGATGCATCTTACTTTGGATCATTATGTCCATTGCTCAGTCAATCGTCAGCTAGTTTTTCAAATGTGTTTTTTGTGTGCTTAGAGCACCACACAAATAGCCCAATCTAGTTCTAGAAAACAATGGAAACATTCAATCATAGACATCTCTATGGCCAATGTACAAAACTTTGCAACTGACACCAAAAGCTTGCAAGCTAACTTGCCTGCTAAAAGCCAAGCAATACTGTATAACAACAAGGCTGCTATTGTATTGTGGCGTTGAACTCATGCTTTTACCTCTTGACGACATCCTCACTCAAGATGAAACCTATTTGTGACGCACTGGCCCCCATTTTGCTCTCATTTAATTGCAATGTGAGAAATAAAATGTTACAGACTTTATAATAATTTGTAAATGTTATAATGCTATGAAGTAGAGCCCTGCTCATGTTGTGTGTGTAATAAGATAAGATACAATAAAATGTTTTAAATCCCAAAGGAAATTATTGTACCAGAGATAGCTAAGGTTACAACACTGCTCAAGAATAAAATAAATAGATAAAATAAGAACAAAAGACAAAATGGTCATACAACTAAAGTGCACACAACACAGCACCCCTGGGGGGGCTTCACAAAAGTGGTAAGGAAGTAAATGCTAAAGTTAATAAATAAATAATATTGCACATGATAGTGATAATGATATTGCACATGACAAGTACTTGCACATGAAAACTATTGCACATAATAAAATATGTTGTTCTAAATGTCCTAGGGAGTCAGGTGGCTGAGCGGCAAGGCACTTCACCCTACTTGCCTCGGGGGAATGTCCCTGTACTTACTGTAAGTCGCTCTGGATATGAACGTCTGCTAAATGACTAAATCTAAATCTAAATATCTGATATTTCAGCTCTCTACCCTGCAGAAGTGAGGAGTAGCACAGTTTGATGGACACTAGTGAGAAATACCTCCTGTGGCATTCGGTGGTTCACCTTCGTGCTCTCAATCTACGGCTGAAGTAGGTAGTTGCTAGTTAGTATGAGTATTGCATTTTCAGCTAATAGTGTACAAGTTAAAGTATATTGGTGTTCTTTATACAAAACAGTAGATTGTGAACGATAAATGACTCACTTAAAAAACAACTGAGCTTTTTTTTTGCATCATCCTAGTTATTTGTCAATATGGTATCAATTAGCATGGACTTATCACATATTCAAAATCTTTTTCATACACTGTCAAGGGAGAATAACAAAATGGAAATGGTGCACAAAGGCTAACATCTTATTAATGAGTAGTTTTCTTTGATCACAAGCTGTCATAATAGTATTTGTTTTCTTCTTGTTTTTTGACATGAGGCATCTGTCATGAGAATACAGTGCCTCCAAGAATGGTTTATTACAAACAACAATACAAGGAACCATGTGACAGATAGTGCCGGAAATAACATTTAAGTTACTTATCGCCTTTCATCAAACTTGCCATCACAATCATGTTATTTTTGACTCCTTAAAACATGTAATACTGTTACATTTTTAGGTCATTGATACAGATATGTATAAAATGTAAAGCCTTCAATCAAAATGTAACAAATGACAGGGAGAAATGTCCTGTTTCTTTCTAATTGTTTTAGAATGCCATTGACTTGGCGTTCTGTCTTTCAAGCTATGGAATTAAGTGAATCAAAACCAACAATGGTAAAATGGAAGATAACCAATACTAACATTCTGATTGTACATACTAGCCTAACTCATTTTCTGCCAGCTTTGTATACTGCCACACTTTCGTACACAATCTGATTATAGTGATTCTATGCTCTCTCTCTCTCTCTCTCTCTCTCTCTCTCTCTCTCTCTCTCTCTCTCTCTCTCTCTCTGTCTCTCTCTCTCTCACTTTCACGTTTACGTAACTCTGGTACACAGAAGGATGCTCTTTTACATAATCTGGACTCAGAGACTATGGTTTGAAAGCAGCTGTGTCCCAAAAATTGACCGAAAGTTGTCCCGACTCCCCAGGGAACTCATTCTGTGGGGATTGTATCTCATTCTGGGGGTTGTATTACGCTGCAAATGAACCCTTTTGCCAGAGATTACAGTACCAAAATTAGTGTGGCAAATATGATTATTTATTCATAACTGCAGCCAACCCAATTTTTATGACTTCACCAAAAACAATGGTTGTTGCTGATTGGTATAATGCTACTTATTAGGCCAATTCATCTGAAGTGTTTCTCAAAATAAGTTACACTTTAGGAGACTAAGCTATCCTATTGGCTTAACTGGATTCAAACAGCCACTTGAAGGACAGACCCTGGGAACATTGAGGAAAGTGGTTGGGCAAAAGGCTAAAGTGGAAAACACAGCTGTCAGATGAACTATATACTGCCAGTGCCTCTCTGGTTTGACCTGTCATCGATCCACTGTTGGGCTGTTGACCATGGGCCTCCTGGCCCCTCACCCCAAGGACTGCTTACTGAAGAGGAGGCATGAAAGGGAAGCTCTCAAAAAGCATGTTCAGTCAAAGTAATGCTTATGGTATAACTCAGGCATTTAAGTTTCCTACCTTAGTCTTAACTTGTGACAAATGCTGTACTGTTTGTTGAGTATAGCCTGGCTGCCAGCCGAACGTAGCCCCGCCCACAAAATAATTTGGTCGGGAAGTTCAGTCTGGAGCTGCTCGGTCCGGTAAGAATGAATGCCCGATGAAGAGCTGTTCGGACCAATCAAATTGTCAGGGCGGGCTTTATACATGATGGACAGATAATTGACAGATAATCAACCACGTCACCAAAGAGCGCTTGGGTTGAATTAATTGGTTGTAGGTCTATCCAATTTAGTGAAGAGGCATTTTTTTCTGGGTTTGGTTGAAACACGCCCCATACTCACAGCCCAACGGAGCGGTTTCAGACTCTATATTCTGCCTAGAAATATGAGTATGACAATGTCAGGCTATGTTGAGTACATACAGTTCTCAAAATACAGTAATGTGACAGTAGCATGATGAAACTGTGTTGATCATGTTGAAAGTATTTCCCAGGAGATCTCTTAACTGTCTCACATGCACAAAACCACAAAAGGGCAGGGAGCAAAGCAAGAAACCCAACGCTTTGAACCGCACAGTTAGTGGAAGCTATTTCCGACAACATAATTACATTTAGCAGATACTCTTATTCAGAGCAACATACAGTTTGTATAGGGACATCACCGCTAAGGCAAGTAGGGTGAAGTGCCTTGCCCAAGGACACAATGTCATTTTTGCACGGCGGAGAATCGATCCGGCAACCTTCTGATTACTAGCCCGACTCTCTCACCACTCAGCCATCTGACTCCATTCCATCACATGCAATAAAACTTAGCATTACTTACCGTACATAAGACTATTTGCATAACCTTTTATTGGAAAGACATATAAATGGTATTTGTTAACCAATTTAATGAAGTGTCATTACATTTGAAAGGACAGCTTTTTAACTATATTGAAATGTACCAAATAAACATCACATTATTAGTGATGAAAGGGAAAATGGATACCAGAGGCTGTCAGAGAGACAGTAGGGTAATAGTCCTACTGTTCTTCTGCGCTGTGAATAAATCAAATACAGCAAAATATTACAAAAGCTCAGGAGTCATGGGGGTCTTTATGAGCAGAATATTAATATTATTTCACATTACTGCAAGATTTTTTTTTTTTTCACAACAGTTACCAATAAACTACTTGTCAGTCACCTCCCTGCATCCCCTTGTCCAACAGTTCTGAAGCACATTTCAGGTATATGCACTATGAGGTAGCCAGCACTGACAGACAGACAACAGAGCACGCAAGGGAGTGTTTCAAAGGCAACCCCCCGACAAGTTTGTGTGTTATATTACATTAATAACACCTCAGCCCTGTGGGGGTCGAAAGCTCTTTTAGTGTTGTATTCCTGGTCATCCACCCTGGGCGTCTCCTGCTTACTCCGAATAGAGAGGAAGGCCTGGTGAGCACAGCTGGGTTCCCGCCCATCCTAATGAACCTCACACAGTCTTTATCACAATCAAATGTTTAACTAACGCCTTCAAAAGCCATGCAAATGTGACATTCAACTTATCCACAATCCTTTAGTTTTGTATCTGTGACTCGGGCTGCTGGGTTACACATGATCACAAGAGAATGTAATCTGTTAGTCAAAAAATGCATTACAAATGACTAATTAGACAACATTTAACGTACAAATTGAATTCTTTGTTGAAAACACAAACACAATGGCTTATTGATCAATCATTTTATGGAAGTTTGTTTTAGGGTATACAGTACTGTATTTGGGTTAATACTAACGTTAACTCATGGCAATAACTAGGCTACTTCATTCACCTGGGATTAACCATGTCCTTTGTGGACATGATTTAACTAGAATATTGGACACCAAAGACTATAATGAACTGGGAAGGACTACCTCATCACAAGAACATCAAATCTACAGGACAAGGTATTTCTAGACCACTTGAGACCACTTAAGATGCAGGCAGAGGTCATCCCAATATGCATTTATTGTAATTGTACCACAGTAAATCTGGCAAGAAGTTTAACAAAAGCTTGCAGTGAAAGCAAGATGATGAGAGTTATTTATCAGTGGAAGAGCAGCGTTCAGGCAGATGGCCGGGGATAGGCACAGCTCCACTGGTATAAACAGGTTATTTGGTTTCAAAATAAATCAGACAATCAAGCGTGAGGTATTGACACAGCTAACCTCTGCAGGGAGTTGAGGGTACTGGAGAATAAGCAGGATGTTTCCCTGGAACACACACATTAACCCCTTCTTACAGACAGGAGGATGACAAGTGTATTGGAAATCAAATGGTCTTTTTCCTCACATGGCTAACTGGCTGTAAGAAAAAAAGAAATCAGGATTCAAAGGTAAACTGCACCAGTTAGCTTTTTGAAACCACATTACTGAACTCGAAAGAAGAAAAGTTCAATAGTTCATTCATATTCATATTTTGTTCAATGATTTGCCTGCATGAAATCTACATAAAAAATCACCCATTCACCTAATATCTTTGAATTGGTTATTGTTTCAACTGTTTAGTGAAGAATGTGTTATTCTGCTAAACCCATCCAAAGACTTGGGCATTTGGCAAACCAAAATGCTCTTGTGTGGAATACATCCAAGATTATCCCCTTGTCATAAAATTTCTCCTTGGGAGATAAGCCATGTTGACAATAATTACACAGATTAATCTTGTGTTACCAGTCTGTTCGATTATCAGTTTGTCAAAGTCAGCCAGGATGTTCACCCCCACCCGTCATCCAGCAGTGCCTCAAGTCTTCCTTTTTTTGTTTTTTTCTTCTTCTTGGCTTGCAGGCTCTTTCAGCTGACAACCCAGAAGAACAGGTTGCCAATTGGAGAGGTTCCTGGCAACGTGCAACAGGATCCGTAGGGGTTCAAGTCACAGACATGAC
Source organism: Hypomesus nipponensis (assembly GCF_054491055.1). NCBI lineage: Eukaryota > Metazoa > Chordata > Actinopteri > Osmeriformes > Osmeridae > Hypomesus > Hypomesus nipponensis. The sequence goes on along the minus strand of NC_140368.1, from coordinate 8,271,473 downwards.
ATTGCTCCACTCTGAGGTTGGATCCTTCCGCTTCTTTCTGGTAATGCCAAAAGGTACTCCGATAAGATGCAGACTTACAGCAGTTCATCAATACATAATTGATTGGGTTTTAGTTGGGTCAGCACTCGGTGAAACCTCTGGGCACGAGGCCCTCTATTGCAGTTTGAGTTGATTTGTTGACAGTTTGATAGTTTATTTGTGGCTGAGGCCTTCCTGAAATGGGCAATGGCATGGACCTTATTGTTTGTTTTGATTGTTTGTGCAACATTATCAGTTGCACTTGTGGTTATAATTCAGGATGTGTAAGATGGCTGTGAAATGTGTAAGCAGTAGTTGGGAAAGGTTTTCTTTGTTGTTTTCCTTTTTTTTCCAAGTGAAAGGTATGATTACTCTGATCTAAGAATTCAGTAGAACCTACGGCTATCATCCTTTTTGCAACAATACACAAATTAAACAACGATAGAGTATTGACTATTTCTCTTTCTTAGACAACAGGGAGAGGAACGTGGCAAAAGACAGAGTTGTACTCATAATAATTTCATTACATTCAAATAATTAAACATATACATACTATACACTTCAGGTCATGGTTTGATATTGATCTATGAATACTCACTCCTGGCCTCAGTGGGGAAGTGAATCCCCAATATATACCTACAGTATGAACTGTTAAATCCATAATGACGGTTCACTCAGACTAGTTCAATCTCTATGGTGCCCAAGGCTTGAAACTGCAATTCCAGAAATCAATATTTTTTGAGCAAGTGAAATGATTGTGGCATTTACGAGTTTGGAGAGTAAGCAAGAGACAATGGGAAAAACCTCTGTGTAACCTAGAAATGAACTGGTACGCACAACACTATACTGGACTGTGTTTCTGACAGATTGACTAGTTTGTGAGTATATATTTCCCTTCTATGTCAATTCATCACTTTTTACAAATGTTCATGACTGGTCACATAGGTACACGTCATCTATCTAAAACTAGAGACTGCCCAGATAATTATGTGTTTGATTTCAGATAGATGTGATTTTTCCTGGCTGACAATTTAAAGACACTATGATGACGGCAGCAAATCCACCTTTACAACAGCTGATTAAGACATAAATAAGCTCAATGGTTACTTTGCAAAGTGGAAGAAAAAACTATTATGCTGTAAACTTTTTATGATTTGCCATTTTTGATTGAGGAAGAAAAAGGAAATATAGCAACAGAAATAGCACTTCACTTCTGCTCTGAACACTTTGAACACTAGTCAGGTATCCCATTCAGGAACAAATTATACCCTGAAGGGTGAATATTCACCCATCCTAGCTTTGTGTGCTTCTACTGTATGTCATGCAATGCTTTCATCAGCTTGGCTTAGTGCTGGAGATGATGCTTTCTCAACACTTTCTGCAATATGACACTGCCTCACAAGTTTAATCAGCACAACCCTTCAGTATTTCTGCTGCATATCAGAAACAGGATCACCTAAAATGAACTGAAGTGGAATATACGATGCAGAGTGCCTGGAGTGTGTGGGGGGGGGGGGGGGGAAGGTCCCAGATAGTAATAGAAAACTCCATCCACATTTGGCTGCATGTTGGAAAAGATGCAGGTTTCAAATGTAACATATAAAGAAAACATACTTTGTTTTGCTTTTTGATAAAACCAGCATGAATGATTATGTGATACATTAATGAAGCATTGAGAACTTGACAGCTTGACTTAACACAAGTAATACAGAACATTTTACCGTACCCAATTTACCGGGTAGTAGAAACAAGTTGTGTGGACAACCTGAATAGATAGTCTGCCTACACTCCCAGGTATTCAAGTTTGTGTTGATTTTCCATGCAAATGTACAAACAACAATCAGTAACCAAAATTGCTTGCAAAATCCTAAACTAAGAAGATGGTTTAGGGTCCTATAAATGGATTGTGCTGGTCCATCCACAGGTTCTTATTAATTATTTCATCAACAAGACCAAGGAAAATGGGCTTGTTTTTGATTAAAAATGTATTATATTCTCACCGACCGTACCGCTCTTGAGGTACAATTCCCCCTAATTAGTGGTAAGATGTGTCAGACATATCAATTTTAGCGATCACTTCATTGCAAAGACAGCAGTGCCACATTACTTATTAATTCATTTTATTCTAAGGGGTTGCCAATCCTCCACTGTCTTTTCTTTCTTTAATGCCTTGTCAAGGTATCTAAACCAATATTCACATATATTGATGTGTGGCACAGTATAAATGGTGTACACAGTATACACGGTGTATACAGTATACACATTGTGCCTACTCTATACATAGATATAGTATATATCTGTCTATCTCTCTCTCTCTCTCTCTCTCTCTCTCTCTCTCTCTCTCTCTCGCTCTCTCTCGCTCTCTCTCGCTCTCTCTCGCTCTCTCTCTTTACATAGGTTATTTTATTAGTTTTTCCAGCGTGTTGACACATTTTTTTGCTGTTATTTTCACAGTTGAATGTAAAGAGCAGGTCAATGCGCTTGTAACTTAATTTTCTGGTAAGGGTTACTGAAATTATCCTTCACTGTATAGAGAAAAGCTCTATTTACAGCTTAGATTTGAACATGTATTTGTCTAGAAAGTGTATGCATTTTTACTATTCAAAATACATTTGTAATACTCTTAGAGATAAGGTAAAGTAGGTTACGGTCTGCAATGCATGGGGTTCCACCTTGTCTTTTCTGAATTCTATATGTCACATCTAATTTACAAGAAGGTCTTTGAATGTCATGACCAGACAGATATCGTTATTTGGAGGACAGCTCATGGTTAATCACATAAAAAAATAGTCTGGCTGACCCGACCGCCACCACCTCCGTCCCAATTCCTGAAAATACATGCCAGACATCAGAGGTCAGCAAGCATACTGACAACTCTGTAAGCAATCTGGCGGCTGTCAATCTTGATTTAGGCAGGTCCAGAAGCCCCAGCTGGTTAAATCACCCTCATTTATTTTCTGGAATTGGGCTGCTTCCTTGTCACCTGTTACCTGCTCTATCTAATGTTATTGGATGGATTCCATTATGGATTATTATGTATTTTTTATCACATCAACTTTGTTAAATTTTTCATGATACAATGTTTTTACGCTTACACAGTTTATTAAATAATTTGTTTTTCAACTTGTGATGTCAAAAATGGGAACATAAAAATGATACCATGTACAGTATTTATAAAAAGAGAGAAAAGTAAAGTTCTATAGGACCATTTATGAATCTCATTGGCTCAAGTGAAAAATGTTCAGGCTCTGAATTATTAGTTTAGCCACGTTGGGGATGGCAAGACTGCAATGTCTGCAGGCTTGTGCAATTATCATACAGCTTCATGTAGCCTCTGGCTGAAGTATGAATAGAAGGCAATTATTAAAACTAGAAACCAATGACCACAGAGAATGAAACAGTCCTCTCCTCAATAATATTGGAAGACGAAAATACTGGAGACTTAAATGAAAACAATTGGTAAATTGGCAACCCATAAGAACCTGTGCACTTTCTAAAGATTGTTCTTGGAAAGCGATGAATACTTGTCTGAGTGTAAAACAATGTGGCTGATTTCCTGGGGGCAGGCTGTCAGACGTGTTTGATGTCTTATTAGGTTTTAAGACGTCTTGTTTAGAAATGCTTTGAGAAGCTTGGCTAATTAAATTGGCTTAGTGGCAGTGTGCGTCTGCTGTGCTTTGTGTGGTGATGTGTGCGGGACTGAGATGGAAAATTAAAGGAAAGAAAATACATATCCATGTGAACAGTACAGTTTTCACATTTTGGACTTTTGTGGATATTAATGGTCTAATACACACACCTACTTGAACACACAAACGCACACAATGCCATTTATTTTCCAGAGACAACTTGAGTCATATGACAAAGGACTGTTTTAAAGGTCAGGTTGTGGATTAGTGTAAAAGAGACAGATAAATAATATGAAAAGACAGCCTTTTATGCATGAGTCAGAATTTTGTAGACAGTAAACATAGGATATGTCCATAAACAACAGAAATCTATACTGCCCAAATCTTGACTCAAACAAAATCAAGGAATGAGAACAAACAAGAATCACAAATATTCTTTTCTCTACAGCTTTCTTCTTCTAGAAATCTGTAAACTCATCTTCCACCTTTTGCATGGCAGATCATTCTTCAAAATGATATATTAAGTTATGCAAGGTATCATACTGTGATGGGGAATATGCGTTGGAAAAACCAAAGCATCTTGATAATCTGAGCATGAGGAAAGATTCACAGTAGGGGCACAGAAAAGGTCATGCTGACAGGGTAAAAAAAAAAAATTTAAATGACAGGAATGTCGGCAGGCATTTTTTATTAAAATGCCAATATTTTGCTATATGTCTAAACAGGTCATCAAGATTAGACCTTTACACTGTTTTGCCATTCTGTCAGGTTCTGGCATTTTCCACTGGGGGAGTTATAGTTGGGCCTGTCATTTTCAGGGTGAGATGTTTTCACTGGTCTTGCTGCTCATCTTCATCCCTGGAGAAGATATACTGTTCAACTGTTCCAACTGTCTTGTCTATGCAGTCTCTTGCCATAAACACACATATAAACTGTATCAACTCAAATATTTGTTTTCGTGGTTTCTTAAAATTTGCACTAAGATTTCCTTCTTAATTTAAAACCATGGTAGCAACCACTGTTTCCTGTAAACAAAACAAAAAACTGTATTTACTGTATGAGGGACTGTATTTGGTACTTTGTGTACCGAATGAGTTATTCATGCATTGTATTGCTTCCTGGTTTGTGGTGAAATTGATGTAATGTGTGTCAAATCAGTGTCTGACATCTGCTCCACACATATCAGCTGCTAAGCCATGGCATTGGTACCTTCATTAAAGTTCTGACACAAAACTCCATCAAGACCTGATATTCCCTAGCACCTGGGTTAAATTGGATTTTTAAATAAATGTCGAAGGTAGGTTTTCTATTAACTTTGGAAAGCACATATATTTAAATTTGGGAAGTGGCACGTGAAAATGCATTGACATTGTGTTGAAAATAATGCATTTCATGTTGGGAATCCCATCCTGCATTGTACAGACTAGAATTTAATAAATAATGTAATTGGTCATTAATCCTCACCTTCAACATGCATCAGGTGGAATTCATCTTTAGATTTTAGGACCAGGTTGTCCTTAGTTTGATCTCCTCCTCATTATTAGAAACAGCATTACGTTCCAAGGGCCATAGAAATAAAATGAATGTTTATAATTAATGACAATATTATATACAGTTGATGTTCATTGAATAAATATTCACATGCATTACATTACATTACAGAGGCGTTGACTGTGCGATTTAATCTTTACAAAATGGTCTGCCTCATTGCAAAATTCAGAATGTGCAGTTGGAGTTGCCAGTCACTGTTGTTAATTCATATTCCGTCCTCTCAGCGTAGATGAGAGTATTAAGCAAATTACTGTTTGATGTCTCGGCACGTTTGATCCAAATGCAATTAAATTCCATGCACTCTAATAATCAAAATTAACTCAAGTACTATATGAGTCAAAATTTGGAAAATTACACTTCAAAATCTAATTGCTGACTACTTAACCTAAAAGTATTTTGGCAAAGATCATGGTCTGAATCATGCTTATTGAACAATCTGGAAATCTACGCACCACATATTGTATCTAAAACAAAGGAATGTATGGTTTTCCGTCTTCAAGTCTTGAATACTTTATTAAACAGTGGTTTAGTTTCAATAATCATAAAACACAAACAATATGATAACTGATATTGTCACGACCCCACCCCCCTGAGCTTTTTTCCCTTACACACCTGCTCTTGATCATCGTTATCACTCTACTTAACCTGTGGCCTGACATCCAGTCCCTGCCTCTGCACCCTGGAACCCGTTCACTCCCGCCTAACCACCCTCACCACTGACCTGCACGTTTGTTACCACCATCATCTGTACCCACCTGTCACCAATAAATACCTTTTTCTTTCACCACCTACCAGTCCCGGTCTGCATTTGGGTGCCATCACTAGGAACTGTGACAGATATGATTATTTGTAATTACTTTCACTCTGAGTTGCAGCCCCAGCCCATCCATTCATAACGCTTTCTGGCAACGTTATGGGCATTTAGTAAGTAAGTTATGAATATTCATTTTGGGGCTGAAACGCTCAAAGTTATGAACCTGGCCAATTATCATCCACAACCCTTAGTTATGATACATCAGAGTACATTGAAAAGGCTTATCAAATGTATACCACTAGGGGCTAAAAGAGCCAGGATTTACCATGAAAACATATAAAATAATACACATTTTGGTGAAGTCAAAACCAGGAATTATTATTTTCCCAGATGAGAAGTAGTCCAGGCAAAGTTTGTAATTCCTCAGTTCTGGATTTCTAGATTGTCTGAAGCATTAGATATCAGTTTTATTACAGTTTTACTTTTCAGAACTTTGAAACAACATTCTTGTTTTCTTCTGTTCGCAATACATGCTATATTGTGCTTTTACCCAAATAGTGCTGAGTTCAATACCATGTACTTGCTGGCAATGCATGTATATAATTGAGGGTTTGGTTTGGAAACATGGGGAATGATATAGTGTTGCTTGCATCCATGACTTGCTTCTTGTCAATACACATTTAAAAAGAAGACCAATTAAAGTGTAGTGTAGAGAGAGTAGACCTGCTAGGTATGAGTACGTTGAATATGTTCTGACATGCCTCATAGCACCAGGATAATTAGAGCTGGTAGTAGGAGAAGCCTGTGCAGAGGAAAGTAGACGACGAGTGGGAAATCTTCGAGCTTCGACCTTTAGGGAGTGGCGACAAGATTGCCGCAAGTCGCCAGAGACATCACTTCCCACAGGGCAAAATAGCTGCAGGCAAGCAGAGCTACCGGCAAGACCTTTGTGAAAAGGAATAATACTATTATGAAAAAAGTCCCCTTGGCTTCCTGGCAGAGTCCCTCAATATGAATGTCTCTCTAGCCACCAGGCAGATTAAACTTTTCACTTTTTTGTCAGCCTCCCTGTATTCTGAGATTGATAGGGAAAGTGTGATTAAGCACTGGTGCAGAAAGGAAATAAAGTAACTTTTATTTACACAAATTTGTCAGGGACATAACCTCAGTCCCAAAGGTTTAGCAGTCAGAATATAAGTGAAATGGGAGTCTTGACTGATGTAGGATTGGGTGTATAGTATAAGAATAGAGAGGCTACAACCCTGGACACTGCATTACTGTCAAAACCAATATGCATACATTGTCCATTTTATTACAAGTAGATACATTTAAAAAAATATTGCAAACTGCAAATGTGGACTTTTTGACAGGTCTGCAAACACCTTTGTAAGCAGAGATTTGTTAAAACGTTTGTTGACCGAGACCGTAGGTCAAACACAACAAATCTGGAGCAGACGCCATGTTGTCAAGGTCAATTGCTACATCTCCAAGGCAACCGCTTGTTGCTAGGTCCGTACAAAATGTTTGCAGACCTCTGCGAACTTTCAGAAGTCTGCAAACGTTTTTGCGGACTTCTGAGAACTTCTCTGGACCAATATGAACAGCGTATTGGTCTAATTATAGTATATAGTATATAAGAAACACTTATTGTTTTTATGACGGAGGCACTGTGTGATGTTGTAATGTTTAGGTGGAATGATTCTTGTCTGCTGACATCCCATTGCTCTTCTATGTAATATTGTATTACAACAAACACCTCGCCGACACATAAAATCTTGTGAATATCCCAGCTACCCCATAGCACTGGTTACATTTTGCACTCTAGCCATGTAAGAGAGATCGATGGATCCTGAATCAATTCACCTGTCATCAAAGCACAGCTTGGTTGCATCACCCAATTGATGGATCAATATTATTATATGCAGTGGTTTTGCTCACAGTTTAGTAAAGCTAGATACAGAGCAAGATATGTCTTAAGGGGGAATTGGGACAATCTCACTGGTTCATTGAAACAAGATCATTCCGTTTGTCTGTCCTTAGGGAATAATGATGGATATATCCCAGGCGGTTTTGAATGTCTTGACCTTCCATAAGTTATTGTCAAAGTTTTAAGGTCAAATGAATTTGTGAACATTTTGCCTCAAGTAAAGAAGGTGTCATTGGTCATTGGTATTCAGTGTGTGCATCCCTATCCAGGGAGGTGACAAATGAGTGTAACCCATGTATTCATTTCTGTAAAAAATACTGGTCATGTTCAAACCCATTTGTGGTCACATCCCAGAGAACATACTGAACTGATATCTTAGAATTAGAGTATAGAACTGTGATGGATTGTTCTGAATTGTTCTTGATCTCACTTTTTATGATTGAAGATATCCATAATTACTCAATTGTTGCAGCTTTATTGGACTCTTGATGAATGTGCACATACAATGTATAAAAGAGTAATGTATCACAAATTGGAATATGAACCCTTGTTATACAAATTTTCATGTTCAGTGTGTGGTAATGTCCTGGAATATGACTTTAAGGAAGCGTGAAGAAAATTAAATCAAAGTGTAAACTATGAAATATAGGGTCTGAAAGCACATTATATTACAGTATTTAATTTGGCTGGCCCTAGCCCTATCATGTAAATGAATTATGACTTTTGGACAGCGTTAGGCATGTAATTGTGTTACTTGTGTGATAAATCACTCTCATCTAGCAAATGAAATAGGATCAACTGATCAGCATTTTGCCATTATCAATCAGTTGTGTGGGTTTCCACACATTTCTTTTAACAATATCAGTTTCTTACCATGGTCATGTCATTGTGTTATAAAAACTACTGAATGTGGTGAGGAATAGCAAAAGTCTCAAGGAAAGAAAATTCAGATGACCAGCATGAGAGCTCAAATGGATTCATTGAATACTGCAGAATATCTTGTCAGTATAGTGCGTGCCATTAACTCATGTTAAATCCCCCAAATATAGTCACAACATACTTCATGTTTATTCAAAGTTTTGTCCCCAACTTCCTAAGCACTGCAATAACACCAAATTTTCTTTCTCTGTGGTCTTTTTTTCTACAGTGAGAACTAATAGGAAATGGCAGAGCTACTCAGGGCCAGTAAGAGGCAGGCTGGTGTTAAATGGTAGATTTAGGGAGGGACAGGCACTGCTCCTGTCAGATAAGGGGAGAGCTGAAACTGTAGGATGCCAGCAATCCCCTGGGAATCGGCTGCATGTCAGGAAGGTGAAAAAGATCAGGGGAAGGGTAGTTGAGGGGAAGGGGACATTGGTGACACTGAAGCTTAAGGGACAATTGGAAGTAACTCAGGGCTAAAGATAGGTGGTTCAACATTTGTGTGTGTGGTGCATGTTTTACTGAAATGAAGCACAAACTATTTTTCAGTTTATCATGTTACATATACCAAAGCATGTCCAAAAGCTATTGAAACATCATAGGATACTCTTTTTTCCATCCCTGTTGACCTTTAAAAAAACGATGTTTTCTAATCAATAGCGCTGCACAAAATGATAATCAATAGTCTCTTACAAAAAAACCCACATGACCACAGTGTTGCCAAAGTGGGTGTACTATTCATATGGACAGATCCATCTTCTTTTGACCAGCAAGCAGATGCCCCATCCTTAAGTAGCCAGGGAAACATCGGAAGCATTATCAAAGGACTCAGCTTGCCCCTCTCTCCATCAAGTCTCCACTCGGCTAATGCCTGAATCTGTAATGTCCCAGTGGCTGCCTTATCTCCCCCGGCCACTTGGCATTGGTGCCAAACTCCAGTTCATGGCAAAGCTCTGATCTGAAGACAAGCCAGTCGTGTGCCAAGGTGGGCAACAGAAAAAAGCCCCCCCCCACACACACACACATACACAGGCACACTCCCTCCTCCATCCCTGCCATCCCCCAAAACCAGCATCAACCACCCCCAACCACCAGCCCTCACATTAGCCAGCCAACTACTCCCTAGCACAATCTCCAACTGTGGAAGCAAATGCATGACTCTTAAGTAGATTACCCTGGTCTGTCCCTGTATGTTGTCTCTTAATTATTTGCGGGTGGAAAAGGGTTGTATGGTTTTCCAGCTACAGTACAGAAATTGACTTTATGCTGATCTTCCACAGCCTGTGTTACATGGCCACAGACTTAGATCACTTTGTATGTTTGTGATCTTTTCAAATATGTCTTACTGTTATTGTTTTTAACCACTGGTACTTCCATTTATGCTATATCTGAGCTTAATTGTGCTCATTTGATTTCAGTTTATTTATTTATTTGTAAATCATGCAAAAACGAAATCATGAAAATACCAGGCTAGAGTGTTTGCATCTAAGCAGCATGTTTACATGTCTTCTATCATGTGGAGATCTAAATGGAACATAAGGAATGTTCTATAGTCAGTCATTCATAGCACATGCAATATGCTGTGAGAATAGAGGCTATTAGCAACACAGTGATGGATAAGCACAATGTCGGTGGAACATTTTTGGCCACAATTTAAAGGCGGTGATGGAGCGCCACTCAAACACTTTCAATTCACCACAGTGATTGTGATTGAAAATGCAAGACTTTGCTGGCAAGTGTCAGTGGAGAGAAGCTCAGTGGGGTACACTGTGGGCTGTGTGGAGATTGAGAGAGTGAGACACACTGTATTGTAAGCAGGTATTACTGTAATGTAAGCATGTGAGCTAGCTCTTATACACGGCTACACGTGATGTGGGCTGAGAGACCTCCTTATCGTCTGTAGCGAAAGGTACAACAGTCACATTTTGTTCTGCCTACTATATGAAATGGAATGGAATTCCCCGATTAAAATGTTTCAGTTGACATGCTATTTACATACAGTTTAGATTACATGCTATTTACTGTAACAGCCGTCCCTGTTGATGGCGCAGTGTCCAAAATGACAGGGAAACTTTGATTCTGGTAACGGTCAAAAGAAAATGAATGTCAAGTAAATGCCAAAACATTGTTTTTCTATAATTTTCAGTCACTCTGACTCAAGTATCCCTGCCTGACTCAAGATACAGAAAACTAGGACATCTTACATTACCATCAACATCATTTGCACAAGTCCTTGTGGACGGATGATAGATTCACTCATTAGGAAATAAAACAAACACCTCTTTTACCACTGGTCCATATACAGTAAAGTCCACAGTACTGTAAAAGCCTTTCAATTTTCCTTGCTCATTTCTTATCAATTAAAATGGACCACACAGGTCTTTGCCTCATATTAATTCAATTGGCTTGTTGCTGTCAACATATTATTTGGCTCAGTAGATGAAAGGGTTTAAATAAAAAGGGATGCTAATGCTAAATCAATATTGTACAATTATTGACTGGCATGTGAAGTGAATGTCACTCATCCAATCTGTTGGTCTTTTTAATGGCCACAGGCTGCCGTTATTAATTCATACACCTGCATGAATAAATGTATTTCGGCAATGTGATACAGAATACCAGTACACCAGTTTAGAGTTTTTATATAAACTAGGTAGTCTACATCTGTTACTGTACATGAATCAAATATATATCATAAAAAAGGGCAGTTTGAGTTCAGAAAGGTATCCTAAGACCTATAACTGCTCTGATGTAGGAAAAAGCCCTTGCCCTTACTTATCACGATATTTCTTCCCTATCATGATCTCCCATCCACCTTACATTAATTAGCACTGCAGCCCTCCACAGTGCGGCAGGTCTGCAGCAACTCACCTCAAGTTAGTGTGTGGATGCAGATGAAAACTCCTCTACTGCAAGAATATGCACCAACAAGAGATGTGGTCAGCCTTACAGAACAGCACAGGGCGCCTGATCAAACGCAGCCTGATCGACATCCATCAACTGAACCATTAACCCTTTAAAACAGCACACAAAGTCAGACATTTCACTGATCAGTCTGAATTAGATCAGTCAGAGAGAGAGAGAGAGAGAGAGAGAGAGAGAGAGAGAGAGAGAGAGAGAGAGAGAGAGAGAGAGAGAGAGGAGGAGTATAAATCTTAAATAACTTACAGTACAGTATGTATTACCCAACATTAACCAAGACAGATTCCCCACCAAGGCAGGCCTCAGAACCAGCAGTCTCATTAGCCTTCATGCTAAATTCTTTTACATTGCAAGTTTTAAACCAAGTCCTATGTGCATCACAAGGATGGAAGCTGTATGCTTTAAAGCAAGGTATTCAATGAAATTCCAACATTGATAATAAAAAGGAATTGCTCAGTACTTACAGTATTCTCTTCTCCAGCTGTGATTCACAGAACATCAAACTTGTCCTCACTAGTGTATCTAAACATACACAATTCAACATGTGACTTTCATAGGGGTAGGATTCATGTCAATTTAGTAATTTGGAAAACATGAAACCTTTAACCCAGCTTTCTGACCTTTCAACTGATAATGTTTTCCCACAACCAACATTTTTTGGACCACTTCCTAGCAGACTCTAACCTGAAATTATAAAATACTTTGTGTTGCAAATAATTCTTAAAGCTGTATTTTTTGTTTGAGAACGCTTCCCTTTATTGTGTTCTGTTCAAAGCACTTTGCATTTATGTATTATTCCAATGCAAATTCAAAGTTGTTGAAACAATGCAGAATAACACTGGGGTATGGCATGATTATACAGTAAGGCTGTCAGGAAGGTACATTATTACTTGTCTGTGGAAGTAATGTAGGGAAGAAATAATGATTTTCGAAAATTGTCAATTTCACTCCAGCTCTATTAAGCCAAGCCTTGAGTCTCAAATGGAAATATTGTATTAACCTGGTACAGGACATTACATCATTTGCATATAGTGTGTGTGTGTGTGGGGGGGGGGGAGTGGGTAAATCCAATCCAGTACTGTCACCGGAGAAGAGAGAAGGTAAAAAGACAAGGAGACCAGAATCTGTGGCATCTACAAAATCGCAATGGTACTCTAATAAACAGGATCTGTATAGGTAATTGTATAAACTCCCAGTCAGGTTTTACAGTCTGTATGTCTGCAATGTATTCCAATTCACAGGACAAATAAACATATCTGTTTCTGACATATCAGGTCATTGAAGTTATCAATGATGCATCAAACTATATTTGAACGGCTTGATGTAGCAGAAATTCATCAGCAAAGTCAGCAAACCGAGAAAGACACAGAAAGGACACATTTGAATCCATAAGGAATTATTCAATGACTCATGCTAACGTGATTTATTTTCTAATTTGTCAAGCTACTGTAAAGTGTATTCACTGTGATTGGTCAAATGGTTAAATAAACAAAATGATGAACAACCGCAACAATGGAATAGGTATAGTATCAAGCAGCAAAGAATGGTTTTGCCTCAGGATGGACAGATTTTAAAATGTCTAGTCGCAGTATTTATTTACGTTTCTGCAAAAAGCAGATGCTTATATCCAAAGCGATTTCCAAGAGAGGGCTTTACAAAAGTGCATATATCAATTGTCATAAACACTGAGATAGTCCCAAAAACATTGCGGGTAGCCAAAACATGAAGCATACTACATTGTGAAAAGCAAATAAGTGCCAATGGGAAGAAACATAAGAGCATGTAGTTAAACAACTTACAAATTAAACAACATGAACCTCAAAAGTGCACGAGTGTACCTGTAGGAAAGCAAGCAACAATAATATAATTCACAGCAGGTGCAAGTAGTTCAATAATGAAATTCTGTGGTAATTCAGAAGCTTTAGATTTGCTAAAGGACTTTTTAGGATGATTTTAGGGTCTGTCCTTCATTGAATTAGCCTCTCTGACAAAAAAAAAAACTCAGTTTATCCATCTTCCCTGGCCACGGAATGGAAAAGAGCCGGGCTATTTCTCAAACTGAATTATCTGTGCGGCTGATACATGGCGCAATTGCGATGATTCATTTCAAAAATTCAATTTTGCAGCTTAAACACCATCCTTGTGTAATGGGGATAGGGGTATTAAGCATTGCCAAATTAAAACTATCCATGAGAGTGATTAAAAACAGTGTGCCCATGATCATACACACACAAAAAAGTAAGCAGTCCTGTTGTGTGGTGCTGGAGACTGATTGCCCTATTCCTAAGGACATTGTAATTCAGGCTGACACTAAACAAATGACAAAGAAAAGAAATTAGACAAAAGAGCATTAGGGTAAAAAAATAAAGTATTTTACAGGCCTTATTCTTTGCAGTAAATTTAATTACACTATGAGGATTTTTATAGGATAAAAACACAATGATATAATAACAGCTTTGGCGATTAGCTCAGCAGATGGTCCATACAATAATAAAGACAATAATTCTATGAAGATTACTTTTATGGCAATATTCAATAGTTTATAACCTTGTTTACTGCAATATCTCTTAATCCTTGCAAGACACTTAGAAGACTTGTTTAATCTGCAGATTATTCCACTTATGGCTACTTTTTTTACATTTATAGTAGGGCTTTGGCAGATGAGAGATACAGTAGTGTACAAACTAAATGTTGTGGATTTACGTATTCACTGTAAATATAGTTTCTTTGAAAAGAAGTATGCTCTAGAGCAGTATCTGGTGAATCCGAAAGCAATAGATAGGACAATGGATGTGGAGACCACAGGCATGAGCACATATTGAGACTGAGATCAAAACTGCATTGAGACTACGGTGGTCCAGGGGACCACCATAATCTGTCAGTTATTGTATATGTCGTTGCTTCATCACAGGGGCTCCATCTACTCTGGTACCGTACAAATAGATATGTTGGTTTTCTGACTTTTTATTCATAAGATCTTCATGTCACATCAATCAAAATCACCCTAGGGATGGGGATTATGATGTAACGTGCATCCGGACCACAAGTAATCTCTTAAAACATCTCCAGGTGGTGTCTGCAAGAGCGTTTCATGGCAATACACTTCCACTTTGGGGGAAACATGCAAATGAAGGTCAGGTGCAAGCATTACTCAGTTTTTCTCAATAATCTAACCTGGTTTTATGAAAGGCTAATAGATGGCATCCGATTTGCATATACATTATTGTGAAGTCCCTGGTGATCTATGACTCTCAATCAGATTTATCAGCAACAGAGCAGCATGGGAAAGACAGCAGAGGCAGACATAGAGATTGGTTAAAAAAAAAGAACAACAGGAAAAGCATTTTCTGCTGCTTAACGTAATCACAATGTAATGTATTTCAGTTTTTATCACAAATTAAAGATACAGACATTAGACAGCAGACTAGTTCATATCCATGGCTTGTTAGCTTGAAATATTGCATGGTATTAAGATTAACATGAGTCCACAGAGAATATGTCAGGGAAATTAATTCAATATTATGTCACAAACAGGTGTGTAATGAATTATTGTTTCTCTATAGGCTTTGTTCATGTTTCATTTGATGAGGAACTGCACTTAAACTACTTGCATGGTAATTGATCATATGCTGTTGAGTATTAAAACAATTAATGATTGTGTAAGCTAACGTTTCATCATTTTACTGATAGTATTTAGTCTCAGGGGATGCTAGAGATATCCGACCTCAATGCATATTTTGTTACTTTTATGATGTCTCGCTCACTCTTTCTCTCACCACTTTGGTGACTTGTTATTAGAAAAATGCTCTTATGTGTTCCCCTCTGTAAAGCATTATAGATTCAAGACCCAAACCTAGGCTATTATTATGAATGTATAATTAAATTAATCTTATTTATGATTGACAGTTCAATTTTTTAAGTGCTGATTAGACCATTTATTTCAAGTGATTAACAATTAATGGTCAGCATATTGCATGCCTTCTCACAGTCTGTGAATGGTCTTTTCAGCTAGCTGAATAAATCAGTTGGTTGAAATACATACGCTGTTTGATTTTCTGTTTCAGGTGACACCTCATTTATGGAGTATTGAAGATATCATCCGTCTCAAACAAGTGAACATGATAATGATGTAGATGATGCAAGCCCTTTGTCAATAACACTATTGGTTCCCATTAGCTCAATGGCTTAGGCAAAATCAATAATTACTATTGTACATTGGTTGTATTGAACAACAATATTTCATTTAATAGCATAGTCACGTAGGCAGTTTTACTTGTTCTCAAAATACAATTTAAATAAAACAATATTTACATGAAGAAATGCAAAACAGTTTTTGGTAATCGTGTATTATGTTTTTCCCCTAAAAAGTACATTGGAAAGACAGACAGATCTTATGCCCTTGTTCCCTCTAGACCATTAATTTTAGTCAATTATTTTCTAATGAGTCCAATTAGATTTGGTTTGCAAAAGGGCTGCCACGTTTAATTAATCTATGACGGGTAAATGTCCCAGATATGGTGAATCTGTAGAGCACAATGTCTTTGGACTTTCCTCTCACAAGACAGAGGAGGCGGTGGTGGGAAAGACTCAAGTTGTTGCTTCAAGCTGTGAGAGTACAGCAGAGAAGAGCAGAGCATTTTGTGATGGCAGCATTTATTAATGGGTTTAGAAGATTAAAGTGGGCTTGAGCTGCAGCCCAATCTCAATTTGACAATGCACTTTCGAACGCAAGTTAGGTATCCACAATGTAAACACACATCTGAATCAACTTTTCAACGTGTTTTACTACACAAGATAGGTGTTTGTGTCTGACTTTCTACCACATTCATCCTAAACCTAATCCTAAACCTATCCCTAAACCTATGAAGGGACGTATCTCCCTTTAAATGGGACATTTGAGTGGACAGTTCACTTATCTTTTAGAGGAATGTTAAGCACCAGGCCAGGTCTACGGTGATTGAGCCTGTGTTGAACTGCTGCCAACCCTATATCTGGGTGGACAACAAAATAGCAGTGAGTCATCGGCATCAGTGTGCTTGACGAGCGGTAGTTTGATTAGCTTGGCATTCAATAAGAGAGCTGCAGGGCCAGAAAAGCTTGGAAGGGTAGGCCCATATGGGTCTCTGGTTCACAGGCTTTCTCTCTAATCAAATTGGTGAGAGTAATGCCTATAATTCTGTCTTAACCAATAAAATGAGGTGTCATGATGGTGCTTGTAATTAAACTCAACTCAGTAAATAATTTCACAGATCAAAATAAAAAATAAAAGTTGGGAAGTCCAAATGCCATCATTATTTGATTAGTCTAATCATGTCTTTATTAAGATCTTTACTTTTTTATATTTTGTTTTAATAAAAATGAATTATCTGTTTTATCTACTATAATATAGTTCCTCTGTGGATATGTATATTAAATAAAATGATTAGATTATTCCTGCATTTTTAATACTGTCACATGAGAACTTTGTTTAAATTGTTGATGTTTTTCAACCAGGCCATTCTTCATCAGTGTAGATGATGTGACCCAATGTGTCATGTCAGGATCATGAATGCATAATTCAGCCAGATACTAGGACCCAGACTTTTAGCTTTCTACTAACACTCTTCAATATGTTCTAAAAAAATGGAAATAGTTGGTCCCCAATGAACATATTACTTTGTACAGATGTTTTGTCATGAAACGTGTCTATTGAGGAATGTTTAAGCTTCATTTTTGATCTTATTTCCAATTCACTGAACTGACACAATGTAGTGCCATAGATCAATGTCATGACACATATATCTTCTGATATGCTCAAGATGTACAATGTTTTTTTGTACAGTGCAATACCTCTCACTGTGAATAACGTTGTATTATGTATGTTGCCATGCACATCACAAACTCAATAACATATGTCATACATTTGGAAGTTACAATTTTTTAAGTTGGTTTTATTTATGTACTCAGCACAGAATACCTCTTAATGAAGGGTTTCTTTGAACACATTTGCCATTTTGATAAGATAGCCCAATGTCATTGTACTTCAGGCTTGTAATTATGTATTTTTAAAGGAAAGCTTTTCTTGTTTATTGTTTGAATTAATGTACTTGCACATGCCTACTGTCAATATCAGGACTTTTTTATATTACTACACCTACAGTATAGTTCTTACATTAGTTCAGTATTTTAGCAGTCATTATAGTTTTTCAGAATGTGTATAAATGTTATTCAGTGTATGGACTGTAAGTGTGTGTATTTGTGTGTGTGTGTGCGTGAGAGAGATAAAGTGTCTGTGTGTTTGTACAGTATATGAGAGAGCCTGAGTTCAAATCCTTGGGAACATTTACTTTGAAATGGTACAACCCTTTTAGGAGCTGAGTCAGTTCAGTTGGGAGGGTTACATAACAAAGGACTTGGTGTCTAAGTGAAGAAATTGAGCCATGACAATGAAAATGCAGGCGATTGCTAACTACAAGAAGTTAGTAGAGAAATATAAAAAATAAAGGACTTTTTCCATCATATCATGGATATTCTCTGGGTGCCAGGATTTACGTAATGTCATTGGACTCATGTTGCCCAGTCAGGCCCAGCTGATTGGCCGCACGTTAATCTTCCTCAATGACATTAGGGTGATTGGCAAGGGCAATGAGAAAGATAACTCTTGCTTCAAATGTAAAATGACCTGTCGTTAATTATGCATATACCTTGATAAGATATTTCATTTTTAGATCCAGTCCAAATCACTGTCCCTGACCATTTTACAATAATGTCGCAAAGTATTCAGCAACCAATCCACAGTCACAAGAGGACACAAATCTAACTGAAAAGGGGGGGTTGAAAATAATTCTCGAGGAACAGTTTCACTCTGTATCTTCACTGCTCCTCAGCCACTGTGGCAAAGCCGAGGATGATAATGAGTGCGTCATGGTACTGCATCATGGCAGGGGCCATGAAATCAGAGAATGTAAATCATTTGACCGAAAATACCATGAAGAGTGACTGAATGAGTCAGTGAGTGAATGAGTGAGTGAGAGTGAGTGAGTGAGCTAGTGAGCGTGTGAAGGTACGTGCACACAGATGTGCAGGTTAGCTGGTTGTGTTTAGGTGTGTGATTGCTTTTATGGAACAAGGAAAAAACAAGGGCAGACAATGCAAGTTGTTGTGCATACTAATGGTATCTGTTACTCAAACATGTTCTAAAGGATAGCCATAGGACAATGCTTTCAGAGGACAGTGGACCGAATGGGAAATCTACATTTGACCTTTTACTTTTTAACTTTTGTAACATTTATTTACGTTCAGAAATGACCTTCATCCTACACACAAGGGAAATACAGACAACTGGAATTGATATTCATCATCATGTCTAATTTCATGTATTGTAGTATTATTATACCAACACAGAAATGGATATTAGAAATGAATGTAGGTTTTTGTGAAAAAAGATCTCATAAGGATCTAATAAGGATTACTTGATCTAATAAGGATTACTTATTAGATTACAGATCTAATAAGTAATCCTTGTTAATTTAGATAATTATTTAACTGTCATGTCTATTCAAAAAGGTATTGATACGATGTGTTGCAACATCTGACCAGTTTAGTCTTACAGTGTAAGATGTGATTTATCCAAGGAAGAGAACCACAAAAGTTATATTTACTGTAAAATTAAAATATTGCACAGTTGCACACAGTGGCTCAAGTTAACCCTTAGGGAGACAGGGCTCCCCTGTGGACAGTTATACACATTCTGTAGATCCTTGTTCTATGAGGACTGAGGATTGTCTTCAAGTGTTTCAATGTACAGTAGAGTACAGTATAACAGTATTTAAAACCATACTTTAATGTCAAAGGATGAAACCTACACTTGATGTATCACTGGACTGTGCGCTTACAGTAAGTCAGATGATGACAGTCCTTCTTTGCAAAAGTAATGGGGTTATGTTATAGGAAATGCAATTTGGAATGGATTAGTTCAGCAAAGTTCTCCTAAATGCCTGTCATAGGTGGGGTAAATCTTACTGTCTGTGCCCTGGGGTTACGCTGAAGGGATTACGGCCCTAGCCCTGTGGCAGCTACTCAGAAACAAGCAAACAGTTACTTTTAATATCCTATTGAGCTTTTCAGAGCATTGTTGAGAACTGCCACTGCAAATGAGGATTATGCACAGTTGAAAAGCTTTAACTTCAGAAACAATAACTTCAGCTGGCAGCAGACTGACTTTTCATAAAGTATCTGTTAAAAAACACACCTTTTGGACTTTTCATTTTTTACTGACAGAGGTTCTATAAGTCTAGTGTTTGAAGAGAGGATTGAACTGAATACATAATTTGCATCACTTCAGTAGTATGTCTTCAAATGGGGGACATTGTCTCTTTGAGAATAGCACGATACTATGAAAATCAATAAATACTTTTAGTATTTTGGGATGTATTCAGCCTTCAAACTGGGATGAGGTGTTCTTTGCTGCCTGGAAACAAGAAAAACAGGGTTAGCTGGTCAGCAGATTTAATTGAACATGAATTGTGGATTCCGTAAGAGGAAACCAATTATTTGTGAATACTAAATGAGTTTTGAGTAAGATCAGCAAACAGTAACCCACTCAGAGATGAACAAGTTAAATGTATCCACAGGAGACCACTACCAGGTTGTTTTTGTCATCACCAACCCAGACTCCAGCCAGCAAGAATTGTCTAGTCATTGCTTTAGGGGTGATGAAGATCATTTGGAATAAGAAGGGTATCCATATAGTCTATGGTTTTGGGGCTGTTTGTAACTGCACTATACTCTTATGGGATAGTTCTTAAAGACAGTTACAAATTAAAGTTATGTAAAATTAAATGTATATAATGTATCTCTGAATTATTGGACTTAATGGATACAAATGATTTTCTGAAGCAATATAATATAGAAGTAGTAGTATAGTAGAAGCATAGTATAGTTGTATAATAGTAGTAGTATAGTAGTAAATACATCCATATCCCTGTTCCTTGTTACTACAGTATGTGTACAGCATTTTCACATCAAAATAATAAAGAACAATTGCCTGGCCTATTTGGCTGTCTGAAAAGTGCTCTCCAGAGTGTCTCCTTCTAGAACACCAAAAAAAAGATACACACACACACACACACACACACACACACACTGTACAAACAAGGGAGTGCTATCTTTCTCTCTCTCTCTCTCTCTCTCTCTCTCTCTCTCTCTCTCTCTCTCTCTCTCTCTCTCTCTCTCTCTCTCGCACACGCACACACACAAACAGAGGCCTACACAGTCAACTCCTCTGTCAACTATACTGCCCCTCTGTGCCCCATCTGTAGGAACCCTGATGACAAACCTCAAATTGAATCATCCACAGGCAAACATGGCAATGATGTACGAGCCTCCATCTCGGACACTTATGTTGCCATCTCGCATTGTGATAAATTACCCTGGCATGATCTCTCCACAATCCAGTCATCCGGCTGGCCAATGAAGATGGGTATACACAAATAAAGCAGACGTGATGCTCGGCAGAGAGAAGAAGATAGAAATAGTCTGTTGTTGTAGTGTAAGGAACTGTGGCTATGGCAGTGATCTATGAGAGTACATCTGCAGTACACTTCTCATTGTTTGAGTGTTAGTCATACTCAGTTGTGCATTGCACTTGTTTTGTCAGCAAGCAAGTGCTCTTTCTCTATCTCTCTCTCTCTCTCTCTCTCTCTCTCTCTCTCTCGCTCTCTCTCTCTCTCTCTCTCTCTCTCTCTCTTTTTGGTGTGTGGAAGAAGGAGAGTGAACACAACAACTTACACCACTGCAGCATCTTATTGACTGCCATTTTTACATTTTTCAAATACTTCCCTCACTGTCTTTACTGTAATAACGGACTGAGTAAAAAAAAAATATATATATATATATATATATATATATATATCATAGGCACCACTCTAAGGCTTGGGAATTCCATAAATGTGTTTTGCAGAAATACCAATCATTAATTGGACCACTGTACTAAGTAAACAAATCAGTTGAAGAAGAAGCCTGGATTTGTGAAGGACTTGGTGGTAAATAGTGACATCACAGTATTCATTATTTTATCATGATTTGTTTTGATCTCACTTCCAAACAAGAGGAACATTGTTATTTTACATTGGCACCATATTCAAGAGAGCTCTCATTGTGACTAGCTGTCAGCTCTAGTGGTCTAAAACAGTTTTTGTGCATATGTGCTAATAAACAAGACCACTGTCTGGATAAATATTTGGATGAGTTTGTTTTTAGGGCTATTTGTGTCAGTTAAATCATATCACAACTGACTATTATAATGACAATGGAACCTACGTTGTGAGCACAAAGACGCATGCTGTCAGGTTAGTTGCCGAGGACTGTCCACAAGACCAGAGGTTTATTATCTCTTGGTTAGAGGTTATATATCAGTAATGATGCTAGGTAATGATGTTGAGTTTATGTTTATAAGAAGTCTTTTGCAGATTCAATATGTTGCTTTTCCATTGTTGCTTTAACTTTTTTAGAGATACTGGACTGGCTCTCTTGCAGGATCTATCACAATGTTTTCCTGCTAAAAACAGTCCAGGAAAATAATCACTGAAATAATCTAGTTGTTTTGCTTTCAGATTTTCCAATCATATGATATTTTTAATCCAACTCAACATCCTGACTGACATTACTTACACTATATGTCCAAAGGACAGGGGTCAATTATTGAACACAGATAGATTTGACCCCCCTTATAAAACCATCTGAAACTGACTCATGTAGAAGAGACTTATTTTTCCCCAAATATTATCAGGGAATATCCCTGAGCCAGTAAAGCATCTGGTGTAGGAGCTGAGCCCCCCTAGTCATCACAGGCAGGGGGGATGGGTAGAGGAGAAAGGAACAAGGGGGGTCCCTGAGGGGGCCGTCGCCAAGTCAGTGATAGACACCCAGGACCCTGCAGCACCTGGGTACCTTCCGCAGTTAATCACAGATTCCCTAATCGTCTACATAGCCTGATTTACAGAGAGCTGTGGCACATTGCGTAAGAGGTGCCTAGCTCTGTTGAGGAATTCATGACTAATGATTTCAGATAGTCAAGCTAATAATACTGCTCGGGGGTTTTCGATCTGCCAACACATTTCCGTCAAACCCAGATTAGAACATGTTTTTGTGTTTTTTGGCTCTGTTATTTTGGAGGAAATAACAGAGTATTCCATGTGCATACGCAACATGGCTTACCTGCTGATGATGAAAACAGTAATCAACCAACATGTAATTAGGCATTTTAGAAAGTGGCCCAAAATACAATTCAGAGGCCAGTTATACACTCCAGTTTCCATGTTGTGAACAGAGCCCTCATTCATTTTGTAGGTGAACTACAAGAAGACTTGTCTTCCACCCTCCTGCCAAGCCTGTCTCCTGCAAAGAGCAGCCAGTGAAAGAACACTGCCGTTCAATACTTTCTGATTTGATTTATCTGTGTATGACAAGTTTCAAAGGGAAACAGTAAGACAGAAAATAATGCTGGCAGCTCTGAGCAGGATATGTGCATCCCTCTGTTTTAATGGGGTTGAGATCGACAGTCTACAGTGTCACTGCTTGTCAGAGTGGAGAGTGGAAGAACAGTGTGGAAGCTGAGTTGTTCGGAAAGTAGTCATACATGCGTCTCTCAGCTACCAGTCAACTGAATGCCGGAAGAGTTCTTGGACCGAAGAAGGCATGACCATAGCAACAAGCAAAAAAAGTCAAACCTTGATCGAGGCAAAGGTTTAGATGTCATTGGAAGATGCAAGGGTCGGTGAAATGCTCCAGCCATTAATCAGTAATTGTAGCTAAGATAAGATGACATGACCACACATTTATCTCTTTTCTTATCCAGCTTGTCCTGATGGAGGGCGAGGGCATGGAGTAAGAAAAATAGAGGTCTGGAGAGGTTGGACACTGGGTCAATGGGGGTGATTTGGCTTGAAGCATTACTCTTCCGCCCTTCAGCGAAGTTACTTCATCTAAGACTCACCTGATCACTAGCCAGCTCAAATTTTGAATTCAAAGTACAAAGGAATAAGTGCATTCAAGAACATAATATCTCTTCCGTCAAGACTAATCAATCATATGTTTGATTGCAGGGAAATTATTTTGTTTGGTTGTTTTGCAATAGAGACAGAATTGCAAACAAGAGCATATTGCAACAGGTATTTTGCATGTACTGTACAATGTCAGTTCATTTGTGTCAATGTACCCCTTTTTATCTCATAATTTGTCAACATTTCATTTGAAAGAAACCAAATGAAATAAATTCCTCTCCAAGTCTGTGCCATACATTTTGCCATCAAATGTATTCTTATGTTACTCTCTGAAAGCAAGCATTGTTTTCCTCAATTTGCCGCTGACAAACATTGGAATTGGGCATTGCAATGTATTAACATTTAATTTGCTTCGATTTGATCCACCACAGTGCTGTTTCTAACTCAGTTACAAGTCAAGGAAACAGTGTTCAGACTCTAATATACTCTACAACAGCAGCATGCATTGGTACACAGGATGCAGAGGCCTGGCAAGTGTAAAGTTGTGAGACATATACAGGTTAAAAGGCCACCCCCTCTCAAATAATGTATGGCACATTCTGTTTGATGCTGTGCTGCTCTCTCCATCGTCTCTGGCCCTTTCTGCATCTGTACTTTTCCATAGCGAAGTAAAAACTAGAAGTTGTAATGACTGCTTCAAAAAAGGGAAGGGACAACACTCATGAACAGGGTTTGGAAAGCATGAGATTGGTGAACGTGTGAGTTCTGGGAACCACCCTCCATGTTTGATGAAGTTGTCAGTTTTTTGTTTTCATTCTGGAATGGGTAATGGGAACTTGTACGGTCACTTTATACAGGGTGGTCGGGATTCAGAGCGCAGCGCTTGAGTGAAAGGCATCCTTGGCGCAAGGCCATTGGTCAAGGCTGACATTCTCAGAGATAACCGCTGTCACACCAGTTTTATCTGGGCTACGGATCACTGTATCTTAGACAGAGTCTGTGGAAGTCATCGATCTCATGTTGCCAACAAAGACTGATTAATATTGGCCCAGAAGCCAATGGTTACAGATTGTTCACCTCAGGACACTATAGGAATTCCTATCATAATGGTAAAAGTCATATTGTTTAATTGTGTTAAATGACCATATTATGAACAGGTAATAAAAATGCAATTGCAAGTTTTCTGTTTGGTTTTAGCTATACTACCTGTGTGCTAGCCCTCTGTTTTTATCTTGATTCATGACAGTCATCTATCTAATATCTTTCCATTTTGCAGTATGCATATTCCTTGCGGTTTAGTAGGTTATGTCAGTGGGTGTTAATTGTGATTGTTTCACAAATGTGGCATGGTATTTTATTGTGTGTTATTATTTAGCCATAGGTATGGAGTTGCTGTTTCTCTACTTCTTGTTACACCACAGCTTCAATGTGTAGATTATATTTTATGAACAGTAGTTAAAATGTGTAAAATGTATACTCCATATAATGTCAACATATCTGTTCACATGTTTTAATACGGTTGATTAATGTCTGCCTTTTCTTATAGAAACAAGCCGCTTGTTGCTATGCAATCCTTGATCATGTTCACATAAAGGTGTAAATGAGTTAACAGTGGAACATGCCATTCAATGTCATTATGGATAGACAGCCTGTGTATGCCCCTGTATCCCGAGGTCTCTGTCGTGATTGCTGGTTCATCAACTCCTTGGTTACGGGGATTTACAAATTAATTAGAAAATTAATTACCAGAAAAAAGGTTTCCTCATGCCCATGTTATAGTCCATGTCTTTGGTTGTTGCTAATAGATTTGTGGGTATATAGGCACACAAGCAAAGGCACCTTCATGATGCTTGATGTTGCACATTTAGGCACACAGTTTGCATGTAACATCAAATAGTAATAGTTTATCACTGCATTCAGAATCTTCAAATAATATTGTGTGTAACGTTAAGCTTTGATGTATACACAAACGTATCGTATACACATGTATGCTGCCTTAAATATTACTTTGATAATAATTGTGAGGATAATTGCATAAAGATGTCCCTACCTCACATTGTATGGTATAAAGTCATCAATAACAAAGTAACTAGTATCACCGGAGGTTCTATGATTATCGGCTCCGTGATTCAACTCATTATATTACCCCCTACGATTTACTGAGTATATTGATCTACCTTTTCACTCATGTCTTTGCTGTATCAAAGTGAGCTTTGGTGATTTCAAACTATAGTTTGTGACCATCTTTCTGCTGCAGTTTGATGTTTGTTCATGATCAACAAAAGTGTAGTTCATAAACTGCCATGTTGTCATTTAACAAGCTGGACAGTACAGTATGTCATCATTAAGATGTATTAG
Organism: Hypomesus nipponensis; assembly: GCF_054491055.1. NCBI lineage: Eukaryota > Metazoa > Chordata > Actinopteri > Osmeriformes > Osmeridae > Hypomesus > Hypomesus nipponensis. Next base: position 8,245,412 of record NC_140368.1, on the reverse strand, counting down.
ATTGCCTCCTGGATTTAATCCATTGGCAATCACTGCGGCAACTTTTGTCTTTTCTCAATTTACATTATTTGAAATATATCCGTGGAACATGCTTCCAAACTGGACTCCGAATGTAGAACAAGGTTGGTTGAAACACACACAATAAATGCTTGTGTGAAGTAAAAGTTAAACGGTGGGAAGTACCACTATCCTGTGGTGAAAGAATAACACGGTCTGTCTCTTCAGCTTAACATACTTAATTTCTCAGAGAGGGGTTACCCAGCCCTAACCTTAATTGTAAGCATAAGCTGTAGAACGTAAACTGTTTTCACTGTACGCAACAAAATGCATATGTCAACATGATTTCAGATTTCAAGGACAAAAAGAATGGGACAAAGAAAAAGAGTTACAGAAACGAGAGAGAAAAAAGCCTTCGCAAAGCCTCTGAGGAATAGAAAGGATATGGCTGGAAACTGTGACTCGAAGGACCACACAGATACTCAGATAACATATACAGAAGTCTTAGTCACCTCAGGCTCTGCTGCCAGTGATTAGGCCCTGGAGGGTATCTTTCAGACATTTGTTGTGGATAACCTACCTGGTTCTATCTCAGAATGGATGTCGCTAACACTCTGAACTATTATGTGAAAGGTTTATGGAGAGAAGCAGAGACAGAAAACCCAGCAGCGTGAATGTTGCTTGATTAAAAATCGGCTAAAAAAGGCTTCTCATGTCTTGGTTTATCAATCTGTGCTTTTAGTGTGGAAAACAAATAGGACATAGTTTCCATCAAACAGCAACACAAAGGTTTATTGGCTTTCAAGTAAAAAAAAAATTGTGGGCTGCTTGATACAGATCCGAACCAAAAATGTGTGGAAACTGACTACAAGTAGCAATTAGTTGGTTGTCAGTGTCTGTATTCTCTCCGACACCCACAAATCAAACCACAGCACAATTCAGATCCTCTACCCCTGGTTCACATTTAGTCATTTAGCAGATGCTCTTATACCAAACTTGGACTGATCAAAGTTCAGCATCCGCATCTTGTTACTGTGGCATTGCTTGGGTCCACATTGCAAGTCATATCACTTTTTCACACATCTGACTCTTATCATTCTGTGCAGTGGTTTGAGAAGTAACATTTGAATCAAGTTCATTTGAAGCTGGATTGCTGTTGTCACAGCATCCCTTTTGCTGGAACACTGGTATCCTCATGCCCATTTCCTTTTGAAAGCATCATGTAGCTGTAGCACTTCTACTGTCCACTACATTTTTAACCATCATTACCAATGTTTTGATGTACGTACACTTCTGTTAAATATTTACTAAGTGTCTACTACAGAAGTGAAAACTCAGCATTTTGGCACTGTATTCGGTTGGACGGTTATTGGCTTTTTATACCATGCCTACTGGACAGTATTGAGGCATGGGATGCAGGAATCCAAAAAATATTTGTGTGTTTTTCGGTCAAGTTCAAATATTCACTCAAATCTGTCTAAAATGACCCTAGCGCCTCGTGCTCTTTCACACAAGGGGCATTTGCTCTGACCATAACTCAACTTATCAAATGTGTTAAGAGAACAGTTGCATAATCAAATATTAATAACCCAACCCAGATAGCTCACAAAGAGATGACTTCAGAATAACCTTTCATTAAGGCATGCATAACTCAGGGTCCATTAAAATCTCCTTACCAATTTTCAGTAGCACACCTTTTTTTCTCATACTGTGAATTCAAGTGTTCATGCAGCATGCATGTGTGCAAGTGAGGGTGGTGTCAAAGAAAAGCTTAGTCCTAGGAAGAAACAAAAAGGTTTTGACTAGGCCTTAACTTATTGATGTTGATGGTTACAAAATTAATGAGTTTTCCACAGATCATAATTTCATTTTGAGATCACTGAGGCTTCTCAAGTCAAATATGACAAGACATTTTGTTCAATTACACACACTTCTCAGGACCTGAGACCTTTCTATGCCTGATCATAATTTAATTGAATTTCTTGTCAATTAAATATTAGTCAGTTAAAGTCTGTTCATAATTCAATATGGTTGTGTGAATACCTAAACAACGTTATTTTCACTATGTAAAACATACTCCACACACAGTAGAGTAGGTGACGTGTTACTTAAAAATACTCGATAATTGAAGTGTGTAAAGTATCACGTTTTAAAACCCAGACTGTTCAGAAATCCTTCTTCCTTCAACACAGTACTCCTGTGCTTTTACTGCAGCGAGCTCTTCCACAGCTGAGCAATTGTTACAAAGACTGTATGGACATGGTCTACTATATATAAGATCACAGTGAAATATAAGACCTGACTTGTGGGGTCCATACCTTCATGTCCATTAAGATCCAACAGCTGCACATCTGAAACAAGCCCAACAATGGGATTAGGTGTTTGTACTGTATTAAGTACATTCCCTGGGAGACATAGAAGATCTAAGAATGGCACTAAGGAGTAGTGAGGGCCCTGGAGGTGAAATGAAGTGCAGCGAGCCAGTGACGGTGATAGCATCTGACACTGAGAATTTAGATAGTTTCTAGGGACACTCCTACCTGAACAAGCTGTTGTCTTATTCTGGAAAATGTTGTTTTAATGCAGCAAACTCTCATCTAAGAGGGGGGAGTATGGGATGTGTGTGTGTATGTGTGTGTGTGTGTGTGGGGGGGGGGGGGGTAAAGAAAGACCTGAAAATGGCAACCTTGTACAAAGCTACTATTTTACTTCAACCTCACGGCCGATGCTGGGACAAGGAATGTGTGTGAGGAGTTAGCAAGTCTTGTTTCAGAAAGCACTTTCCTATAAGCTAGATTTCTGCACAATGACTTTTGTTTTTCCTCTGATGTTTGCACAGTGTTGTTGGGACTGGGAGTCTGTAACAACAACGTAGTCCCAGAGGCGCAGATTGCAAGAAAATTTATACTAATTCTATGCAGAGATGTACAAAATAGGGATTTTTTTCTGTGGCTTGTTAGTGTGGGACCAATAATAAACAAGCATGCACACACAAACCTAATTTTCGCACCCGATGACACCACACACGTTTTTAAATAATAAAGGGTGCAGACTTGGCTTCATATCAGAGGAGGGCTATCTCAGTACTAGTTTAGATGTTAATTAGTCTAACCTGTTTGCACTATTATTCATAATGATGCTGTACAAAGTTTGAGTTAATAATCTATTCACACTGATATAGGGAGATACTTGCACCAGGAAACATTTTGGCGAGCAGTACTGCTGCTCTCTTTAAATTATTCATGGAGATTTCAGCCCTGAGTGGCATCCCAGGCTTTCAAAGTCACTCCATCCCCACGTTTATCAGCTACAACGTACGCTATGTGTATTGGCATGCGATGGCTTATCACTCTCTCTCTCTCTCTCTCTCTCTCTCTCTCTCTCTCTCTCTGTCTCTCTCTCTCTCTCTCTCTCTCTCTCTCTCTCTCTCTCTCTCTCTCTCTCTCCTGCTCTCTTTTTCTTTTTCTCCCTGTCGTCAGCATCAAACAGCCTCATGATCTATTATCTTTCTCGTTTCCCCCCTCCACTGAATTAAAATGCTATATCACTTTCAAATAGCACACATTGTACAGAGATATATTGATATGCATCCAAGACGGCGCCCATAATCAAAAGATATGACGGAGTGTCCAGGACGACGGCACGCCAGCCACAGCGCCCGCACACAGGCACACACGCACTGCCGGCCAAGTCACCACAATAAAGAGATGTGGAGATGAAGGGATGGAGAACACCCCCCCCTCCCCCTCAGGATGATTTACAAGTTATGGGCTTTTTCTCCTTCGTTCCACCGTCATTGAAAGAGGATTAGGGGGGGGGGGGTGATGGCATTAGACATCAAACATCACAGAGTGAATCCATCAGAGCAGAGGCTTTCAATTCAACCTCGTGAATTCTGTGCACTCTCGTTCCTTTTTTCTTTCTTTCTCACTCTCTCACTCCATCTCTTTCGCTAGCGACAAACATTCATAGGGTGTGAATCTTGTTGTGTGTCTTCCACGATTCCAGCCCTGTTCAGCCTCTAACCTCTCCTGCTTCTCCGCTCCAAAGCGGACGCTGACGCTTGCAGGGGATGCGAGGCACTCTTCTTTCTCCCTCATCCTTTCCTTTTTCTACCACTGCCCCTTTTTTCCTTTTCTCCCTCTCTCTTTCTTTATCGGCAACTTGTGAATAGCAGCCAATCAGGAGCTGAGTCTTCTCTGCCTCAGCCTCCCTGACATCCACAGCAAGAAGCGGTGCACTGCCGGGAAGAGAGAGAGAGGGGGGGGGGGAGGGACAGGAAGGGGGAGGAAAGAGAGAGAAAAGATGATAGCCAGTGGGAGGGGGGGGGCAAGAAAGAGGGAGAGAGGTGGGATTGGAGTTACAGAGCCAGCAAGAGAGTGGGAGAGAGCGAGGAAGAGCCAAACAGTGAGAGAGAGAGAGAGAGAGAGAGAGAGAGACACACAGAGAGAGAGAGACAGAGACAGAGAGAAAGAGACAGAGAGAAAGAGACAGAGAGAGAGAGAGAGAGAGAGAGAGAGAGAGAGAGAGAGAGAGAGAGAGAGAGAGAGAGAGAGAGAGAGAGAGAGGCATGCAGGCGGTGCGCTCACACACACAACCACACACGCTTCCAGAAACACTAGCACAGGCAGTGCCGTTGTCAGTCTTGGAATGTAAGCACCGCCGTGAGGAGACAGAATCACCACCACTAAGCTCTACTGAGGAGAGAGAGACACAGTGCCATGCACTCAACATCACAGATGGGGACTAAGCTGTGAACAGTAAAGGTAGGTGTCGGGCAGCTTCTCTCTCTCTGCTTCAGGATTTAGCACTGTTATTATTTTCTTCTGGCTGGTAGACTTTGAGGACTGGTGTGCACCAGAAACAGACACACAGGGTCAGACCCAGAGCATTACAGTATGTCGCATGAAATGAAGTGGTTTGTTGAAGTTTACAGATGTTCATTCTGAATAGTCTGTTTGAATGTGACAGTACACACCAGAATGAGATCTCTGACAATAGTGGCTACATTACAGTTCATGGTTGATTATTTAGAAAAACGTAATCATGTGGGAGAGGTTTCAGGATAGAGTTTAGCAGTGAGGGGAATGTGATGTATGCATGTGTGAGATTAGGATGGGGATGCTGTTCGAATATGTGTATTTGTATGTCTCTAAGTCTATATCTCTAAGTCTGATAAATTATACAGTAAGCATATTATTCTATCATGCAATATATATCAGTCTTTAAAATACTAATTAGAAACAAAGTGGCATATGTAATAGTGTAGGTGAAGTACTGATCATTATTAACATAATCATGGATTGACCAACCTCCTGTTGTCTGTTAAATGTAAAGGAAGACTGATTGGCCATTAGGTACTTTTTTCTTCAGCAAAGTAACCTTGTAATAGGCTGAAAAGAGATTTGAAACCTACAGTGACACGTCTGTTTTCCAATACCATATCATTTGAATTAGATTGAAGTTCCATGCCACCTGACAGATGTTTGTGTGTTTGTGTGTACTGTGTGTATGTGCGTGTTTGTGTGTGTGGCGGGTACTGATAGCAAATCTGACCTGTTCTGATGTAGTGGGAGCAGATTTGATGGATAGCCATGCTACAGCTCATATCTCAGAAAGCCACTGGAAAGTCTATCATGGGCTTAGAGCAGTGCCATGAGAATGACCCAGGGTGTTTTAGTCTGTTTCTCAGTCTCTCTTCCTCTCTCTCTCTCCTCCTCTCACCATGGGTTCTATAGTGCTTTACATACAGACAGGTTTATAGTTACTCCATTGATTTATTAGGGTACAGCTTGTACCCGGTCATTTGTGTAAGACCATCATTGTTGAACACAAATTAGCTCCTAACATGTTCTCTGAATTATTGTCTGGTATGTAATGGCCTTTCAGAATTAGCATATACCATAGCATTTTTTATTTATTCCACACACACATTGGATCTCCCATAAACATTAAACCTCTCAACAGACTGCAAGGAATCCCAAATAACGCATGTGTCTATCTGGGGACTTTCTTGTGAATAAATAATAAAAATGACAAAATAGCTTAATGTGCAACTTGTTAATACTGATTGAAAATACAACTATGAATAAGACACAGTTTATCACAAAACAATTGAGATGTATGAACACTTTGTTTTCTGCCTGTCTTTCTGCCTGTCTTTCTGCCTGTCTTTCTGCCTGTCTTTCTGGCTGTCTTTCTGCCTGTCTTTCTGCCTGTCTTTCTGCCTGTCTTTCTGCCTGTCTTTCTGCCTGTCTTCATCTGATGTCAGATGTCTTCTCTCCCTGCATGTCTGTATGTTTGTCAGTCTACCTGTTTTTAGAATTAACAACTCTCCTAGCGTGGACATAAAAATAACTGTCCGGCCTGTTTTAGCTTTAGAAAAAAAATGCCATAATCCAATCCTTAGAAGATAATTTGTCATTTTAATTTAGGGAGGGTAAATAGCTGTACAAAATGCTCAATGAGTTCCTGAACATCAGTAAGAACTGTTCAGGTTTGCCAAAGACCTTGGCCAAACAGTGCTAGCGATGTTTGAAAGGTCTAGGGCTCCACCAAGTGGAGACTTTTACATGCTTCTTCCCTTGCAACACTGCATAACTGCCCACATGTTACATTTAGACCCTGCGGTGGTCTGTCCATTTCAGCAGGCAATCACTAGAGCTATTCAAGCTGTCATTCACAATACAGCCACTTACCTATACTTGCAACACACTGCTAAAATGTTTGGATTTGCAACATAAATCCGATTGTTGTGTGTGATTTCTAAATTGGAAGACGATAACTGAGTTCTACTGGTTAACCATAACTGATGAATTGGTTGAATGATGACTTCAAGCCTGGCTGTAATAGCTCAGTAATTAAAATATCTAACTGTAAAACTCAAGAGGTTGCAGGTTCAAATCCTCACTCAGGAAGATGCTTTGTATAAAAGTGTCTGCTAACTGAATTAATTGACCTACGTGAATTACATTGAATGTGTTCCTGAACCAATACGTCTTTACAGGAGGTTTGAAATGGGAAGAGCTGGTCGCTGTGCTGGATATTCCCTTTTGAGATTACTCCTTTTTTTATCTCTTAGACATGGATACCATGGACTCACATACAGGCCGTGACCATTGTCTGCATCTGCAGACTGCGTAAGCTCCAAAGACTTTATCTCCACATTTAGGCAACTACCAGAAACATTTGTGAACATGCATTGGTCATGTTCTATAGTATGTAAAAGTGACACCAATACACACAATATTTCAAGATTCATATACATATATACATGTAGATAATCCTTCTATTCATCCACTACTGAAGAGTTTTCTAAATCTAATTTTAAAAATGTCATTACAAGCAGTCGCTGATCCTTAAAATACAGCTTAACTTGTTTTTGTCTCCGTTGACGAAGATGTCTTTGGTAGGATTAATGCAAACCCAACTTTAGAAATACTTGTAATGATTCTGTCCATTCCCATCTATCTGAGTCTTTTTCTGCATGCCAACCCTCTCAAGCTTTCCACCATCTAAACTAATCATAAACAACCTTTAATACACTACACACATTTAATTAACTAAATAAGTTGAGATAATTCAGTGTGGGTCTATAGCATCTGGCATGAATTCAGCATGGTGGCTCATCCTTTAATGGACTTTTTGGAAGAATTCTGAAAAGACACACTAGCCTAATGCTTAATAAGCATGCTGCATCAAAGATTAATATCCAGAATGCTATTAAAACTCAAGGACAGCCTTGAATGATAATTATAAAATGCAATCACAAGAATCAGCCCAGATTAATTGCAGCCCGCATTTACCGATTTCCGGAATGTGCTTGTCACACTCACGACAAACCCAAGGCACGCACCACAGTGATAACAGTTCATCATCAGCTTACGGCTTATTGGCACCCAATGAGTTTTCCCTCTTCTCTGCATGTATCCTCTGACTGATGCAAGAGAAGTTTGTACTGTACTCCACTTAGGTTAGAATAGGTTATAGGAAATAGGTTTTATGTGCATTTAGGGTTAGTATAGTCGATTATTTATTGCTATCTGTATATTTAGGAAGTTTCACTTATTTAAGCATAGTTGTAAAGTATGTTCTGTGTACTTAAATGTTATGTTATGCCAGGTGCTTGCGTTGTCTTGTCTTAAGAATTTCAGTACCCAGTCTGACCTTGTGTTGTTCTGTGTACCTGACAAATAAAAGACTTGAACTTGAACTTTAAGTCCATAGTTAACTCTTTCTTTTTGAAACTACACAAAAGCAACACTTGAGTCTTGTGATAATCACAACTATGTTCTCCTGTAGAGCACGGGTTCAGGAACTCACTCATCTCAGATTTGTTTGGTTTTGATTGACAGGTGCTTTTTACTCTCTTAAGTGTCATGAGACACACAGCAAGAGTGATGGTATCACTGACATCCTACTTATAAAACTCTTGGTTTGCATTATGGGTTGTTATAAATTTGCATATCACTTAACTCTATCAATGAAACCATGATACTAATTTGTTTGCAGACAAAACAGGTCCTTTGTTCATTCAAGTGCCCACATTGATGATATGATTAATATTGTGGGAATCTTTGAACAAATTTGATGAATGTGGCCTGCTTGTAGACTATTCCCCAATGAGATACACAATTAATGCTTGTCAGGATTTTTCTGGCACTGTAACCTTTAAACATGGCTCTCACTATACAAAACGGATGCTAGATATGTTAGGATTAACATCCAGAGGATCCAAAATTATGCATGCATGTCCAAATTACCCATCAGACCTAGTCTTGGCACATAGGGACTCAGTACCTCAATATACCACAGCAACAGAACTGACAACAATACAAAATGGGGATCCTGCAGTAAAGCTTGAAAAGTGCTTGAAAAAAACCTGCAAAGCAAGTTGCTTTCTGAAATATACATTACTGAAACATTAGATTGGTAAAAATGTATACAGTTGCCTCTACAAGTCTTGGAATGTGACACATACATCTAACAAAGTTTTGTATTTTTACTCTCAGGATCATTGCAAGATCAAAGACAGGACTACAATGCCTGATGTGGTGACATTGCATTCCAGTGTTCAACCAACAATAAGCTTGTTACCATAATTCCTTCGTCATAACCCTGAGTGATTGGATACCATGATAACCAATCAATTCTTGCTTATTCTGATGCTCTCCTTTATCTGGCCAAATTGGGCCTTGCCTTTTACACCTGGGAATACTGGGAATGTGTTTGGAACGGCATCTGAAAATGATGGAAGGATACTCCATCGTTCCAAACGAGGATGGATGTGGAATCAATTCTTTCTTTTGGAGGAATACACAGGAAACGACCATCAATATGTTGGCAAGGTAAGGTTTCAATCACCTGCTTCTGGTTGTTTTAATGCAATCTTGACAATGTAGGTACTGTTGTACAATGCCATATACTTTTGCTACACTTTGAATTGCTAGACTGTTTCAAGAAACCAGAATAACTATTCACTGGGGTTTATAGAGGCATCCTATTCAACCATAATGCACCTAACCAGGCTTTTACTGTTTGAAAATGTTTTGTAAAAACGACTGCCAGCTACAAATCCTACTATAGCAAGAATCGTGACGTGTCAATCAGTGTTATACGTTTTTAATCTAGTGAACCTTTAATTCAGAGTCCATTGTCAATGTGAAATAGATTATTGTTTGTAAAAGTATTAAGGGGGCCTCAATAGATGACCTACCAAGAAAGAATGTATGTCAGTTGCGTAGGGCTTTTTTGTAGGTTTATTACTTTCAGCAACCGTTTCAGGCATTGCCTTTGGACATCTATTACTGGCCTGACTGTAACTCATTAGTATGCATCAGTTGTACGTTTCGTTATAACATTTTTGAGTTTTCACATTCTTCTTCACCCAGACTTCATATACACACACATTTAATCGTGTTTATTGATCATGAAGTTTGCCCTTCAATAATGGGTGATATCGAGACCTAATTAGTCTCAATAAAAGCTAGTATTGATATGTAGGCAACTTATCCTCAAGACAACACCTGTAGTTCAAGAATGTGTCTCCTCCTCACTACTAATTGGTCGAATGAGTTTCTCATCCAAACTTCAAGGCAGCAAACACAACGTAACCACTGATCCAGTCATTGCACCCGGGGCTTATGAGTCTACCCTTTCATGGCTTTTCCTCACTGAGGCCTGTGTTAGCCCGACAGAGCCCTGATAAGAATCACGGAAGAGGAAATATTTTCCTGTGCTGTAACCCCTTCAGATCAGAGGAGCCTCTGTCAAGTCACCAGTGCTGCGATAGCGCATGGAGACAGATGCGATGGAGAAAGCCGCCGTTATCATCCTGAGGGAGGGAAATGAGGTGACTGCCGACAGCCAATTTTCTCAGAGGAAGCTGGCTTTCATCGCACGCCTCAATCCTGGGAGTAAACAAGTGTCATGTGCAGGGTTGAGTAGGGGGATATGACAACTTGCTTGGCAGAGAGCATCATACTGATGCGTTGAAGAGAACAGAACACCTAAAAGAGATGGAGAGAGGGGGAGACGATAAATCAATCAAACAGGCCAATGAAATTCACCTCATTGTCTTATGCGATGAGATGACAAAGCAAGCCTGACTATAAAGAGGCTGCCCATTGATGTGTCAGTGACTGCTGCATGCTGGCTTTCTTCCTGGCCCTTTGATGGTCTTTGGCACGCAAGTTCTCTGGCATGACAGCATCACATTCGCCAGCTCTCCACTCACCCAGTGTACAATATCACTCACTATTAAACTGCCAGTAAGACATGAGGCCGCAATAAATAATAGAGGGAGGGGGAAGAGATGCCCGCATGCTGTTTTACAGAGGAAGCTGTGGCGATCCGTATCAGTAATTCCATCAGTTTCAATCAAGTGTTGTGTGTGAGGAGTGCTAAAAAGCCTGTACTGTCAGAGAGGCACTTACAGGCCCAGCACAAAGCCATCAAAGACCTTGATGGCCTTTGTCGTAAGGAGCATTTAATGGCCTTTGCAGAAGCACTGTGGGCGGGCTTGTTTATTTCACATTTAATCAAGACCACCTCCAGTCTACCTGCAATATCCCTATCTGACTTGAACTTTATGTCTCACAATAACCATTATCAATCTTAAAAGGGTGACATGGAAAATATCCGCTTATTTTGCGTTATTTGTATTCTTTTTCAAGCAACTTTTATTACTGCTATGCGGTAAACTTGCAAAACCTCATGCAAAACGAGGGATGTGAAAAGCACATTTCTGTGTTGAGATTTTAAAAGCTTTCATAAATGTTCTAGAGATGGTCATGGAGTACAAAGATTGCAAATTTTTTATGCATTGGCAATAATGAAAATGCACTCACACATGGTCAAATTACACGTCTGATTGCGAGCTTTAGTATCTGGCATTGTCTTCACATTATGTAGCTATTCTTCTGGAAGTTGATTCATTGTCGATGTTAGCAGATATCTGTATATTTATGGCCCATAGGACATGTAATTGTCTTAAGTGTATTGGTTGATATGGTTGCTCTAGTTTCATAGTTACTGATAAACATAATTTAATTAATAAATACTGTGTAGTGAGAAAATATTATCTGAATCTAAACTGTTAGCCTGGTTTTTGTTGCCTGACCTGCAGAACTGCATATGTTGGGTCAGGGTAAATGTTTGAGACAGTTCCATGAAAACCAAGTCTTGATGTGTGTTCATGTGCTGTTACTTTCTTCACATTCTGTTTGTGAGGCAAAGGAAAAGAGAAGAGTAGGAAGCAGATTGGGCAAGAAAGGAGGAAAGAGGGAAAGAGAGACGGAGAAACTATAATGGTTCTGTATCCATTTTGGGTTATATTTTCCTATCTCTGCTCTGCAGCACTATGCAATGGCACAGACCTGACACGAATTGCCAATGAGTTTGTTGCTTTACTGACTGTTCCTCTGTGTTTGTGCTAGGGGATTTGACTCCTCAAGGTTCTCCTCTGTCAAAGGCTTCGTTTGTGATGCAAGGAGAGCTTCCAAATTTTAAATGAAAACAGTTTCACTGACCAACACATTCTCACGTTTTACATAAATCCATTATATTTTGGAAAAACACAATGACAACTTTACAGCACAGTTTTTGAATTTTGTTTTTCAATAATACATTGATGTTGCACCCTTACACACCCTATGTTCTAGTCTGAAACTGAATACCTTGTTGAGCCGTACATACTGTCTTTGCTTGGTGTTCAACTACACCAGCCTGTCTCTGGGGAGTCATGTGTGCATATGTTAATATACAACATATTGGAGCCTGGTCACCTGCATGTTATATCAGACACAAGAACAAGGAGTGCTTCTGGGGTAGATTGCTAGATGTGGAAAGCACACTCTTCACAGGTTGACAGTCATAATTTTGAAAATAACTTTGCAGAGACTTTTGCTAAGTTTCCAACTTTACCTTTTTTTTATAATCTCAGTCTTTAACCACTATACCCCAACGTTTCTAACCTAAACTCTATATTCTGTACACTAACTTTGCATGTAAACCTAATGCCTGATTAGATTGTCTTTACAGCATATTATGAAGTTAACCATACCCTCCATTAACCCTAAACTAACACTAGAAGCGCCAAGCCATTTTTCCCTCTTATGGTGCCGATAGGGGCCAAATTGGCCCGTGAGTCTCCAGACAAGGACATTCTGTCTGTCATTCATTTCTGAGTTGTAAGTGAAGTTGGTACTTCTGTTTTTGATGTGTGTGAGAGTTAATATTTGTTTTCTTCACTCAATAATTCAACCATGTACTGTACAGAATCATGAGTAATTTAGCTTTTCCCAAATAAATCATCCTCACAGTGAAATTATTTTGATTAGCTTGGACATCTTGTTAAAGGCATAGATAATTGAAAAGGCACTTATGGTGCCGTTAGGGGTCAAATTGGCCCTTGAGTCTCCAGACAGGAATGTTCTGTCTGTCATTCATTTCTGAGTTGTACGTGAAGTTGGTACTTTCGTTTTTGATGTGTATGAGAGTTTATATTTGTTTTCTTCACTCAACAATTCAACCATGTACTGTACATCCTTGAGCCCTGGTTGTCTATGTACTGCCCAACTCCAATTAGCGAACGTATTTGACAGTATGGCCTCACAGTTTTTTGCTGCCTTTGACAGTTTGGCTGTGTTCTTCCCTCTCACTTCATTGGTTATTGGATGAAAGAAAATGCCAAGTAAACAACATTTATGAGAGGAAACTGTAGAGCAAAATAAGAAATGTATGTATGTATGTATGTATGTATGTATGTATAAATAGTGTGTGTAAGAAAAGTGTGAGACACTGTTTGACATACATATGTAGATAACATTGTTTCACACTGTTCTTACACACGACCACAGTCATGGTGTTTTTCGAGAATCATGAGTAATTTAGCTTTTCCCAAAGAAATCATCCTCACAGTGTAATTATTTTGATTAGATTGGACATCTTGTTAAAGGCATAGATACTTGAAAAGGCAGAAGAAGCTTTGCAATCAGTTTGACAGAAGGACAAGCTTTTTGAAGCACGCAATCATGTTGCTTAGAAACAGGTGGTTTAAAAAAAATCAGGTTTTCTGTAAAAATGGGAGTTCACCCGATAGCATGACACAGCCAACATTGAAAAGTATCAAACGCAAATTAAGATATGATAAAGGATTTAGAATGAACCCTTGAAGTATACACATGTTTTACTTTGACTCATTCAGCTTTGATCATTATGTCTAACCAATACTCTCAAATCCACAGCTACACTCCAACATGGACAAAGGGGATGGTAACATCAGGTATATTCTCACCGGAGACGGGGCAGGCTCCTTGTTTCTGATTGACGAGAAGTCAGGGGACATCCATGCCACCAAGAGGCTGGACAGGGAGGAGAAGGCCATGTACACACTTCATGCCAAGGTTGTGGATCGAATCACAAACATTGACTTGGAACCTGACACGGAATTTAACATTAAAATACATGACATCAATGACAACGAGCCAAAATTTGCCAAGGAAATCTACTTTGCAAATGTCGCTGAAATGTCAGATGTTGGTAAGTAGAGGATCATTTTACAATTCTTGGATCCAAGAAAACAAACTAATAGTACTGCATACCTTGACTTTCAAAACTTGATAAGTATGAGTGGTGATTTTATAAAACAAACAAGGCTGAACCAGTTGAAAGACTAGGAGATTGAAGTTGTGTTACACTTTTGTGCGGAATTGTTTTATCAGAGTTATTAAATCTAAAGCCTCTACAAGTAGTTTTTGTGTGCAATACTGGAAGTATTGACCTTTTCATTGCTGACACTGTTGTTGTTCATACCATGTTAATTTGACATGTACAATCAATCATCCATAGTGAATTGTGATGCATTTTTGGAAGCCATTCTCAACATTTTAAATGTGGCTTGTTGCCCTCTTCCTTAATTAATACTTATTGTGTGTCATAGTTCAATGAATACTGCAAAGTGTTGTTAGCCTGATCAGAAAACTGCCGTAGCTCAGGTGGATGTTAGCATTTTAAGATTTTCCTGGTCAAATACAGTATATCATGTTAAAATGTTGCCACAAAGTGACTAGCCATGCAGGATGTACCTGTTTGTTTTCCAAACACAATGTGTAAACTCATGTACAGTACACTCTGCCTTCATGCTGTTCATCCATCATCAAGGCAGATAGCAATGCGGTGGGTTGTGTCATGTTTGAGGATGGCAGCTGTAAATTGCTATGAAATAGGCCCTGCCAAAAGATACAGTAGGTCACGGTCACCACACAAGTAACAAATAGCCTATGTGTTGAGCATGAAAAAACAGTTTAATCAAAGCATTCAACTATGAAATGTCCACTGCACCCCTTTTCTGTAATCAATTCAGGGTGTAAACACAACAGATGTTCTGGCTCTCATTAGTATGCTTGAAGACAGTCAAAACCCAGCCAGGACATTGCAGAGGTCTCCTGAATGCCAAGGGCATGCCTTTGCATGGCTGAACAGGCAACGTCTGGCTGAAGCACACCAAACATCTACATTTTATTTCTACTAGTGGTATACTATGCTCATAGAGCACAGTATACAAATATTTACATTTCTACCCATTACTTACTTTTGTTTCACTTGCAGCTCATATATTTTTGTAAATGGAAACACAGAGGTCTTCATTACAAAGTAGTTTGAAAACAGTCTCCAGTCAAAACAGATGTGAAGCCTACTCTACAACTACTGTTATTCAGTGGTTGCTTGGATATTATTATACATTACATCTTACCTTCTGTTCATCCACAGGGACATATGTTGTACAAGTCACTGCTACCGATGCTGATGACCAAACCTACGGCAACAGTGCCAAGCTGGTGTATAGCATTCTGCAAGGACAGCCGTATTTCTCTGTGGATTCTGACAATGGTAAGTAATCCAAAGGTAATGGGCC
>NC_140368.1:7585000-7627500 GCF_054491055.1 Hypomesus nipponensis | reverse complement strand
TACAAATGCAGTTTCCTGTTATCACCAACTACAAGTCCCTGTATTATTTTAAGCCTGAGTGTTAATTGAATCCATAAAAGCATTACTCTTTGAAATGTAGAATTCATTCCCTCTCATTTTCTCCCTCCAGCCAAATTATTAACAAGGTTTAGAGCCAGTACATTTTCCTGTTGGGTAATGCTGTTACCCAATGCTGTTAAAAAATCAGAGTTGTGCTGTGTGAGACGACATCATCACCATCACCATCATCATCATTTCAGTCCTCCATTGGACAGTGGCAAGGGTATTGCATCATATGACAAAGTGCAGACTAACTGTTTACAGTAGCCTTCCGTCACTCACTTTCTGTTAGCCATGATCATGTGTTCATCCCAATGTGTCTGACAGCAACCTAGGCTCACACCTTGAGTGCAACCCAAGTATGTCACGTAATAACGGGGCATCCTCTATAACCGAATCATTGTCATTGTCTAAAATGGCTATGGAAATAAATGTGACATGACATCTATCCTTCATGTTCAGCATTACCCTCCATTATCTCCATCATCAACAGTATGTGAAGATGACTATCACTTTTCAGGTAACTGAAGATGATACAGGAGCTGTGTGTGGCCCCAATAACATCTACTGTGTCCTGTCAGCATAAACCTTTTCGATGGCAGGTTTTTAACAGTAACTGTACTCACCCAACATTTGTTCTGGTCACATTGAATCAATGTATTCCCATAACACTCTCTCTGCTAGATTTTCTGTTGAAGAAAAAAGTTTAACCAGTCAACACTGCTACTAGTATTGTTTTGACAGTGCTTTGTTGGCAAAAAGTATGTAAATTATTGGCAGTAAATCTCAATGAGACTCGTCACTAGCATTACCTCAGGCTGCAGGCAACTTTAAAGTTAAGATACTGCCCTGTGCACACACACACACACAAACATACATCATATGCACAGACATTACCTTTGACTGGACCATAATACATTCGTGGCTCATCCTCTCGGTCATGACCCCAGGATGGCTAGCAGAATGACACAGACACACCTGCCTGCAATAATAGGGATTTTCAATTTTAAAAGCTTCCAATGTTTAACTCCATCAAAACATATTGCTCAGTTCAACTGACTGGCTTTCTTTAGCACAACATAAACATGCAGTGGACTGGTACAGTGGATGAGTACACTGGACGGGTACAGTATTGCGGGTATATTCACTTTCCTAAGCACTTCTACAGGGCTCCTGTCAGCTCAATTGATCAGCTTGAAACCCAAAGAGAATGATACGTACTCTACTCTTTAAGTAGAAAGTGGCCTTGCTGTGTGAAATGTGATGTTATTGATTTCTTTATTGTCAAAGAAATGTAGCAATCAGTTCAAAATGATACAACGATAACAACTACCTACTGGTCGATTGACGACAAATACAATTCCATTCACATGTGGGGAAATAAAAGGCCTCTGTCGCTATAAGTCGGACATGGTGGGTTGGACAGCGTGGAATCACCTCACAGCTGACTAAGAATGTCGTCTTTTCACTGCCTCCAGTTACTCAGCCCGTATCAGAGAGCTTTCAAACGCTGCTGGAACGGCGACCCCTGCCAGGCCTGTAGCCACGGGGCCACAGGCAGCATGGGATGTCCACACAGTCAAACAGCAGAGCAGGGCAAAAAGGAGGTGGAAGAAGGGTGACCAAAGATGTATAATTACTGTGTGTCCTTATCAGGATGTGAGGACTGGGAGAATTCAAACCAAGATCAAGAAGACCATGGTGGTGCTGAATCAATGTGGAATAGTGACTCGGTTAAGACTGCTGTGAAACATTTTTGGCATGTCACATGAATGATCATCTTACAAGTTCAAAGCATCCAAGGCTCAAGTTTATCTATGCTTGCTTTAACAGTTAACAGTTATTAGAGTTGAACTGTAATTAACATGGCGGCTTTACAACGTCATCTCCCTCATGTATCAAAATCAAGTTTAATTTGCTTTTCAGTATCTCTAACAGTCTCAATCACTCCCATCTGTGCAAACCTTCCTTCCTTCCGTTCTCTTCTCTCTCATCCTTCCCATTCATTTGCAACCCCCAGTCACTTCTTTACAAATCGTTTACAAATTCAATGCAAGCAAGAAAAACTAAAGTGCTGCAAATGTTTTTGGGGTTCACACCCCCATTTGGTGACAAATGTAAACATGTAGTCAAGTGTTCATGTGCTTTCTGCCTGTCATTTAGCTTGGAGACATTGAATAAGGATCCAAGTAATTCCATACGGAAGCTCCTTTCAATTCCTCATTTTGACAGAGCAGATGAGTATAGCTTCATGTCTAAGATAGGAGGATGAATGCAGGTATCTGCCAATAAATATTCATATCCATGCCTTGTTTATCATTTATCTAAATCCAGAGATAACCTTTATCTGTTTGTTCTCTGAGTCATTGAGTTGGGTAGTCATTTGTAATCACCCAATTCACTAATAGAATGCTTTTTAACCTTCAGCCACTAGAATTAGTTGTACTGTTAAACAAGAATGGAGAAAGAGATGGCCATCTATGAACCAATTCCTAAAACTAATTGGAGTAAAGTACCGTAGAGTTCTAACATGACTGGACGTTCTATGAAATTGGGGAAAGAGGTTGTCGGGGTTAGCTCTAATATAAATACTACACCAACACAAGCAGCTGCTGTATGCAAAATATGTAACATGTCCCTTTCTTGCAACATCTTAGTACTTTCTCTGGTGAAAGTCCTCTTTACTGACAAAGTAAAACTGGTTTTATTTTCTCGTTCGGAACGTTCAAGATTTCTTTAATCCGATTAGAGTCCCTGCTTCCTTCACTCACACAGGCAGATTAAGTACAACAAAATGTGCAATAAATCTGTAATACGACTAGAACATTGTGCACCACAACCCTCTTCCATGTTCTGTTTGTGTGTTTGTGTGTGTGAGTGTGTGTCTATGTCTGTGTGTGCACGTGTGTATGTGTGTGTGTGCTTATGTACTGGTGTGTGTGTGTGTGAGTTTGAGTTTATGTGATACTTACATGAATCGTGAATGATAAACATTGCAGAATCAACTGCTTTGAAGTCCTCTGTTGAACTCTACGTTGTTCTTTTAATGTCTTACATCTCAACCTTACAGTCAACTATTGTGTCAGTCTTTAATCTGAAAATGAATCCCTTTGAATTGGTCAGGAAGGATTTCCAAATTCATTTGCTCATAACATTTAAATGTTTTAACTTTCAAATTTCCTGCCAATTAACCTGGTCCAATGAAAAAGACAAGCCAGCCCAACACAGAAATACAGTGAAATAGACCTTGACACAACCACAATGTAGAAATATATAGGATAAATAGTATTAGATAGTTTACAGAATTTCCTGGCCCTGTTCTTAAAACACTTTGAAATGTCACATTTAGATCTAATCTATCTAAAGCCTGCTATCTTAATTGACTTTGCATAGGCCTATGATCTGGGCTTAATGAAGTCTTTGCTGTTACTCATGAATGAGAATATCAAGGCTCTAATTCGTTTCTCTTGCTCAGAGAACGGGCACGTGGCCAGGGAGAACTTCACCGCATCTCTTCAGACAGGGTGTCATGGTTTCAGAAAAAAGTCCCAAGGGTATTTGTGTGTCTCATGACACACAAACATGTTGGATAGAAACCAACACAGTGCATGTGACTCAATAAGCTTTATGGAGATCATGAAGAATCTTAGCAATGCTCATTTTCAAAGCTGGCCAAGGCGCCATACTGTATGTGATGAGGTACCGAAGGTACTTCTCTGTAAGAACCTTATCCAACAGAAACTACAAAAACAAGATTAGGCAGGCAAACCTCCTCAAATAGCCTTAAGTGTGATAGTCTGTCAGATCAAAAGGGTGACATGTGTCTAGCGTTTGCAAACATATTGTTTGCTTAAGAGCGCAAAAATCCATCAATGGGAGTGATACTGTCACGGTGATCCATGATGTCCACCAGTCAAAGCATCTTCTCGTTTGTTATTCGATGTGAGATTAAAATCCTGAAGAGTAACGCTTTGTTTATAGGTATTTGTCAGTGATGAATGTTTGTTTGTTTTTTACTCCCCAAAAGGACACCATAGTTTAATGAAGTAGTGCACACAGCACAGCTGAATCTTTCACACAGACTGGACCCTCATCTTATACAAACTGTTGGCTTTCACCCCTTGGGAGCTCCAGAGAGCGGTACAAGTTGTATGCTGTGTGCTTATGAAACATACCTACCTACACAGGACCATGTAGAATCCACTCCAACAACCAGTTTTGTGTCTAACAAACATGACATCTTCCCAAACAGTACTCACAGTTCTCAAAATTCTCATGAAGCAGTGCATCCACGAAGATCTCAAGGCCAGTGAAGACAAAGAGGAGGACATTGGTTGGGCGCAGAGCAGGCAGGTCCGAGACCTGGCAGGTGTAGTCGATCCAGCTGGCGGGAGTGTGGACCAGGTCAGATCCATCCCATTAGCCTGGCCGGCCTGGCACTTAACCTCGCTGCCTATTTATTCTGACAGACTGGGTCTGTGTGTTGGGGAAACAACCGTATTGTCTTATACAACGTGATGCTGTTGACAGGGACCTACATGCATTATTCAGAAGATGCAATCCTTTCTTTTTGTCTTTTTCTTGGGTGTTCCACACTTTACCTTGACAGTATATTTCCCTTTCCTTTCCCTACTTTCTCTCCTCAATTCTTTCCCACCCCTCCTCTCTCTGACTCTATCTCTCTCTCTAATTTCCTTTTCTCTGTCAGACCTGAGGAGTGTCTCATTGAATGGGAATGAGCCATAATGCTTCTCTCAGTCTGTCAGGTAGTCAAACGGACTCCGGCAGTGTCCTTGTCATTCCTGTACCTGTCTAATCATCTCTCCTCTCTCATTGAATGGATCTCACAATCCATTCAAACGCATAACTCACTCATGCATTCTGGCAATATTGCCTGCTTTGTAAGGAACTTGCCCTGCCAGACGTGCATTTCAACTGTCTTGGTTGCCCTTTAAAGGGAAATCCTTCCTCCTCCCCGTCTGCCGGAAACGGTTCGATACTTCCTCGAAGAGGATGCCTTACGATGGACTAAATCAATAAGCATTGTTCGCCCTACATTCATCTTAGTATTTGCATTTGCCTCATCAGCAATAGAAAAATCCCTGGCATTCTGTTCAACCTTCATGGCTCTCCTCTCAATAATAAGGGGCCATGTTCATGCTAATATGTTCCCTCATAAGCCCTGGTATTTCTACAGTGAACTCCATGTTAATTGGCCCCTGCTTCTCTAATATTTCCTCATTAGATCCGGCTTCATTGTCTATTTTTCTTACTCCTTTCCACTGTTTTCACTGTCTCAATTTATTTCTATCTCTATCTCTTTCACTCTCTCACTTTCAGTTTGTCAACACACAGCTCTGTAAGCACATCCATATGCCCTATGCTATTACAGTAAGCTCCAAGAGGAACTCCCGTAACATAGCCTGTACATTTTCACAGTAGATAAATACAAATCCCAAGTGAGCATGTTTCTGTGTTTCTGTGTCCCTGAGTCTGCACCACATGACTTGAAGTCTGTCATCACTGATTCTATAGCTGAGCTCCTGTGTGGTTTAACAAGTCTGTGTACAGGCTGGTCATATTGCCTTTATTTCAGCTCATTGACCCTGTATGCTCAACACCCCCCCCCCCCCCCCCTCACCCCCACCCCCGTCGGCCTGCATGGCACACGCTGCAGTAATTGCTTTGTTGAAACTGTGAAATGTGGTTTCAGGAATCATATCATCACTGGGCTTTAATTGGAAACCCACATGGTGTTGTTTCGAACCAGACAACAGCAGATTTATCTGACGGGGGTGTCTGACCACATCAAACTCCATTAGAAAATGAATGTAGTATTGACAAAATACACATGCAAGAGAGAAACAATTTTCCCGAAATAGGCTCAGTGTTAATTTGTCCTTCTGGGGCTGTGTCTTCCAGGGAAATTGTCCCTAGATTGCATTTTAAAGGGAAGTGTCAGGAAATGGGGCATCTCTGAGAGAGGTTGACAAACAGTGAGATTGAACAAGAGGGCCGGCATGATTGCATGCATCAGCGCTGAGACAGATAAAAAGAAGTCGTTGAATATGATGCAGTTGAGTTGTTTTTCCCTCCAAGAACAGAGAACACATAAAGGAAGCCATTTGAGCATATGGTTTGATAAAACAATTCCCAGTGCAGTGTTTCAGGAAGAGTGTTAAAATGTTGTAAATTGCACAATTGTGTTTTACAATGATAATCATGCTCTGTTCCTCAAAGGAAAACATCTAATATGTCATCTCTTAAGGTATCTTGTCTTCTGGCTTCCTTTCCTCTCTAAGTTTCACACTCTGTCAACAGACCACAGATCAACCTTCTGTTAAGATCAAGAAGCCATTTCCTTTTTTCAATCGGTTCAGTTGGCTGTTCAAAACACATTGGTTTTTCTTGGGCTAACCGAAGTGCCTCGCTAGTCACAGAGTCACACATGATCGATGCCTCCGCCACCCCTAACCCTTCACCCCACCCCTCTCCTCAGGGGAGGGGTTGGACTCGTCTCATGGATCCCCCCTGCTGTTCCCTTTGCCAATCACTGGTGTGACTCAGCTGTATAGAACTTGACATCCCATGTGAGGGCTTGATATGCTGGCATCTCCTTAGCGGCTTATCTCCACTCCTCAATTGTGCCAGACACATGCTGCTTGGCTGGCCCCTTAAGACCTTTCTTATCTCCCCTCCTTTTTGTATCTCTCTCTTTTCTTTTTCCTCTGCCATCTTTCCATGTGGTCCTTCCTCCCCCTGACTGAAGTTTGGCTGCCATTAATTACTATTTTGAAGTAATTTCCAACAATGTCAATGGGGGAGCAACCACACTTGCTTAGTTTTTTTTAAATAAATGATACACTTCAAATCCAACAGAAATGATTTCTGAATTATTATCATGTCCATCCAGGTTCAGCCGTGCACCTTCATGGCAGTCCATAACCTGCAACATCTACTCTGTGGCAAACAGAGTAGATGTTGGCAAATCCAAGCAAAAGCACCTTAAGAGACGTGAAAAGTATTGGCTGTCCAGAGCATTACCCATTTGACAGCTGTCTTGGGCAAGAGCAGCAGCAAAATGTCACCATTAGAGTGGGTAAGGTTTAATCCTGTGGATCTGCTAAAATGGGTCAGTTTTACATCTTCTCCAATTATGCATAAAGCATCCTGTCTACTTATTCTAGGATATCACGAAGAATCCAGTCCTCTAATGACGCTGAGACTGACTCTCTGCCAAGCAGCATGGGAATGGAACCATGCAGTCACTGCAGAGCAAACAATTACTTGTTCTTGTAACATAGAACTTTTAAGGGTTCTGTCATCCAATCAGTGAGTATAAATGGATACACGTTCTGAAAAACAGTAGAGTAATAAAGTAGACCTTTTGAAAAAAAATTCAGGTTCAACTCTTCTCAAGCCAGATATGTTGGGTGTGTTAAAATTGAAAACAGTTCTCACCCAAATGTTAGTTTTTTTTTATCCTAAAGGTTTTTGCTAAATATACTGTGCATATGATTATACATAGCCTACAAAGTAAGAAAAAAACACTATGCAGGGCAATGTCACAGGTTCATTGCATAGAATCAGTCTTCTGAATGAGTATTTCCAGGAAAAATCACTAGATGCCTGAAGGCTTCTAGCACTAAACAAGCTAAAAGCTAAGGTAGCTATCACCTCATTTTCAAGAATGAGATAGGCCAAAGTGGATGGAGCCAAACAACAATTTTGTGCAGCCAAATGTTATCTCTTCACATTACTCACTGCATTGAAGCCTGACCAAAAAGGTTTTTTTTCTTCAGAAAATGCTACTCCTGCAGCAAAATGCTTTAAATAATGTCAATATCCCTCTAAAGGTTTGGCTAGGACCGTGGGGTGAGAAAAACTGAGATTCAGAAAAAACATTGACCTTGACAACTGGCTGGCGAAGGTTACACAATCCTACCCTGAAGTATTGTTGATTATTATAATTCAATGTTTCAATTTTAAATAAAATTACCTAAAAGTCTTACATCTTTTGTATTTGGCGTTAGGTTTATTGTAATTTCAAACGCTTAAGTGTCCCCATCTCACTAGCTCAGACAGTTTGAATTCAGCTACATACAGTACCGTCTATGTATAACCTTTAAATACCTTCTCACTCCAAGGCAGTGTGACAAGGAGAAAGAGAGGGGGGAGGGCGATAAGGACTTGTTTGTCAGCTATTCCCAATGCTAAGCCATCCCATGACTGTTTATGAGGGCTTCTGACACCCCTTCCGACGCTCTGTATCTATCATTCTCCTTTACTCATGCTCCCCTGCAATAATATGGCCACCGTCTCCGTCTATATTTAGTTTGTGCAATGTCAGGTAAGGACGAGTGGCAATATCCACTGTGTAAGCATAATGCAGGGGAACAGACATTGAACTGTCGGGCCCTTAATGCCGTGTGCACATTGTGCAACCCAGTTCCTTTATTCCAGTGTGACTTCCAGTAATGCACCTCACACAGGTGAATGCTTGAGTTTCTAATCGGTCTCTTTCAATTACAATGGATCATGTGGGCTAGGGTCTTGGCCTGGTCTTCACAAACACAGGCACTGTAGACAGTTCAGGTCAATATTCTCTCTCTCTCTCTCTCTCTCTCTCTCTCTCTCTCTCTCTCTCTCTCTCTCTCTCTCTCTCACTCTCTCTTTATCTCTTTCTTTCTCTCTCTCTATCTCTTTCTTTCTCTCTCTCTGCCCCTTCACTCTTTCCCCCATTCTGTATGCTTTGATTTAAATAGAGATGCATGCCACTGCAGAAAGACAGAGTGTCACTTACATTACCATTGTTCAGAGGCCCCTGATGGCTAATTTAGCTTCTCGTAGTAATATTTAATGGAAATAGCATTTGAGAAACAAATACATAAATAAATAATTACATTCACATTCAGTCAATTGACTCAATGCTAATTATGATGGGACCTTCATTATTGTACTTGATGTAAGTACTTAACTTACCGGTACTCTGCTTTTCCTTTACCCGTGGCATTCACTACACTGTCACAGCAGTCATTACAGTTGAGCCAGGATGAAAAGTGGAGCCATTTCAAGTCAGGTAATTCCATTAAGCACTTCAGAAAATGATAACCATCCCAGTTGCCATGCCATTGCTCCATTTTAGCGATGAATTGATAGACCAACACTGAAGTCTGTTTTTCTAAAGTATCCCTGGGAGCCCTTTAAGAGTACGTATTGTGGATGACTGGCTGTCTGAAGGGATGACTGGTCTTGGGTCTTGTCTCAGTAACAGGTGTCACAGACCAAAATATAACATTATTTTATATGCGTGCATATATTGTATGTTTGATATCAATATGTATAAAATTGAAATGCTTTTACTCGGATTTACACATTCTGATTTAAAAGATGGACTTTTAAAAGTTAGTCAAGATGCTAATTTCAAGTCAACTGTCAACGGAGATTAGATTGTGAAAGAGGCCATCTGAATAATACAACAGACCCAAACCGTACACCCATCAATTCATCTGTGCCATATCTGTTGTATTCCACGATAGTGAAATGAAATATGAGGAACGTCCAACAACAGAGTGATTGATAATTGTGGTGTTGTGGCTGCCTGCCTGCCATCTCCACTGTGGCCTGCCAATTCATCAGGCTTCACTGGGAGATGGAGTGGATGAGTAATGTCTCTTTCTGTGACAGGCCATTCCTGCAAAATGTTACACTTGCAGTGGTAGACCTTCACCCAGCAGCAAAAGTTCGAAGTTCTGCTTGTTAGCAAGGTGGACATTCTGAATACAATATGAAAATAATGGCTATAGTAAATGGTCAACAGAGGTGCCAGCCTCTACCTCAACATCTTGTGACATTTGTTGTTTGACGTTTTCTTCCAATTTGTTTGTTTATTCCCCATAACAGCAAAGTGGAAGGTAGTTGAGATGACTTTGCTGTCGACACAGAAACTTTGGTCGTAAGGTACAGCTATCTAAACATGGAAGCACCTTGAGAAAAAAAGTGTTTTGGAGCAGACGATTCCAAAATAAGAAATGACGCGAAAAGTTGAGGTTAATGTGGAGGTCAGCTGTAGTTTATTTCAATCCATGCCTACACTATCTATAACCAACTTTGATTCATTACATGTTTTCAAACTGTTCCTGACCCCTCCATTGAACCCTCCTCCCACTTCACACTTTGTTTTAATGAGGCTTAGATATCCTCCATCTTTCCTCTCTTCCTTCATCCTCCTCTCAGAAGCAGTCTGTTATTAAGCAAATTAGTTCCTAGCCCACTGGGCTTTGCCATCAGATACAGGCAGCCCTGAATGAAGGTTAATGGTGGTGTTCAACAGGGGAGAGAGGACTACTTTCTGGCCTTACGGAGCATGACGCCCTGGTAGGTACACGTAACCTCTGACCTTCGACCTTTAGGAGGTCATGAGTCTGGTGATGCCTGGCACCGGCACGGTTGAGGATGCTGAGAGGAACAGAAGGCAACTGCAGATGCTTCCTGCTACACAGGAACAACATCGTTAATCACAGGAAGTAAAGGTGTCCTCTGTCCTCTGTGTACACACTCAGCTCTAGGAGGAGGTTAGCTTGTTTATGATTGTGTGTAGGTTCTCTAAGACGCAAGATAAGCTAAAACACTGTAATCTAACTTTGTAATCAAGGGCTAACCTAACGTAGAGACTGTACCCTTGCAGTAGTCTTTACACTAAATCATAATACTTCCTAGCAAACTCAAAATGTGTGGTTTTAAATTTAAATAATATCTTAGTGGAATTTGTTTTGCTGCCCCTAGCATACAGCAGTTGATTGACTGATAATGGGACAATTTTACTGTTTTCCCATTGGCGACACAGAGTAGGGGGTTATGTGGCTCTTTTAGTCGTTAAATTAATTAAATTTCTCCTTCAGCTTTCTCACATTCTAAACTGTCCCCTCGCCACTTACTTTCTTACCAAAGATGCATTCAACCTTAAATTTAACCCTGAATCCATGTGGTTAAACAACTTCCCCTCCACACTCCAGTTTTGTTTCCTGCTTGTTTCGTGTGTTCAAAAGAAACCAAATGGCAACTTTTTTGTGGCGAATTCTGAATCTGAATTGAAAATCTTTTGCTCTGGGTTAATTGCTGTGTTTGAAGAGACAACCTTCTTTGACAGTCTTGAATGAATCCTTTCTGGGGGCCTGCGGGGAGCCAAATCTCAAAAAGAGAAAAAAAAAATAGTCAGGATTGGCAATGCCAGCAGTTGTTGGCTTAGAGCCCGGATTCAGGAGAAGATTCTTTCATTTGCTGTGGGCTTTGCTCCCTCAACAACAGGATTGCTGGGAATATGTGTTGGATTTTCCTGTATTACAACAGAAAATCCCTCTTTTAATTTGACAAAAAAGTTTTTTATTCTTCATCCTCCGGGTGTAGTTTGTCAGGAAATCCTGACATTACTCCCTTGACTTGAGGTATAAGTGTGTTCTTATTTGATTAAGAAACTATTATATTGTATAGGATGTTGTGGCGTAAATCTTAAAAGGAGAAGAACACCAGAATGGATCCAAAAACATCCATTGTCACCATATGGCTGGAGCCCGTGGCTGGTTGCAAAGTGACAAACCATGACTGATGTTTCAGTGTGAAGATTAATATTTGCACACTCATTTCTTCCCTCTCTGAAGAATGGCCACTCTGAGCCACACTACAGATGTTATCCAAATGCATCCAAATGTATAAGCTGCGCCTCAGGTGTTCAAATCACAATAAAACAAAGCTCAGGGAAACATCTCTTTCATCCTCTTGTGGATGAGTGGAAGTGGATATTGAATCTCTTTTAGAAATATTATATATGTTATGCAATTTGTTGCACAGACAGCAGTACATAAATATAGTCATCAAGTTTCGGGGAATACATTGCAAGTTTCAGATTCAAATTTGTTCAAATACTTAGACATTAATACAAAAAAAACTTGCATTACGTAATTAAAATAACATCGCATACATTTGTAACAGTCAAAAGTGACAATGACTTGAAACAAATCTGTGGTGACGGTATGACAGTTTGTGAACATGTCCTGAGAGAAGTGACGTCATCTGAAGTATGGCAATCGGGGGAATGACATCAAACATCGCAGATGTAAAACTCTAGTGACTGTTTCATCCTGTCTTCCTTGAGGTTCCGGATCTCCCGTTCAGTGTTAAGAGTTCACAATGACACGTAAGGGAGAGCTGAGCTCGGCG
Organism: Hypomesus nipponensis; assembly: GCF_054491055.1. Lineage (NCBI taxonomy): Eukaryota > Metazoa > Chordata > Actinopteri > Osmeriformes > Osmeridae > Hypomesus > Hypomesus nipponensis. The sequence goes on along the minus strand of NC_140368.1, from coordinate 7,615,224 downwards.
TTCTTTCCTGCCTTTCAATGACAAATGAATTATTTAGGCCTCAATCTGAGTTCAGTACTCGGCCGTGTGAGCCTCTTTTATTGCTTATTCGATTAGAGGCTCATTGGCTTGACTGTTTAATAGAAAGCATCTATAGCCAGCAGACTGAGAATGAGGAGCAAGACTCCAGAGAGCTCACAACCCAGGGGTGATTGTTATGTCACATGTAATTCCTCTTATCCTCCTCCTTCTTGAGTTGAGTTAGTCTGAACAACATGAGGACTTTACCTCACAAGTTCAAACGCATCACTCCCTGGCAAAAAAGAGAGGAGCGAGCAATTCAAATGAATAAACACAAGTGAAATTTGAATCCAAAGGGACTTGGTCAGACAATTTTGGTGTTCCACAAGGTTCAACACAAGGTCAAATGTTAAAGATGCCGAAGTATCTTTGACCCTATGACATCAACAACTGAACTGGTATAGTGAAGGTGCAAACACATTGGGTATGGACATCTCACAATCAGATGGTACACACCCATGCAGAAGACAACATATCAACATGCTCCAAACCATCCGTGATCATTTATTACAACTTTCCGATGAAGGCATGTTTTCCTCTGTTGGCTTTGGCCTATTTAGCATGTGCACTGGGGGTACAAACTGTTGTCAGACTTATATAATTGACTGTATCTCCAAAGGACAACTGTCACGTGGTGGAAGCCACCATACCCTTGTTTCAGATGCATAATTTATGCCGTGTAATTAAATGGGATCAAGCGCACTATATGGGCTATAACAACCAAATTGGAGCACATTTCAAATGCCTTTGATATTTATGTCTGTGTTGTCATAAGGGAGTATGATTTGGCCCTGTTGATAATTAATGTTTAGATATAATGAGCGGGCACAAATCCACAAATCATGTTCTCTAAACTACGCATGGTTTAACAACTTTGTTATTCCCACTACAATATTCATGCATCCACTGAGGTAGTAACATAAACTCTCTACAAGTGTGGATGATTTGGTTTGTGTTAATCAAACATAATTTAAGATTTCATTTGTTGCACTGAATCAACTGAATTTATTCACTTCCTCAAAGCCAGCTCAGCTGGGTCTGTTCCAGAATGAAAGCGAGATGGAGAAATAGAGACAGACACAGGGAGACAAAGAGGAAGAAAGGGAAACAAGGTAATACATTAAGACCGATAGGCCGGTAAGGTTGAAAAGTCAGGCTAAAGTTAGCAGCAGTGCTTACAACAGCATTATTGTCTGGAGCTTGACCTCTTCAGCATGGCCAGACAGGCTGTGCTTACGGGGCAGAGCCTGGGCCTGTGAGAGAGCGCCAGGTCTGAAGGTCATACCTGAGCAGGGTAAACTCAGCGACCTTATGGCCCAGGGGGACAACTGACCAGGACAAAGCACTTTGTGTGTATGTGTGTGTGTGTATGTGTGTATAGTGTGTGTGTGTGGGGGGGGGGGTTACGAAAACAGAGGCTGTGGACCATTTCTCTCTTCACCTTTCTCTGTTTCTCCATTTCTCGATATTCCTCTCTGTTTTTCTGATCTCTCGTCACCTCTGTTTCTCCTCGCTCTCTTCACCTCTCTCTCTTTCTCTTTCTTCATCATTCTCTCTTTCTCATTCTCTCTCGGTCAATCTCTTTCACCAAGCTTACAGTTCTCAAAAAACATCTTGAGAGACAGAATCACAGCAGCGACTGCACTTCATGCTGTAGCTGAAAACAGCCAGACTCCCTCCCTCTTATGTATGGAAACTGCATAGCCTCAGACCATAGACATAGCTGCTCCGTGATACAAATGCCATTTTGTTCCAATGTATATTTGTTCCAATGTAAGCTACATTGGAATGACAATAACTTCCTCCTATATATGCTAGTTAAGAACTGAACCTCATTTTACTAGTGCTGGAGCCATGTGTGTGTTGAGGAGGACCAAAGATGCCCAAAGATTGACAGGGAGACAATCAACTGCAGAGAGTCTCTAGAAGATTCTACAGTATTACCTCCCTGTTCCGGGTGCCTATAATTAGCATGCAGAGCCTGCTGTTAGAATCCATCAGAGTGACGTAAAAAAGAGCAACACAAGCTCAGAATTCAAGCGTAAAAATTTCCGCAAAATCGAAAGCTATTATTATTTCCACTAAGGGACATTTGAGACACGAGAAGGATGAAGGGCTTTTCAAATCGTTAATTTCATATTTTTTCTCCTCCAGAAGTGTATTTTCCTATAAGTTCACACCTCATTCAACTTTCTGAACTCCAAGCAGATTCTGCCAGGATATGGTAAAAAATGTGTACTGCAATTTTATGGCTTTTGCATTTTGTCAAGAGCCTTAATTAATTAGAAACCGCTTAAGTGTGAACAATTTAAACAGAGAGCTTAAGATGGTCCACGAATATAACTCATTGTGACGAGCCAGTCGTATCATTGGTGGAACAAACATTCTAAGCACTGCATTTGTTCAAATATATTTACCCTTGAAAGTCTACTCACTGTGCTCTGGGTTTAGTTAGTTATGATAGAAAAGCTAGATGTCATTGTGATTACTGATTTGAGTAATTTTCCGTATTACTTGACCAATTACTACACCATTTGAATGGATGCACATGGATAGGAGATGCCATCCATTAAAGAGAGCTTCAGCATCTCTGTTGGTAATATTGTAAAAAAACGTTCACCTTCTCCTGGCTGAAAGGGCTGCTTTAGTGCTGCACTGATTTCATCTCACGCCAGCTCAGGTGGAGAGCAGTTCAGAGTCTTGCTGTCTCACTTAACGAAACCGCACCTGGCACTGCACAGCAGGACCTGTAATGATCCCACCTTTGTCTCTCAAGTCCTCTGTCTGGCCATGTGCTCTCTGTCATTCTTTTCGTTAGAATGTTTTGTTATGTACCAGGGGCATTTACAAAGAGCTGTTCATTTTTCTCTCTCTTTCTCTCTCTTCTTCTTCTCTCGCTTTTACTCAATTTCTCCTTATGTGGCCTTGGCTGAATGTTCTTTGGTGACTTAAGGTTGTAATGAGTTTCTCCAAATGCGATGATGACTCAGCCAAACACTGTCTCACATCCCGTACATGACTCATGAGTTGACTTTGTTTCCTTTTGGTTTTCTGACCCATGACAAAGTATTGTGGATCTGTGCGTGTGGATGTATTTGCACTAAAAAAGTCATTCTTGTTCCTTGAAAGATAGTGGTGACTCAGTGCCATTACCATACCATACTCTCAAACCCATAGGAAAGGATTTGCTATTGTTATCAAAACGGGACTTTCAAGAACGCAATCAATTTTTGTCTATATAGGCGTAGAACATTCCTACATGGTTCAGCACACCACACACACTGTGAACTCTCCTAATAATCCCCTTGGGCAGTGCATAGTTTCCATGTCACGTGTACAGTACGTAAAACAAATTCAACACATGGTGATACATTGCTACATACTGTTGCATTGTGGGAGCCTACTCTAACAATATGGACATTTTGGATGTCCATTTTGAAAGCTCATCCCCAGAAGAAGACGAGGGGAGACCCTGCATTGTGGACCGGAAGAGATGGAGAGCCATGTCTTAGAGTGGTGCCAGGATGCAGACATCTTCGTGCCCTCTTAGTAAATACATGCAAAGACATGATCATTCAGTACAGGGTGTCAAATGGTATGTCGTAAAGACAACCCCTAGTAGGATAACTTATCCTTTGGTTGTTGTTATTTACCTCACAGCTTTATAAATTGGCTCTGTGTCGGGCTCAGTGTTTAAAAGGAATCTGAGTGATTGTATGGAGTTGTTTTATAGAGTGTGTGAGCCAGCGAACAGGCTTCTGGCCAAGATTTATTTGGGAGTGTGTGTATATGTGTGTGTATGTAGATGTGTGGGTATAGGGAGTGTGTATATGTGTGTGTGTGTGTGTGTGGGTGTGGGTGTGTGGGGTGTGGGTGTTCCTCCAGCTTATATCAGGGGACATATTACTTGTTCTCCCACTCCAGTGCCTCAGGCCCTTTCGAATTTGCCTTCAATTGTTTGGTCGTCTGACTCAACTCAGAGGTCTCCAGGCAATAAAGAAAGAAAAAAAAAAGGGAACAAGAACACACACATACGCACACACACACACATACACACACACACACACACACACACACACATGCACACAGAGAGAGAGTCATAATATGGATGGATTACTATGAGGGATCATTGCACCAATAGTCAATATATCTTCTTATTATCCTTAACCAGCATGAAAAGTCAGTTTTTATAGTGATTTTTTCTAAATCCTTTCTTGATTGCATGTGCTATAAATGTAATTAAAAGCATGCAGACAGACAGTGCTCTGATTGACCGTATTGCTGTCCATTTCATCTTTCTTTACTCAGTGACTGCTCCTCTCTACATTTAAGTACTCTCTTTGATAAAATTATCAAAGACATATCCTCTCCCTGTCTTTCTTAAAAAAAAATGCTCTTCCTACCTTAACTGGCCAAACTGGTTACTCCCTGACATCAAAGTATCAACATAATAAGGAGGATCGGAAAGTCAGAAAGACCTGTGCACTAAATACTGAGTAAGGCTCATAATCTCCAGCACTGCTCTTCAGGTAATATGTGAAAGCTGCCCGACTGCCTGATTGGCTGGGAGCAGTGACGGCACACTGTGCTTCAAGTCTGTGGGTAAGGGGGGCAGGCTTCTGCTTAATATGCATGAACTTACTAACTCCAGCCCTCATACGCTAATGATGAGGCCTCGAGGCTTCACGCACGGACACACACACACACACACTCACACACAGACACACACAGCTCCATGCTCTGCTAGGACTACTCTCCCTTTGCACTCGTGCCACTGCAGCTGGCTCTCATCCAGTCAAGATAACATCCTGTATGCCAGGCATGTCAAATACCACGTGAGACAATTACATGATACTCCTTATCCAGCTGTTACACAAACCACACCGCTTCTGCACAGACCCAGTTGAAGGATGTTAATGAATCATCTGTACTTACGAAACACAAAATACCAGCAGGGCATGGGCTGGAAAGGAGGTGCCTCGCCAGCTGAGCTGTGGCCATAAAGCCTGGCACACTGGCATCTGTGTCAGAGAGCAATCTGTAGGGTTCCCGTCGCCTTATCCCCCCCCCTCCCCTCATCAGACATACCTTTCACTGGAGTCTGCAGCTCTTCAGGAACACTGGGCCTTAGCACCTGACGGACTACACACACTCTCTCAACTCAGGGTTATTTATCTGTTTACCTGCTTGGAATTCATTCTTTCTCTTTTGGAGCTCTCTCTCTCTCCGACCATAAACACATGAGCAATCTCTCTACCGTTCTCTCTCTCTCTTTTTTGGACTCTGTTCTGTCTCTTTTTTCTCATCATTTCCCTTTCAGCACTATATGTACCCTATCTATCCCTCTACACAAACAGACAAATGTTAATCTCCACACACACACACACACACACACACACACTCTTACTCAAACACACAGTTGTCTCCAGAGGATGCAGAGATACTGCAGCTATGACAGCAGAAACACACAGAGCCACAATGCCCTGTTTGGTAAACAAGTAGTCTGTTACTACATAGTCGTACGCGAGAAAGAGGCAGGACAACACTTTGTTGTTCTGCATTGCTTTCTTCTTCCTGTTATTTCCATGGTAACTCCCCATCCCTGTACAGAATGTTCAGATCCAATACACATAACTATTGTAACTGATGTCAGCAACATAAAAATGTCAAAAATATCAAAACTGTAAAAAGGTTTATTTCACTGAAAGTACACTTATAAGTGTCAATATTTCAAACAAAAGCCTTGCAGTTTCCCAATTTCCACCAAGACAGGGTGACTTCTGTATTTGGTAGTCCATACACACAGGTTCACCTTGCCATACAGACAGCTTAGCTGAAAGAACAGCATTCTTTCAAACCTCAGAAACCCAGAAATCCAACTGCTCCATTCAGATTCCATGGTGCTACGCTGCAGCTTGTGAGGAGGGGATTACAAGCCGGCGTGTTTTCTCGACCAATGTGCTACTGCGGCGCTACAGGGGGGCTTCACACTGCAAAATGGATCAATTATTCAGTCACCCAGACCCCTTCGTCGTGCCACAATTAGCTTTAGCTGCACATGCACGAGGAGTGGACAATGGAGCAGGTTCTATGAATCTGCAGTAATGTCTTAAAATGTATCAAACCTCTGGTATTGTATTCAAGCGCTCAATGTTTATCTCAGTATGGGAGAAATTGGAGGGTGTGGGCATGTGCAGGCGTGTTGGCTACTGTTGATACAGACAAATGTTACTTCAAACTCAAATGCACAATGTACTGTGTTTCTCTTAATTAGCCACTGGCAGAGATCACTGTAAACACATGGAGAGATCCACCAGTGTTTGTACAGTCACTAACACTGACCTAATTGGCTATGTCATATTTGTAACAAAGTGATATGCTGGGAATGCCCCCTGTGGCTGTAGGCATGCTGGCTGACAGAAAGGCTTTATGCAGCTGCTTTAATTGCTCTGTTGTTCTACAGCGAGTGACACAGAACACTCTGGCTGAAAGATTTGAACAGGAACCGGACTAGGGATTCACAACTGATAGCAGCTCTCAGATGATTTCAGGTGAACTTATCAAGTCTCTGTAGTGTTTATAATCAAAAGCATTCACAAAGGGTGTTGAGATGGTGTTTAATGGATGTTTAGTGAAAACGTAGATGAAAACACAAGACAACATAGACGCACACACAGCCCCGCACACATCCGCACACTGAACTCAAGTGTGGTTCCACCCTGCACCATGCTGGTGCAGGTAGAGCACATGCACAGAAAGTAGAGTCATCCATCCTCCAACCTCCCAGTGAGAGACTCAGGTGAGCATTGGCCCAGTCTGTGTGTGTGTGTGTCTGTGTGTGTGTGTGTGTGTGTGTGTGTGTGAGAGTGAGTGAGAGAGAGAGAGAGAGAGAGAGAGAGAGAGAGAGAGAGAGAGAGAGAGAGAGAGAGAGAGAGAGAGAGAGAGAGAGAGAGAGAGAGAGAGAGAGAGAGTGATTCTGGAAAGGTTCGGTCCTCACTCAAGGACTCTGCCGACTCAGCAATATAGAAACCCCAACTAAGCCACTTCACAGAACTATCACATGGCTACAGCCAGTATCTCTCTGCTGTCCCTTATAAAACTCCCAATAACTAAAACAGGTAACAATAAATTGAAGGTAAAGTTTATTATATTCTTTCACTTGACCTTAGAAACTTTTGCAATAAGTGGGCCCCATATCAATTAGTTTCCAACCAAGTTTCATGGTGTGGCTATATTTCCATTCACATATGTTCACTCAGACATGTTACTGCCCACCTGTACTTTTATTACTTCAGCAGATGTTTCAGAGGCTATCATCAAAGAGATTTATGCAAGATGATATTGGCCAACAGTTTGGTCCTCCAAATTGAATAAACATTAAACTGAGCTTGAAGTGCACTGAAGATAAAACCTGAATTTGAGTTGTTCTGAAACCTTCTGGGTTTAGTTGCAAGGTTTTTTGATTGACCAGAGCTAAAGAAATAGGGGCATACTGTAACACCTGCTGGTTTGGGGTTTAAAACAGGGGCGAATCTAGGTTCCCACTTTTGGGGGGGCTAAGCCTCTAGATTAAACCTATTATCTTTCCAGTGACCCAGAAAAACTAGGGGGGTCTGTTGGCATGTTCCCCCAGATGAAAATATTATTTTAAATAGTGTCCTCTAGTGGGTTTTAGGAAGAGAAATTAACAAATTAAAACAAAAATAAAAAAAAGTTTTTTAAAGTTTAGTTTTTATTCAAATTTTTTTGGGGGGCTAATGAAACTTTTGGGGGGGCTCCAGCCAAAATAGGGCTATATACGCCCATGGTTTAAAAGCTGCTGTACAAACAGTTGTATGATCTTAGTCATGCATCACTGTGGGTCTAAGGTACATATGAGGAATGTGCAAGACGATGCAATTCAATGTTCACAAAGACACACACAAACACATAAACAGTATACACATGAATATGTGATCATGTTAAAAATACTGTCACCTCACCACGGTCCATTCACAATAGCACAGCCATAGACACACGATACTTTGGGGAGATGGAAGGAGTGGACTTGAAATTGAGCTGCCATGAAAAATATGTGTGAGTGTGTGCCTGTGTGCCTCTGTGTATGTGCATGTGTGTGTACATACAGGGGTGTGTGTAGATTTGTGTATGTGTGTACATGTGTGTGTGCGTGTGTACATGTGTGTATGTGAACGTGCGGTGCAGGTAGGCTTTATCATGTGTTTTTTGTGCTCCTGCAGCCAAGGTTGGAGGCAGTGATTGTGAACAGCAAGGCCAGGAATAGCGCATGACATATTACGTGCTTGCTCATCCCCTGAGATCCTGGTCACTGAAGGCCATGAATTAAGAGGTAAACAGGTTGTTTGTCTATGGGCAAACATTTTAATTAGGAACCTCTCAACAACTGCCTGCAAATCATTCCTGATATTTCCTAGTGGCCTGGGCTGTGCGTGTGCACTTTCCTGGCCCGTCCATCAACATTTCCCAACTAGAAATATTGTTTTGAATACCTCAAGATAACAATCAAATTCTTACCAGACAGGCAGTGCTGTGGCCCACCGTATTCACCGTTGAGGGGTCCTAAATGATGCTCTCAGGGCGAAACCAGTTTGACAAACTAATCGTTTACAGTCAACTCTCTGACCACCAAGCACACGTCTGATGCCTCTGCTCTTGGGGATGTTCCTATACACTGCGATTCCTTTCTCTCTGAGTGATTCCTTTGATAAAACAACATGTTTTTGATGTCAAAGTCTCATTTGAGTTTTGGCCGCACTTCTGTCCTGTCTCCAAATCTGTATTTCTAAGCCACAACACACAGTAGTGAACTTCCCACCCAGTGAGCGCCACTGAAGTGATACTTCTCTGAGAAAGCACTTTATCCGCTGTCTCTGTGGTCAGATTGCAATCGTTAAGCGAGCAGATAAGAACGAGGCTCTCTCATGTGCTGGGGCATGAGGGTGTTCAACTGTGACGATGGCTTTACATCGAAAAAAAAAAGTTTTTAGGTTAACTATATTAGCTACTTAAAAGGCAACTGGAGTAAATGAACTTGTTCTGAGATATCACCCAGCATGGCCACACGATCTGTTAGAGAACAAATGCTGATCTTTTGCTGACACGGCACTTTTGACTCATTCCCAAAGGGGGAGGGTTTGCTTTCATGATGAGCTGTGGTTGACTGGTAAGAGAATTGATTAAAACACCAGTATTATGTGTCTAAGAGGACAATTAAAATCATTGATTTTCTTAAAGAAGGCTAGAAAGGATTTTTTTCTAATCGATTGTTTGTTCCTTCCAATTTGTTGATTATTTTAATTGATCACATGCTTTGGTAGGATGAGATGTATTGCTGAGAAGACCTGCTGGTCTAGTTTAGACTTTAGAATGAGCAGACACACATACCTGCAGGCCTACACAAACACACACACATGCACTCACACATCATACAGTCTGCATATGCAGGTCTGTACACACACGTATCAGTTGAGATCTTCTGGAGAACAGTGTGCCAGCTGCTCCCTGCGGTCGTCTGCAGGATAAGCTTCTGTTCATTTCACTAAGCGCCCTCTCTTTAGTCATCAACCTTTCTTTCTCTTTTCTCTTCTTCTATTTCTTCTGCTCTCCTCTTCCTGCTCCAAGCCAGTGTTTTACACAACAAGCAGCAGTGATGAGATCCTCCTGGGGAGGCCAATGATACGCAGCAGAACAGGCCATTACCACATAGATTACACTAGTCATTCTGTAGCGTAGGTTCTATTCTGGCAGAATAAAATCAGTTGCATTGTCTTCTGAAAGAGAACTCATGAACAGAGAAGTCTGCTTTCTACTGCGTTTAGAAGCTGATGCAGAGGTTCAGTTAGGAGTCGGTGAGCAATGGCAAAGTGACAAACTGCACCTGTCACTGCCCAGTGTTCTATCTGACCCCCTTAAAATGATTAGGACCAAAGGAGTCTCACCTTCCAGGTGAAACAGACCAACAACCTAAATGTACAGCCTTAATCTGCGTCTGTCCTCAAAAGACAAGAATCACCATAAAGGATCTCAAAGTTAACTCCCCCATACATTTCAGACCTCTCTCAGTACTTAATTGCCATTCACAAGATATTCTTCACCCTGAAAGAGGTGAGGTGTTAGAAAAGAGAGGGGTTTCAGTTCATTAGGATGGGGGAAGAGCAGAGCGATAGTGCTTATCGCTCTCTCAAGGACATGTAATGTGTATGTAGAATTTTGTGAGATTGGGGCAATATGGCGGTCTCCCTCTCAAGATGAATTATTGAACTGCCACACTGCAACATTTGGACTCGGCTCATTATTCAGAAAGGATTCCATATGTTACAACGTCCTTGAGAACATTTTGTGAGGAAACAGGAAATTATTTTTGCCTTTCTGTCTTATAATCAGAACTAAACCATGGTGTCAAAAGAACTGCAAAAACAAAAATCCATTAATGACTTCATTGTAGAAATGTAAGGCCTGACAATCACTCAGTCTGGTATCAGGTATGTGTAGTCTACCTTCATTCACCAGAACACTATTTTGGTTGTCTCTGAGCTTCACAGCCCAGAACGGTATGCACTATCCCACCATGAGATTTGAAAAAACGAAGCAATTCCAACAATTTCAGACAAGTGGAGTGAAATGTACCATACACACCAGTTACTGGGGCATCAGAACTCTGTTTGAGTGTTTCAGCGTGCAAAAGGATCTCCAAGACAGGGCAACCCCACCCCCCATCCCTCTTCTCCACCCCTCAAAGGTCCTCTAGAATACCTACGCTCAGCACTTCTAAACCCCACCTGGCATTTCAGCTGAAATGAACTCTTTCCCTCTACTGTGGAGCACAAACTAGAGAGCACGGCTTCAGAGATGAGGTCAGGACCGTTCTCCATCAAAAAGTCTCTCCTGAGTTCCACTGTAGGTATACTTGAAATACAGCCCAGCGTGCCTCCTCCTCCCTTTCCTCCTCCCTCCTCTTCCTCCCTCCTCATCTTCAGCTTGAATATAAAACCACTGCAAGCAATAGCATTGGCTTGGTTTACAGTTAGGACTTCACCATGTTTAGAGCCATATTTCTACACTGTGTGTGTAAACACAGAACCCCCCCATCAGGGTGCAGTCTGGCTCCATTCCACCAGACTGGGTTAGGTTCCAAAACCTCCCCATGCCTCCATGAGGGGAAAGTGACTTTGCTGACTCCACAACCACCACCGCTGAGGGTGTCACAGCCTATAGACTGACACCCAGCAGTCTTCACGGACCCCTCCAACCAACTTGCTAATGAGGTCAAATCTGGAATTACACAGTTGGTTTAACCCAAAGGGCCTGGGAATGGAGGATTGGAACAGATTGAAGAGGGAAATGTTAGCCAGGAGCCAGGGAGACTAAGAATCAGGCCACTGGTTTCCCTGTTACAAGGACAAAGAGAAAGGTGAAACAGAATGAACCTGCACTACAAAGAGAGGTTAGAGGCTGGGCTTCTACCCACAGTTTCTACCTATGTACCGTAGGTGATAATGTCCGTTGAAATGTGTAGGGACTTTGCATGACTAGCTTAGACAGGGCAACAGGACAGTTCTCTCAAAAGCTCCACTTTGTGATGACAATTCTTTTGTGATTTAATAGCTGCTCCACTGTGATGCCAAGATCATTCCATTGTGATGTCATACTGTATATCACAATAACGATTGCATTATGATGTCACAGTCATTGCATTGTAAAGTCACTGTCATCCCACTTAATGACCCGGCCAAGTGTGATAACCACCCAAAAGTTGTTCTATACATAACTGGTTTTGGACAAACAACAGAAAAGGCCAATCCTAAAGCTACTGTAAGCTGGTATATCCATGACAAAGCACAAGAAAACTACATTTCCACATATGAGTGTAGCTCCAGATCCCAATATAGCCTACATGTGATGCTCACTCCTTCCTTTTGGCTCCAGGTGAAGGATGAGGAAAGAGGCAGCCATAAAGAAAAACTCAAATATTAGTCCATGGTCAGAGGGGGCATTCTTGTGAAAGGGCCCTGTTTAATGAAGTACAAGCATGTTGAATGACAAACAGATGGTGTTTTTTTGGAGGCAGACAAACTGTTCAGTGCATCACTAACAAGGTTAATATAAGTCCCAGTGGACAGACGGTTTCAGCCTTTGTGTTTATCCTCCTTGGTGCAGCCACCCCTGTTAGCAATGGAAACAGCACCTGAACTTGGTGTTGTGATATGGAAAACAGAAAACAAAAGGTAAATATATTTATCATGCTTTAAAATGGCAATCCAATGTATACAATATTCACACAGTCAACACTAAGCACGGCTTATGTCAGTAAGACTAAGGAGATGATTGTGGACTATAAGAGGCGGCAGGAGGAGGAGTATGCATCCCTACAAATCAACGGATTTAAGGTGGAGAAGGTCAGCTGCTTCAGGTTCCTTGCGGTAAACATCTGCGATGGTCTCAACCTGGTCTGCTCAGACGGACAAGGTGGTCAAAGCAGCCTGTAAACGCCTCTTCTTCCTGAAGAGACTGAAGACTACAATTTATTTCCAAGGGCCATCATGCTCTTGAATGAACATTGATACACTTCTCACTAGCCACTTTACACACTGTCACTTTCAGCCACTGGTTGCACTTTCATCTACTGGTTGCATCAGCAATGTTGCACTAATTGTACCCCACTTGTCTTAGGTTAGTATAGGTTAATATGTGTATTAAAGGTTTAGTATACCGTATTGTATATTATTTTGTATATTAGGTGGTTTATTATATTATATTTTAGTTTATCATAGGTATAATGTATGTTCTGAGTACTCATATGTCATGTCATGTTGCTTTGCAATGTCTTGTCCTAAGAAATTCAGTACCCAGTCTGACCTTGTGTTGTTTGTGCATCTGACAATAAAAGACTTAACTTGAACTTGAAAAGAGCTTGCTTTGTGTTACGTGATCATGTAGACATTCGTTCAAGTTCAGTTGGAGTTGATGGTTAGTCTGGTTGTTTCTTTTGTTGAAAAAAAGCTTGTGGGCTTGAAAGAACTTGACAACACAACAGCTTAGGTCATTCATCATTCATGAGACAATGATACCTTACACTATCCAGATCAATACACCTGTATTTAGTTTTGATCTATTTATCTATTATGCATATATTTTGTCTATAATATATGGATTCCTGACTGTGGTTCCCATTTGCCCAAAGTGATTCTAATTACAAATTCACAGAGGTAGACGCACCACAGTGCTTATCTCCATCCAATTGATAAACTCCCTTAATTAGAAATGGGCCGCCTCGAAGACGAGTCTTGGAATGAACTGTTTCTCTGAGATGCTTCTGCTGTCTCCCTTCCCATTCAAACAGATAGTTTATACATGCTGGTGCGCTAAGCTGGGGGCTACTATTCAATTCACTAGAGCTGCTGTTGCATAGAGGAGGCCAGATAAGCCTCATTTGAATAATTCCCATATTGCTCTTCTTTATCTCCACGCCTCCCCCCTCCCTCACCCCACCCCAAAATCACAAACGTGCACTGTTTTGGTTGCAAAGTTGTTTGACTAAATGGCACTACTGCTAATCAATATCAAGCTTGGGGCACAATATTATTTTGCTTCAGATGTTTTTGACAACCCCTCTGACCATATAAGATTTGTAATAGGCTTTGACTGTGCAAAGAAATTGGCATTTGATTTCTGTTAGGGTCTGTGTTTGTGGTGTCAGGGAGGATTTGCTGAAGGCATAGTACAGTGTGCTACCAAGAAAGTGACTCTTTTTTTTTGCAGCAGCACTAACTGGACTACTGCTCTTTAGTGGGGTCCAAAACAGTCATCTAAAGAGCCATGATCCACTGCCATGACGCCCACAGAGGGTTCTGTATGATCTGTGGACATGGTTTGATCTCATGTTTATCCAACAGTATACCGGCTAGAATGGAGCTTTGTGAAAATGTGAGAAATATTGAGAGGGATAGAGAGAGAGAGAGAGAGAGAGAGAGAGAGAGAGAGAGAGAGAGAGAGAGAGAGAGAGAGAGAGAGAGAGAGAGAGAGAGAGAGAGAGAGAGAGAGAGAGAGAGAGAATGATTGAAGAGCAGGGAAATCAGACAAATTTGGATCTACAAGTGAGTGAGATACACACAGTGGAGACACTGTCATGTTGATTTCTCTCAAGGATTTTCCTGATCTCGGCAGTAGATCCATTTAGGCACCTGCCATTTGAACACAGTATGTTTCATGCTAATCAAAGCCACTTAGTGAATGCTAACGAACGAATTAGCATGCAACAAAGAGGAACAGGGTCCGGTGGTGAAGTGGCCCCTGTGATATGAATATGAGAAGACGGATATTGTCCGCATGCTCGTAAGACTGTTTTCGATGGAAAGGCTGGCTCATCCGTGGGCCCTCTCTGATCAGCTTTGTCATCAGGTGTGACAATGACTAAACACTTCCTGAATGGGAGTGGACACAGTGTTTTGCATTACAAGTCTGGTCTTTGTTCCGTTGCACTATATAATGTAGTACTTATTGTTGTAACACTCAAGAGTAGCCAATACATATGCAATATTTAACCTTTAGACGGTTGAAATATTGTCTGCTTGTTGAATTACAGTTAAATGTTTGTTGTCATGCAGGTCTTTGATACCATGCTGTGCCTAAGTCTTCTGCAAAATCTTTATGACATTTCCCTGTGGTAATGGAAGACAACAATTAAGTAAATCAAAAGTAAGATGGAGATCGAATTGCTCTTTAGTTGTAAAATAAAATGTTAGCTTCTCATAGTGATTTGTGTCCATATCAGAGCGGACCATCCCGTACAGAGAGAAAAAAAAAAGTATTAATATTTTTTACAATTTAGAGTAGGTAGACTTTAAAAACGTGTATTTATAGATACTTAAAGTCGTGAACGAAAGGGTGAAAGCTGTCTGTAAATCAACTGTACCCAATATAATAGATAATACAAAAAAATCAATGGCACTGCTTCAAGGACCAATTTAAGCAGCATTGCACTGGATTCACAGGAGCCTACATGGTCTGAGATAATACGATTTCACCCATATTAACTGTTTGCTTAAAGCCTACTATTTCGACCTCGACCCCGCCATGTTCGCGGGAAGGAGAGTAGTATTTGCTTTTGATGCAGGTGCTTTCACTTAGATTGTTGATGGTCTGTTCTCCTGACATTTATCCAGTTCCGCGTGTTTTTTGTTTTGTTTGTTGGTTATTTGTTGTTGTTTTTTATTTCCTATCTCAGACCGTTTTCTGCTTACCTTTTACATTCACGCTTTGCCTCCCTCCGACTATGTTGGATTCTGCAGACTGCGGAGCATCTTAAAGAAACATTCGCATCATCTACTTTTTATACTTTTCGCAGTCATATCGATGAAGTTGGACCTTTTAGTGAAAGAAAGTCTACACTTCTTTCGTAATTACTTGTGTTTTTTTTTTTTGTGTCATGATGTTGGTAAACTGAAAGAAGGAATGAACGAATGAATGAACGCTAGATCATCGGTTTTGTAGGGTGATAAAATCCTTAACTCAGGTTCCAGAGACCAGTCAGGTGCCAGAAGAGTGTAAGATGCTCTTTAAACATCATTCATCGCTGAAGGAATTAGAGAAAAGGGGATGATACAACCAGACTTGTTCATGTTGCGAATATAGTCATTGATGTTGATGTTAGAGGGTATTTTTACGCATCGCAAATTAGAGAATACAACCCAGAAAATGTGGTTAGGATGGTTTTATACGTTTCCGTAGGATTCTTTGTCTGTTAACAGGATTGAAGAGGAATAAACAAATCTGCCTTCTCTAAAAATCTTTTCATCGGAAGATTACAAAGGTGGAGCGACCAGGGAACGCTGATGACGGAACTATTAATCCTTTCAGTGCACCAGAAGCACCAAAGGGTATTGGAAACGTTTGGATGGAATTTGGGCGAATGTTTAGACCTGTACATGCGTTTACGTGAAACTGGTGACTAGAAGTTACATTTTTTTCAGTCTGGAATTACCTTTTTCCATCTCATTCAACCAATTATAAATGAGAGGAATACATTTGCCTTGTCGTTTTTAATGGTGGGAATGTTATTGCGGATAGCTGTCAATAGCCTATATAATTTTTCTTGAACCTCAATCGTTTCCTCTTGAAGTATTCCCTGATCTAAATGGAATTAGTTGAGTCTGAAGCCCCTTGTGAAAGGAACAGACATGGTACATGGGCACAGCTTCCTTCACGGTAAGTCACAAGCTCTCGTCACTTATTTTATCCAATAATTTACTGGTCGGAGCGTAAACTGCGTAGCCTATCTAGCTGAGGTGCCCAACATACACCAAATGTAGTTACCTCGGAGGCATGGACTGGAACTGTTGTATCTTTCGATATGATTGCTTTTTTCTAACCTCACGACGGGAATGTGTTTATTTTCATACAAGATTAATAAACAAGTCGATATATTTGTTAATTTGTTGTAATTATTCTACATATAAAACAATACATCGTTATTAAAGATATTCGTTAGGTTACGTGAAGTCCATGGAGCGCAAATAAAATTGTAGGTGTTGAAGTTGGAATGAAGTTACATGTTGCACAGCCTCTCTAGTCTGCACTTTGATGAGGGCCACAATGAAATTCTCTGCAGTCTTAGTTTCAACTTCACTCAAATACCGGGGTTCTGATATGATTTAGAACATTAATTATTTTACTCATTACTGTGGGAAATCTTGATTAACACAATGTGTTTTCAGAGCAACGTCCATAATGTAGTGAGTTCATTAAATTGAATTGAATTCAATTGAAAACTCCCTTTTGATAACAAATTGCTCAGGATTTGACAGGACAGTTCTACCAGCATTCATTTGTTTCTCATTGCAGTTGTTGCAAGTCTTCTCATTCTTGGGCTATCTGGGGCAACAAAAAGGGATTCAACAGGTAATAATTATCTATCTATCTATGTTTGCATCTATATTTATTTATGTATCTGTCTGTCTGTACCCCTCTACCTACATATGTATCTACCTAGTAATAACCTTTTATGTACCTGTCTGTTTAGTGAAGAACAACTCTGGAGTCAAGCCCGCGGGCCAATGTGGAACGTGGGTAAAAGAGCCAGAAGGAGGGCTGTTCACGTCCCCCAACTATCCGAACAAATACCCCCCAGAAACCGAGTGTGTTTACATCATTGAAGGTAACATGCCATGTGGCACAAGATATCGTAGACTCACAGCTTCAAACGTGTCTTTTTGTCAGTATGCCCTCATGAAACTATGTGTTTGGGGGCAGGTTTCTCAAAATATTGAGGTTTGAAGGGGCTCTCCTGGTGTTAACTCTCCTGTGAATAAAGACCAATTAAGAAAAAGATTTCTGTTCTGTAATGAAATCCTAGGGACTGGACCTCCGGGTTCATATGCCGATGTTTGGCAGATGACTGTAATAGAATTAGACAGCTAGTTGCAATTGCAGTCTGTTTATTTTGTGGACTGGGGTTTGATATTTGATTAATCAGTGGAGTAGATTAGGTTATGGCTTAACAAGATTATCCAGACGAATAAAGGAAATACCCAGCATGGAGTGAATATTGTGAGGACAGAAAACACTGTCATCAGAGGTTTGGCTTGAACTGTATTATCAGATCCAACATGCATGATGGGTAGTTATTTATCAAGTTGATATCCACATAAACGATGAGCCTCTAAACCAAGCTATAATTAGCAAATGATCACTTGGTGACTGAATAGACCATACTGCTCTTACAAATTTGTGTTTGTTATTTTGTGCCTCAAGCGCCTCCAAGGCAATGCATTGATCTGCATTTCGACGACAGCTACTCAATAGAGTCCTCATGGGAATGTAAATTTGACAACATTGAGGTCAGAGATGGACCGTTCGGCTTCTCCCCGATCATGGGGCGTTATTGTGGTCAGCACAGCCCCCCCTTCATCAGGAGCAGTAGCCGATATCTCTGGATCAAGTTTGTCTCGGATGGAGAACTGGAGGCGATGGGGTTTTCAGCCAACTACAACTTCACGGCAGGTGAGAATGATCTATCATAATCCACAATGTGCTGTCTCACGTAAATCTATGTACAATAAGACAAGCTATAGATGTTCCTCAAGGCTATTAAGGATCTGCGGTTATCCAAATGTAACCCATCTTACAGCACCGTTGAGGTTTGCTGTTTCCTTTGTGTGAAAAAAAATTGTGCAATGGGTCAAACCTGGTGTCAGTTGGCTAATTCTACATATTAATTGTTTGCCCACAAGGCAGAACATTGCCACATCTCAGATTATTGTTGCTAGATGTAGAATGATATGGATATTGACAGCTTTTGATCAAGTCCCTCGAAAACCGTTCTGTTTACAGGCCCGAGTGTGACAGGCTAATCTGGATTGTTGAACACAATCCTCGCAATTATTGCTAAGCATTAAATCTTGACTCTTAATTTCCATCACCTTCTGGCTTATTTCCTATTACTGAAGCCACGTGAAGATTTATGATAACCCTTCAATGCATAACCGTGATTTAATATTCATATTGCTCACCCTTGGCTGGGTTTAATAACACTGTCAAGTTTTCTGTGTTTTTGAGGGTTTAAAGGCACACAGTCTGGTAGGAGTAGGAGGGTAGTTCTTAATTGCGGCAAAGAAGACCTACCGTTTTGTCCGTGTTAATGTTTCATTTCTCCCCCACTGTCTGTATAGGAGCATGAAATATTTGTTGTAGTCTACAATTTTTTTTACTTTCACCTAGTACAACACACAGTGTATACTAACTGAATTGACATCCATTTCTTTCCTTAATGCGTAGTCCACAACCTCAATTTAGTGACCCCAGAGCAGTTCTTGGGAAAGGTACTTGACGGGGTGATAGGGTGGGAAGGGAGGGGGAAATGTGATTTCTGGTCCATGCATTCATAGTCATTTTGACTGTGTTGCCATGGACAACTGAAAGAGGTCATAGAAAGATGCTCAATACAGAAAGATTGTAGAGAAATATACTATATGATAATGTATGTAAGGGAAAAAGGGGAGAGAGGAAAGATGGTCGTTTTCACATACATGGCACTATGATGGAGTACAACACTTCCTATATGTTTCCCTACATTTCTCCATGACATATTACTGCCAAGTTAAAACTGCTGTGCTGACAGACTCTCATCTCCAATTGCTGAGAGGGAGAGAAAGAGAGAGAGAGAGAGAGAGAGAGAGAGAGAGAGAGAGAGAGAGAGAGAAAGAGAGAGAGAGAGAGAAAGAGAGAGAGAGAGAGAAAAAAAACCTGTCCTCCACTGTCTTGATAAGAAATATCTGTGGCATATGATTTACATAATTTAAGGAGATAAAAGTCCTGAATTCACTTGCCATGATGCTCCAAAAATCTTGCCAGATATCAGAGTGCCTCACATCAGCCCTGCTGCAGCTAGCAGTAGCACATGCTAAACCAGCCGGGCAGCTCCGCATGAATGACAAGCATGGAGGAAGAGAGACCGGATGGAGGAGGGGACATGTGTGGCTTCTGCTTGGCTTTGTCTGTCATTAGGAAGAGGTCCAGCACTTTGCAAATGCTGTGTCTGTGAGCTCTAGAACGTTTCTCCCCCTCTGTTGTCCCCAGTCCGGATGTCACTACCGCAGCTGCTGAAGCAAACAGCAGCTTGCTGAGATCTCCGTTTGACCTGAGTCATATTCTGTTTTCCATGTACACACACTGAGTGTGCAGGTGTGGTGTTTTCCTGCACTGTGATCTTTCAGGTGCAACACAAGAGGCAAAAGAGAACAGTTGTTTGAAATGAACAGCACACTGACTGAAATGAAAATG
Organism: Hypomesus nipponensis; assembly: GCF_054491055.1. Classification (NCBI taxonomy): domain Eukaryota; kingdom Metazoa; phylum Chordata; class Actinopteri; order Osmeriformes; family Osmeridae; genus Hypomesus; species Hypomesus nipponensis. Next base: position 7,595,367 of record NC_140368.1, on the reverse strand, counting down.
TACTGACTGAAATTTACTGAGAACAGTCTAGAGAAAGGTGGTCCACAACTTTACTTTTGGTCTAATGGTACTATTGGATTTAGTAGTGACTTGTCAACAGGACATTTTGTACATTTGGTTTGTAACACCAGGCTCAGCAGTGTCTAACTTCAGCATTCTTTCATCCCACAAGCACATTTCTTATCTTACTGTAGCAGGGCCACACAGCCCCTGTTGTCCTGTGACTTTCTTCAAGTGTCTGGAATCCATTTAGAAGGACAGAAACGCCTGTTGAATTTAATCCAATCAGCACCCATAATGTTGTGTTTGATTAGCAAACCAGACAGAGCTGTGAATACACAGATATAGAATGAATAATAACAATACAAATCCAGGTAGTCCAGCTAGCGATTCTTCTAGAAAGCAGAAAGTCTGGATGAGTGATGAGTGTACCTTGTATCAGTGCCAGGAAACAACGGTCTGTCCCCCCCCTATTCCTCATCGCTGCAAAACTCCAACACCAAGATTATAACAGGAAATGGCTCAGGTTCTTATCAAAGTCAAGGAGGATATCACTGCTTTTGTCCTTGGGGGCATGATCAGCAAAGTTGCTATGGAAGGTTGCTATATACATCCTGCTGGCTGAGGCTGGTGCTAAGGCTAGGGCTGGGGCTTGTTGGAATGCTGGTTCACTTCTTGAAACACAACTGTGTACGTGGTCTCCAGGCTCTCCTGCCTGCTCCTCCAGCCCCCCAGGCCCTCTGCTCCTCCAGCCCCCCAGGCCCTCTGCTCCTCCAGCTCCCCAGGGCCTCTACTCCTCCAGACCCCCAGGCCCTCTGCTCCTCCAGCCCCCCAGGCCCTCTGCTCCTCCAGCCCCCCAGGCCCTCTGCTCCTCCAGCTCCCCAGGCCCTCTGCTCCTCCAGCTTCCCCAGGCCCTCTGCTCCTCCAGCCCCCCAGGCCCTCTGCTCCTCCAGCCCCTCAGGCCCTCTGCTCCTCCAGCCCCCCAGGCCCTCTGCTCCTCCAGACCCCCAGGCCCTCTGCTCCTCCAGCCCCCCAGGCCCTCTGCTCCTCCAGCCCCCCAGGCCCTCTGCTCCTCCAGACCCCCAGGCCCTCTGCTCCTCCAGACCCCCAGGCCCTCTGCTCCTCCAGACCCCCAGGCCCTCTGCTCCTCCAGCCCCCCAGGCCCTCTGCTCCTCCAGACCCCCAGGCCCTCTGCTCCTCCAGCCCCCCAGGCCCTCTGCTCCTCCAGACCCCCAGGCCCTCTGCTCCTCCAGCCCCCCAGGCCCTCTGCTCCTCCAGCTCCCCAGGGCCTCTACTCCTCCAGCTTCCCCAGGCCCTCTGCTCCTCCAGACCCCCAGGCCCTCTGCTCCTCCAGCCCCCCAGGCCCTCTGCTCCTCCAGCTCCCCAGGGCCTCTACTCCTCCAGCTTCCCCAGGCCCTCTGCTCCTCCAGACCCCCAGGCCCTCTGCTCCTCCAGCCCCCCAGGCCCTCTGCTCCTCCAGCTCCCCAGGGCCTCTACTCCTCCAGCCCCCCAGGCCCTCTGCTCCTCCAGACCCCCAGGCCTTCTGCTCCTCCAGCCCCCCAGGCCCTCTGCTCCTCCAGCCCCCCAGGCCCTCTGCTCCTCCAGACCCCCAGGCCCTCTGCTCCTCCAGCCCCCCAGGCCCTCTGCTCCTCCAGCCCCCCAGGCCCTCTACTCCTCCAGCCCCCCAGGCCCTCTGCTCCTCCAGCTCCCCAGGGCCTCTACTCCTCCAGCTTCCCCAGGCCCTCTGCTCCTCCAGACCCCCAGGGCCTCTACTCCTCCAGCTTCCCCAGGCCCTCTGCTCCTCCAGCTCCCCAGGTCCTCTGCACTAGTAGGGTAGATTAAGTGGTATTGGATGACAATCTCCGACTGGGTTAAGTAAAAGTTCTGGTGTTTCTGTCCCCCCTCACACTCTATTACTGTGATCACAGGGCTGTTTGAACGCTTGGTTCCGGCCGGCAGTAAGGCTCTCCTGCAGCTGTTGTTCTGCAGGGAGTCAGAAGGACAAGTAGCCCTGATCCCACTGCAGCTAAATTGTGTTGTTCCGGTGGAAAATACAATAAAAACCTCAGTTGGCCCTTTTAGGTTTCCCAACGGAAATCTTTTTTTGTGGCACTATGTCCGAGTTTGGGAATGAAATATAGATATGAACTGTAGGCACTCCGGGATGATTGAGGTAGGAGGTTTGTAGGACCATTGTGGAAACAAACAAACTAGGTGGAGATATGCCTGAACTCAGATCTGATAGTCTGTAATAACATCATGACATATGTGATTCGGGAGTCTACTTACGGTATCTCGCTGTTTGTCTATCCAGTGTTGGGTTTTAATGGGAATGGCTCCATAGCAACTGTCATACACTGTCTACACTTTTGTCATGGAGGTTTGGCTAGGTTTGGTAAATAATTATTAATGGAATTGCTAATTATGCTAATACATTATTTATATATATCTTACAAATAGTACAGCAGGACAGAGTTACAGAGGCACAAGCTGAATTCAGTATCTCACTGCATACATTCAAAATGATTATTAACAGATTGTGACTTTTCAACCAAATTCTTTAGAAGTTTTTGCTGTGATGCAGAGGCCAGGCCAGGGACTGATTAAGCTCTCATCTAGTTGTGTCTTTGATTGATTGAACCACTTAGACTTCAACCACTTTCTAAGTGGACTGAGAATGCTTCTGGATTGGAATCAGTCTAATGACATTTTGAGATGAGAGGGAGAATAGGAGGTATGGACCTATTCTGCAGGAGTCAAGTCCATGAGATTGGACTTGAATGGATTCAAACTGGAAAACGGAAAATTGATGCCCCGGACCCTCTGTGCCCTTTCACACAGTCAGCATCTCATTGAGAAGAATTCAAGTTCAACTCTTCAACAGCTCCACAGTTTTTAAAAGCCCTTAAGTTCTTACACATTTAGACATTTGTTTGGTTTGTCTTACTCTGTACTTCTTCTCTCAGTGAACAAAGTTACCAGAAGACAGAAATCATTGACATTCCCAAACTTGGTGAGGGAAGATGGGCGTTTCTTGTCTTACTTAGTGAGAGAGATGTAGACCGTGGTATAGTGGGACCCTGTCTAAACAGGCCCATGGCGAGGCGAGGGGGGCCATTTCCCTGGTGAGTCTGCTGACAGTCCACTACTACTCAGGCCAGGGAATAGCAGCGTAGCAAAGAGAGAGCAAGTCCATCTCTATCACCACTGCATGCTGTAACTAATGTAAATGAGTTGGTAAATCATTAAGGCATTCTGGTCTGCACTGCACGAGTTTTGGCTCTAACTCAATGTTGCTTTTCCTACAAAGGTGCATACTACATAGGCCAAGCTGTTCCACAAATGGCAAACAATATGCTGTACTATAGAGTCGGGATGTAAAATATGGTGCCAGGGTTTCCCGACGCACTTTTCAGTTAAGGCGGCCGCCTAAGCAACACGCCCCCTTAACTACGTTGTAAAAACAAAACAAAACCCTGATGGTGCTCTAAGGGTTGTGAACGTGCACTGTGTTCTAAGGGTGAACGTGCACTGTGCTCTAAGGATTGTGAACGTGCACTGTGCTCTAAGGGTTGTGAACGTGCACTGTGTTCTAAGGGTGAACGTGCACTGTGTTCTAAGGGTGAACGTGCACTGTGCTCTAAGGGTTGTGAACGTGTACTGTGCTCTAAGGGTTGTGAACGTGCACTGTGCTCTAAGGGTAAACGTGCACTGTGCTCTAAGGGTTGTGAACGTGCACTGTGCTCTAAGGGTAAACATGCACTGTGCTCTAAGGGTTGTGAACGTGCACTGTGCTCTAAGGGTTGTGAACGTGCACTGTGCTCTAAGGGTTGTGAACGTGCACTGTGCTCTAAGGGTAAACGTGCACTGTGCTGTAAGGGTTGTGAACGTGCACTGTGCTCTAAGGGTAAACATGCACTGTGCTGTAAGGGTTGTGAACGTGCACTGTGCTCTAAGGGTTGTGAACGTGCACTGTGCTCTAAGGGTTGTGAACGTGCACTGTGCTCTAAGGGTTGTGAACGTGCACTGTGCTCTAAGGGTAAACATGCACTGTGCTGTAAGGGTTGTGAACGTGCACTGTGCTGTAAGGGTTGTGAACGTGCACTGTGCTCTAAGGGTTGTGAACGTGCACTGTGCTCTAAGGGTTGTGAACGTGCACTATACATCTTCTGTGTATAAGACGTCAACGTGTCTGCGTGTTTACGAAGGACGGGGCGCCTCGAGGGAGCCTGAGGGAGAGAGAGAGGGGGGAGGGAGGGAGTCAATACAAGACATCCATGGGGGAGAGAACTAGAGATAAAGAGTTGTAACAAACAACATACAGTATAAATCTATATCTGTGTATAAAGAGAGAGAGAGGCCCGCCTGGGGCTCTGGTGATTCACATGAACTCCACGGCCCTCTGTGAAGGGTGTACCCACCTCCCTTATGAGCATAGTCACTCGCCATAAATCACAAACAGCAAAAATCCTCATGCTAATGTTGTGCACTAATGCTCTTTCTCATTAGTGGCCCACTGTCCAGTAGTGGACATTTCTGGCTCTCCCCCCAACCCCCCTCTGTGCCCCTAACACCCCCTCGGTCCCGGCTGTGTCCTGCTTCTATGGCGCAGTTGCTCCTTCTCTGCACAAGCTTGTGCAGGTGCATGTCATCTTCACCAGCATTATGCTGCTCTGTTGGGACGGCGATTTGGCACCAGGAGAAGACGCATACCATCAAGGGGTCTGAACTGTGGTTGGCGTGTTTCTCTTATTCGTTTGACCAAAAGGCTTGTTGCTGAAATCCAAAAGCCTAGATAGAGAGACTGACTTCTGTTTCGGGTGTTTAAAAAAGAAAATCAGTTTCCCATTCCAGATCTCTTCCTAACTCCCCACCCTCCTCTAGTGAGGGTGTTGTTCCCCCACCAGTCTCATTGCAGGGGGACTTGGCTGTGTTGGTGACAGAGAGGACTGACAGTTGCTATACTGGGCCCTGCTGAAAACACTCCTTCTTATCCTCCCCCTGTGTTTTAGTGAGACGAGATGGATGAAGGGAGTTAGCATTGCAGGCACACCTCCTACAGCTGGGAGAGGTGGCTAGCAAACTCTCTCTCTCTCTCTCTCTCTCTCTCTCTCTCTTTCTCTCTCTCTCTCTCTCTTTCTCTCTCTGTCTTTCTCTCACATGTCCATTTTTCTTAGTCTCTCTCCTTTTATCGCTCTCTCTCTCTCTTAGTTTCTCTCTCTTTCCTGTGCGTCTTTCTCTCTAAGTGCCTCTCCCTCTCTCCCTCTCTCTTCCCCTGCCTTTTTTCTCTTATCTACGTCCTCTCCTCTCCTCCCAGTAGAGTGTAGGAGACCCTGTGTGCAGCACAGAATGTTCACAAGCTTATCAGCATGGAGGCCTCACTCAAGTGAGCCCCAATCCTGGTTTCATCACCCCTTGGAACTTAACTCCCCGTCCAGCAGCCAGCCTATAATTTACCTCCTTAGCCGTTCCTGTCCTCCCATAGCCAATTAACCCACAAATCAATCCACTGGGCCTGCTAGCCTAGCCGCTAACCGTCCTCCAGCATGCTGGCTCCTTGGCCGCTCCTCCTATCCTGCTACAGGGTTCTGGGAGTGTTGGCGTGGGTGGCTGGGGTGGAAGGGGTGTGCGCTGTCTGCTCAGTTACGGGGGCCGGTATCTGCAGCCCTGTAAAACCACTGTGTGTTCCTGGTGGCGTGCACCTCCCTGCTGTTTCACCTCCGCATCCCTTTGGCTCCACTCCCGTCCTCTGTGCTTCTCTCCTCTCGTCCGTGGAGGCACCGGGGAGGGGGCCCCATTGTGCTCCTCTGCAGTCACACACGCTGCGTTTGTACTCAGCGTCGTGCGATGCGCCTCTCTGGAAAACGGAATAGGATTTTAGCAGTGTGTGTGTTTTTTCCCCCTTCTCCCTACCTCCTTCCTTCCCTCCTCTCTTTCCTCCTTCTCCTCCTGTCTCTTAACAGACTTGCCCAGGGCCTTCTTTTTCATTAGTCCATGGCTGTGGAGGATCCTGCTCTGTCATGCTGTGAGGCTGACTCTCACCATTACACTGCATTAGGCACCAATGAGATTCACCTGTGTGTTCTTCTCTCCTTCTCGCATTTAAACCTTTGGCCATCTCTTTGTGTCTGAGTGAATAATTACATGAAGAGGCTGATTCAAAATGGTGGTTCATGCCGTCTGAAGGTGAAAGAGTTCCTCGACTTCGCTTGTTCTCTACTCGTTCCCCGCATTTCCAAACAAATCGTTTGGAAGGGACAGATTGCTCGCCATGCTTGGATGTGTCTGCTTTGGTTTTCTTCTGTGGGGGATTTCCACAGGGAAATACTTCAGCTTTCTGAGGAGAGAATAATAAATGCCCATTTATTTGTTGGATCAGTCTTTTTTTTACCCCCCCAAAAAACAAAATGATGTAGCTTTGTGTTTAGAAGTTGGTCCTTTCCTTCTTTCTCTGTTTATAGTTGGCCGATTCCATCTCTGCCAGGTGACTGTAGCCGACCTGGCATTGTTCTCAGAGAAAGCGTCCCTGATGAGAAGTAAAGCTCTATTGGAGTAGACATAGTATGTTGCTGCAAGGCTTTGTTGTGGACAACGATAGCATCACTTGCCCGCCACTGTAATAGAAGGAAAAACCCTGACTGGATAATGGAGGGATTGGAAATTGCAAAACACACATCACGCTATACAATGAGGTCATTGAAAATCCCTTTATTACAGCGATTATGGTGTAGTGGCGTACGTTCACATCGACAAACACACCATATACCCACTCGTCTAATGACACCAAGATGAGGTAATGGCTTATGAGATTGGAGAGGTGGTCATGTGCCAGGGTTTAGGATTCTACACTACAGCAGCCGTTACTTTCTCAACATGCCACTAAAGCAGTGTATGTGATGGACCATGGAAAGATTCAAGGCAGTCTCTGCTCTATTGTCTAGAACTGATTATAATGTCTTACACAGGGGGCACTTTCAGAAAATTCCCTGTTCTCTTCCCATGATCCTGTGTATCATAATAAAACACAGTATTTAGAACCTTTCCTCTACTCAGGCCTGAGCAGGGTTTCAGGAAAGATCGAGAGCGTGTCCTCGATCCCAGGCTCGTTCATAGCCGTGGTGGCAGTGTGCCCGGGCAGGTTAGGGCCCTGCTAAATATAACCTCCCGCAGGGCCACTGCCCGTCTAACCCCACAGCCTCCCTGTGCCTGCTGCAGGCCTCGGCCTGGGTGAGGGATAGCTACGGTGCCCAGAGGGTCCATTACCAGCTCTGCCTGCTACTAAACGGCTCTTTCTGGATGTGGGGGGGGGATTAGGTTGAATCCCTCGCACATTGAACTTGGCTCTCCTGGACCTGTGTGATTCCATCACGTGAGGTCCCTCATCGAGGGGGGATGTACTTTATTTGAAATATACTGCTAATATACTACTCACATTTAAAACAGATTCCTCATCCGCTGTTCTCACACGCTCCCTTTGAGCGATGGCCGACTCCGTCTGGTTCCTGTTTGAGCACCGATCCGTCGGTGTTGACCGGTGTGTGGGAGTGCGTGAGAGGAACCAGCCATGCTGCCGTTTGAAGGCTTTTGCTCCGTCAGGAGACGGTGCACGGCCGAGGTCCAGGAAGTCCATTAAGATGGCCCCTCTCTCGTTCTTTTTTCTCTCTGCGGGGGAGCTGAACTTATCACAAAGGAGAGTTCTGAGAAAGGAAACAGAAAAAGTCGGGAGTCGATCATGTATGTTCATCTCTTTGCTTTTGTGCAAACAAGCACTAAAAAGGCTATTTAGCAACCCCTCTGGCTTCTGTTATCCCCTTCTATGGAAACTGATAGAGGGAGAGATAAGTAGGGAGTGAAGCAAAAAAGAGAGGGCCGGGGAGATGGAGACATAGGTATCTTACTGTTCCTCATCCGGTGACTGGACCGCTGCATCATTTGATACCAGGGGACTGGATCGTGGTGAAGGACCTGAAACGCAAGTCCTGGTAAACCCAAGGTGGACGGGGCCATACCAGATTCTCCTGACAACTAATTCTGCGGTTAAGATCGGAGGGAGGAGCAACGTGGAAACATGCTAACCATAGTAAGCGTGCGCTTTGCCTGGAGACTGAACACTTACTGACACACATTCTTGTGTACAGTATATGGGAATGTATGTGTGTGTGTCTGTGAGTGAGTAAGAGACAGAGAGCGGGGAGCAGTGTGTGTATGGGAGGAAGAGAGGGGGGAGTGGGGGAGACAGGGCCAGAGAGAGAGGAGGCAGAGTGAGTGAGAGAGTCAGATAACAGCTCCAGCCTGCTGTATGCTTCCCCAAGGCTGTTGCACTATCTGAATATTCATTGAGCTCTGAGACAGGCTTTCCCGTCTGCGTTTGTTAAAGGATAACTATCAGTTTTCGCCATGTGGCCTCAAATGTACTTCTATGGTTTCAAACACAAAAACACATACCCACACGCTCACACACACACACACACACACACACACACACACACACACACACTTATACAGAGGAAGTCCAAATTGTTGTTCCAATGCTGTGTTCAGCTGCAATACCAGTATACTGTGTCTGGTATGTATAGATTTAACTGTACAAATGTTAAGCCTCAAGTTGCCTTGATAAATATTGTTGGATTTGGGTTTGACTAATGTGTTCTAATCCAAGATAAATAGGTCTGGGTCAATCATACAATTGGTCAAGTATAGGTTATTAATCATCAGATTATTATTTTATTTTTGTATATTTTCAAGACCACAGAAATCCAAGTGTGTAGCTTGACCGAATCATGAAGTGACTGCATCTTTCTGCATACAGTCTAACCATCTAGTTCAGTCAATCACCCCACACGCCTTTGAAGACACCTGCTGAATAGAGAGTGTCTAGGTTACCAAGGTTACTTGAGAAAGACAAAGATAAATTAGCAATCTGTGGTGTATGGGGTTCTATATAATTTTGTTAACGAAAACTATGACAAAATGTTCATTCATGTCCTTTCTTCTATGACTAAGAAGAGATGTTGACAAGCAAAAAATTTAGAAATTCAAAATGAATGGTATTTTCCCCTAATTGTGCTTCTTGTCTGTCTGTCAAAATATAAGCAATGCATCCTTGTTATTGGTTGAATTGGTTGAGGGATGTATGCATAATACCAGAATCCCTGCCATGGAGGTGATTATGTCCCAACACGACAGCAAGCTAATGAGTACAACATAATGGCTTCAGCGGAAACAGGGTTTGGTCGGGAAATAATTATAGATATACTCCTGGACACACTTTATTTATAATTTGGCTGAAAGGAAATCCCAATGCACTGTAGTAACAGGAGACTGAGAGGCAACTTTACGCAGGTCAGTTAAAGGCAGGCTTGGTCAAGTTTTGCAAACCAAGCTACAGTGTTGCCCAAAAAATCTCAACAGAAGTTGCTTTTGGCTCTCAGAAATACACACACACACACACATTTACTTCAAATTCGAAATAGCCCTGTGCGGTTGGACCTCGAGGGCTCCAGCTGAACACAGCTTACACATCAAACAGACCCTGATGCTGCACAGTAAGCCGTGTGGGTGACAAGGTAGATGTTTATTAACTAACTCCAGTTCTACATCCGGTGCTGTAGCTTCAGGGACTGAGTAGAACAAATAATGTCTTGTCTCGCACATGGAAGAAAGAGAATTACGCAATATAGGTGCACATTGCATCCGTGAAAAAAAGGAAGGAGATCGCAGAGGGAGGTGGAAAGAGAACCAGTGAGAAGGTAGAGAGAGAGAGAGAGAGAGAGAGAGAAAGAGAGAGAGAGAGAGAGAGAGAGAGAGAGAGAGAGAGAGAGAGAGAAAGAGAGAGAGAGATAGAGAGAGGGGGTGAAATGGGATGTGGAATTGAGTTCATTACCTGCAGACGAGAGAGCCAATACCTCACCCAGACACCTGGCCCTGCCATTGATTAGGAGGTCTGCTCTCAGCTCTCCATTACTATGCCTGTTACAGTATCATGATGAAATGCCCTATCCCCCCACCAACCCCCTCTGGATTTATGTTGTCGTCACTACGGCAATGTGTATTCTCTCGTAGTCTCGGCAGCATCTCAATAGTATGAGATGGCTCCTTTACTCTCCCTTTATTCCTGTGTCCCCCCTCCCCCAACCACCTGCACTGTTCTGAAAAGGAACTAAAAGATATTCTGAGCTTGTTGGGTGAGGGCTCATCACTTGTATGTGTTCTTGGAGATCAGGGAAAGGAAGATGTGAAGATGGCACTACATACAGATGAGATGCAGCCGCCAGTGTAAGGTGAGGCTTCTAAAGTGTGTGTTGTGATTGGAAGCCCTTCATAGTCAGGTGATTAATATCAAGCAGCACAGCCCAAACCGCCTCGCG